>NC_133330.1:318175364-318540166 GCF_042186555.1 Aquarana catesbeiana
ACCTACAGTGGAGGAAGTAGCCTGCACCTTCCTACATGCAGTTAACCTTTGGTGCACTAAGTTAAGACTTGCCTGGTCTGGAACATTGCCAATGGTGTCCCAGTGCTGTCCACTTCATGTCCTACTGCTCAAAGCATTGAATTGAGAAGTAACTGTAAAGAGAATAGTGTCCTCGCATTCCTGCTTACCCCACAGCTTACCTACAGTATGCCTCATCCAAGTTAAACTGCAATAGACCTTAAAAAAAGGCAACCCCACAGACTATTTCCTGAAACAGAGGAGTGAATGTTGCTGTATGCCTGACTGCCACTGCACTAGTGGAAGAAAAACCTGGGACATAATCAAAGGCCCTTATGGGGGTTAGCGTCAGGGCTTTTTTTCAGCAGGAACGTGGCCGAAACGCCGTTCTGGCACCTTAAGCACTAAATGTATGCAATGGCAAGGAGTACTGGGGTATGCTGGAGGGTCTATTGATGCTGGCAAGAATCTATTTTTGTGTGAGGGTCTATTGTTGCTGAGGAGATCTATTGTTGCTGTCTGATGGCGGGTCTATTGTTGCTGGCAGTTGGGAAATCTGTTGATGTTGCTGGGGGTCTATTGTTGCAGGGGTGGATCTATTGTTGCTGGGGTGGTATTTTGTAACGGGTGGTCCATTGTTGCTGGGGGGGGGCTATCTATTACCGCTTGGGGGTCTATTATTGCTGGGGTGGGGTCTATTGTTGCTGGCTACAGAGTATCTATTTTACTGCTTTTCTTGTTATCATTAACAAACCCCATACAAATTATTTAGCACCACAAAATGATACTTAGTTCTGTACTGTCTAAATCGGCCGGTACTGGGAGGTGGGCAGGGGGTGGAACCCAGGGACGGTGCTCGGAGGTGGGAAGGGGGTGGAGACAAGGAGTGACTCAGAATGGGGAGTTCCTGCACCGATTCTCTGAGAAAAAAAAGCTCTGGTTAGTTCTACACAAACCTCAAAATGCCATGATGAGTGGATGATAGGAATGGTAATTTCTTAGTAGCATTTGCTTGTAGACTGCCCTAGGTAATGCTACCATGTGACGATTCTTATCCCTGTAAATGCTCCAAATCACAGCTTAGAGCTTGACTTCTTCTCATTGTTTTCAGTGGCCAATCAAAGTGGTGGGGATCCAAGTGTGAGAGCAAGGTGAGTATGTGCAGCTGCACATAGCAACAATTAAGTGGACCTGTTGCTTTGCCCTGTAAGGCAGAACTCCAGTCCAAAATAAAAATAATTAGCCCAATAAAAGATAAAAAGGTAACTTTTGCGGCAATAAATATGTTTAATCTGGAGTTGCCCCCTTTGGTGTACAAATGTCCAAAATCTTCCAGGCTGAACATTGATCAGCACTATTCATCCCACTTCCTTTGAGCCCCGTCTGTCATGAACCTCCACCACCCATGACTGGACAGGGAAAGGAGAAGCAGCACAATGATGAGCCCATTCGGCTTTCACCTCCTATCAGCATTCTCCTTGTCAGAATGATTGGCTCCTGCTATTGCTTCCCACTCAGGTTTGCTGTACAAGGACTACACGAGGTTGATAGCAGATTAGATTCAGGCACATTACCTATATTAAAAAAATAAATAAAAAGTAACAATATATTAATGAATACAGAACTGCAGTCATGTGTGTCTTTTACATCTGCCTAGAGCTCAACTTTAAAGAAACCAAAAAGCTCCCCCAATAAACCCCTGTGAAGCACAGCAGAACCTTCTTAAAACAAAAAGCATTTGCACGTCATAATTGGTTTATTTTGCAATCATTCCTTTATGCCCCGGGCTAACACTATATCCAGAACCGCTGGTTTATAGCACTGATCTAGCCTAATATTACAGAGCAAATTATTCCAAACGGCATACGTTCTGTAGTGACGCTTCAATACATAAAATCACCAAATTTATTATTCTCATAAATGCATAAAACACACCCCAAAAATACTCCACCTGCCAGTATGGAATTCATTAACACTGATTTAAGGCTAAAACCTTTTTTTGTAGTCCCCCCCCCCCAAATAAATAAATAAATATATATTTCCAGTGCTTACAGTGGGTATAGAAATAGAAAAGAATCACCCCCTTTGAAATAATCACATTTTGTTGCTTTGCAGCCTGAAATGAAGACAGATACAGCTGTATTTATTAGTGGAACTTAGAACTTCCAATTGAAACCAACATGTCAGAAAAAAAACCCAAAAAAACGAATCACTGAGTTGCAAAAAGGCGCCCCCCCCCCCCCTGCTTTAATTACAGACTTTAGTCTGTTGGGATGTCTCTACTAACTTTGCACATCTAGACTTCGCAATATTTACCCACTTTGTAGAACTGCAGTGTTCAAGTCATTCCACAAATTTTCAATGGGATTTAAGTCTGGGCTTTGACTAGGCCATGCAAGGACATTCAGCTTTTTCTCCTCCAACCACTGTATGGTCATTTTTGCTATATGCTTTGGGTCACTGCCATGTTGGAAGGTAAACCTTCTTCCCGTTGACAACTTTCTGTCAGAGGGCAGCAGAATTTGACAGTATATTGCCCCATTCATTTTTCCTTCTATCCTGACAAGTGCTCCAGTCCCAGTGCTGCGGAGAAACACCCTCATAACAGGATATTACCAACCCCCATGCTTTACTGTAGGAATTGTGTTATTTGGATGGTGAGCTGTATTGGATTAGAGCCAGTGGGCAAATATTGCAAAGTCTAGATGTGCAAAGTTAGTAGAGACATCCCAACAGACTAAACGCTGTCATTAAAGAAAATGGTGGTCCAACAAATCCACATCGGGGGGGGGTTCCTTTTTCCAACTCAGTGATTCTGTTTTTGAATTTTTTTTTTTTCTGACATGTTGGTGTTATATTTTTCCCTTGAATGTTATAAGTTGCACTAGTAGAGGGGTGGTGATTCTTTTCTTTTCCTTATTAAAGTCCATCTTCAGGCAAAGCAGAAAGACAGCGCTCTACATTCAAATGAACACATTGATCGTAATTATCATATAAACCCAATAAATATTAGACATGTGCATTCATTATCGTCCAAATACATTTTTGTCTGAATTTCTGGGATTTTCGCGTTCGTTTTAACAAAACGATAACGAACACGCAGATTTCAAAACCTGAATGATCCAAAATAAAAAATGCTTTATTTTCGTATCCATTATATTTTCGTATATCGTTGCGACAACAGTTCGATATGGATAAATAGAAGATTCGACATGACGGTGACAATAGCAATGTGTGTCTATGGAACCTGTGGTTGAATGTGCTTAACCTAGCTCTATTAGTCCAAGATTATTCAACATAGAGAGAAAAGATTCAACATTATAGAGACAATTGTAAAAGAGCTGTTAGTGTTCGCTGGAATGGGTGGGGGAAGTAAAATGATGATGAATATTATTGGCTGATTGTAACCAAAGAGGAGGAGCAGTAAAATAGCTACAACTTAAGTACACACGTACAGCCAACTTACTTTATGTATAACACCGCTCGACGTAAAGATTTGATGAAGCAGCTAAAAACATACGATCGCCATGAGCGGACATTTACGATCAAATGCTCCGCCCATAGGCTATAGAAGAATTCTAATGTTGTTTGACTAGTAATAATAATTATTAATTATAATTATTACTTATAATTATTACTAGTCAAACAACATTAGAATTCTACTATAGCTTGTGGGAGGGTGTATTTGACCGGAAATGTACGATTGCGGCATCGTACAGTTTAGCTGCTTCGTCGAACCTTCTTAGAACATCTGACAGACACCATAAGCCTTCAATTGACAGATTCGACCTTAATTAATTCTGATTTTCGTACTAATGCATTTTTTAACAAAACAAAATAAATAAAAATGAAATTTGGGAGTAACTAAATAAATTTATTTTTCGAACAAAATTCCAAAACGAAGTATTTCAGTGTGCACATGTCTAATAAATATCATATAGACACAATCCACTATATAGTGTGTGCTAAAAAAAGAACTGCTTCCAAGAGTCCAAGAAGCATAAATAAAATTGTGTCGAAAATCCAAGATGAATAAAATGTGCTGATCCCAAACCCAAAGAATCTCCACCACTGTGCAATCACACCTAGAGGCTTACCAAAAACATATGACCATCAAATTATAGAGGGGTCACACAACGCATGGCACAATCACAGATACTGGTTGGCAGGAAACCCTTTCAGTATTCCAAGCTAGCAGCCAGGAGGGTAGGAGGGTAGTAATATAATATCACCATCGGTCATCATTCAATATATATACACATGTTAAAAAAAAAAAGAAGAAGCCAAATGCTCCCCATAGTGTGAAATCCTGATGGTCTATTTATTAAAAACACATAATTGTACTTACTGTACATAGACCAACTATTAATAGCGCTGTAAAATAAATCACGGCTCAAGACAATGTATGGAAACTTCTGGGAATGTGGTAACATCACGACATGTAGCTCTGTCCAATGCGTTTCGTCAGAATGACGCTGCACAGAATACCTTAGGGCTACGGTGGATGTCTCATAGAGTGCAAGCTGCTTTTTGTTATCTTGTCCACTAGCGTGGAATCACTTCTGTTTTTACAGTATCCACATGGACACCTGAAGAGGGACCCTCCTCCTTTGCAAGGAAGATGATAGAACACTCGGGGTCCAGAATGCTACAAGTCCACAGATTTAGGTAAATATTTCTGGCATATATAAACTGCCGGTCCTGAGTTTTTTATCATGTTCCTTGCAGAAAAGGAGGATCCCTCTTCAGATGTCCATGTGGATACGTCTATCAAACAAACCTAGCAATTAATTGTAGGGGGCAATTTTTGGGCCGCTTAGTGCCTACTTGTTTAACGTCATTGCTGCTCAGCAAGCAAGTTGTTACTCCATGTGGAGAGTTCAATAATGATTCTAATAAAAATCTGTGAAGCCACTGTTTTCCCTGAGCCCATCCAAGTCTTATCCTGTGTTGAGCCTTGATTAAGGAGGTATAGTGTTGCCCCCAAAATGCATAGGCTGTTTTTATATGACTTTTTTTAGTTTTCCAACAATTGAATCACACCAGAATAGGCCATACCTGTTTCTCTGTGCAGCACCCTCTTAGGTTGTTAGGATGGTTAGTTAAATCTACTTTTTTTGGCTCCTTGTGATTGCTTTGGGCTGTTCTGGGATCCACTGTTTAACCACTGCGACAGGTTGGCTCCCCTGCGCGAGACGTCGTAGTTGTACGTCGGCTCGTGGGGTCGGGATAGCAGGCGTGCCCGATGCACAGCGGGGGTGCCGATACTCGTAGCTGAGGGTCGCGATGACCGCCAGCCACAAGCGATCGTGACCAAGAAACACAGAACAGGGACGAGTGTGTGTAAACACAAACTTCCCTGTTCTGTTCTGACAGGAGTGAGAGATCGTGTGTTCCTGTTAGCTAGGAACCACGATCTGTCACTTCCTCTAGTCAGTCCCCTCCCCCTTCAGTTAGAATCACCTCCCAGGGAACATAGTTAACCCCTAGATCGCCCCCTAGTGATAACCCCTTCCCTGCCAGTGACATTTTTACAGTAACCAATGCATTTTTATAGCACTGATTGCTGTATTAATGCCAATGGTCCCAAAAATGTGTCAAAATTGTCCGATGTGTCCGCCATAATGTCGCAGTCAGGATAAAAATCTCAGATCGCTGCCATTACTAGTAAAAAAAAAAAATAATAATAAAAATGCTATAAAACTATCCCCTAGTTTGTAGATGCTATAACTTTTGCGCAAACCAATAAATATCCGCTTATTGCGATTTTTTTCAACAAAAATATGTGGAAGAATACATATCGGCCTAAACTGAGAAAAAATTTTTTTTTTTTTTTAAATGGGGATATTTATTATAGCAAAAAGTACAAAATAATGCGTTTTTTTCAAAATTGTCGCTTTTTTTTGTTTATAGTGCAAAAAATAAAAACCACAGAAGCGATCAAATACCACCAAAAGAAAGCTCTATTTGTGTGAAAAAAAGGACGTCAATTTTGTTTGGGTACAACGTCACGACCGCGCAATTGTCAGTTAAAGCAACGCAGTGCCGAATCGCAAAAAGACATCATGAGATTGTCATAAAAATGCAGACATTATTTACAATTAATTTAAAACACACAACATACTCCATGGGATCCTCAGGTATCCAAAACATGCAAAACTTATTTAACGATACATAACAAATTATATAAATCAGTGTGTAACAATGTGGGATAAAAAAAGGAAACCTCAATAAAGATGATAAAGTTGTATACAAGCTCTTATTCATTAACCACTTGACCACCGGGAGATTTACCCCCTTCATGACCAGGCCATTTTTTTTGATACGACGCTGCTTTACTTTAACTGACAATTGCGCGGTCGTGCTGTGCTGTACCCGAGTAAAATTGAGGTCCCTTTTTTCCCACAAATAGAGCTTTCTTCTTGTGGTATTTGATACGGTTTTTATTTTTTGCACTATAAACAAAAAAAGACCGTCAATTAAAAAAACAAAAAAAAAACCAATATTTTTTACTTTCTGCTAAAAAAACATATCCAACTAAAAATGTAAAAAAAAAATCAAATTTCTTCATCAGTTTAGGCCAATATGTATTCTGCTACATATTTTTGGTAAAAAAAAAAACAACAACAATAAGGGTATATTAATTGGTTTGCGCAAAAGTTATAGTGTCTACAAACTATGGGATATTTTTATTTATTTATTTTTATACTAGTAATGGCAGCAATCAGCGACTTATAGCAGGACTGTGATATAGCGGCAAACACTAACTGACACTTTTGACACTTTTTGGGAACCAGTGACACTAATACAGCGATCAGTGCTAAAAAAATATGCACTGTCACTGTACTAATGACACTGGCTGGGAAGGGGTTAACATTAGGGGCAATCAAAGTGTATAAATGTCAAAAGTGTTGTGCAGCAAAGTTTGAAATTTTTCTTCATCTGATTACACATGCGTGTCTAAAAGTTCCCAGCGCCCCTTTGAGTATGTTGTATTGAAGTACTGAAACCAGAGCCAGCCAGGCAATTAGCATTTTCAGATATAGGTTCAGCAAGGGAAGCCCTTTGTATTTCTCACATCCCAGGTTCCCTTCGAAGAGGCCATTCTATGATGCCAGTGTTTCACTTTTCTATGAGTATAATACATTTTGTGTTTCTACGTGGCATTTCAGCACCTTATTATCATTATTGGAGTTGTTGAGTCCGATGAGCGAGATCGTTTTTCCATTGCTTTTCATCTTTAGCGGCTGGTTATGTAATGTGAGCATTTTAGATACACACAGTGCTCAGCAGAGCTCTCCCCCTAAACATAAAAGAGGAGGCATTTTTTATAAAGTGGCTCTTACAGGCTGGAAAGCGCAGTTATGTGATGTAAATAAGACGGGCATGATATTATTGGAACAATATGACAGTCTGACAATCATCCACTTTAGTGCTTGTTTTCTCTTCAGACAAGATAGTCTGCAGAGAAATCCAATTCGCCAAAATTAAGATGGGAGGCTGGCAGCTTATATTTTTTCAATAAGGACCGCAGTGGAGGCTCCTGACTTTGGATTCCTAGACACGGTAAAATTGCTAAACATATTTTACAACTGATAGGAGAACACCAGGCAGATATAAAAGGAATGTAATCCATACTTTAAAAAGTGTCTTTTTTTATCTAGGACTGGTATAAGCAACATAAAATCGATATTTATTTTGGTTTCCTGTAGTTCCCTAAATAGAAGCAGAGAGATTGGCAGATGAACCAATGTCATTGACCCTAACATGGCCATGTGGCCATATTAGGTCATGGATTTCATGAGCATCCCTGCCCTTTTTTATAGGGGCAGCTGTGGGGCGGGAAATCTCTCACTTGCGGCTCATTGGCGCATGACATCATTGACCTAATATGGACATATGCCCATATTAGGTCAATGTCATTGACCTGATATGGTCATGTGGCCATATTAAGTCAATGTCATTGACCTGATATGGCCATGCAGCTCTTCTCTAATGGCCTCTAGGATGAATGCCCACCTTACAGATAGATATAAAAATCTGTGTTGTCAGTGGCTACTTGCTCAAGGAACCCCTAACAACATCCTTGAGAAATCCTAGGTTCAGAGCCTAGGTACAGAACCCTAGTTGAGAAACCCTACCATGGCAAGAGGCACATTCCTGGCAGTGTCAGGATCACTTAGTGCTCCTGCTACTCATTCCAACATCCGGGTGTTGGCTGTTGCATTCCCCCTGTCTGTGTTCACCTGGAAGGTGATTGATATGGTCAGTCACCTGATATAAGCAAACTGAACACTCTATCCCTTGCTTGTGATAGCGACAGTATACCTGCATTGTTCCTGATCAAGCCTCCCATTTGTCTGCCCTGCTTTGCTAATCTGGATTTCCCTGTGTATGTCCTGGATCGGATATTGGACTATTCCCTGAACTCTGCCTGCCTTTTTACCTGGACTGTTATTGGATCGGATATCGGACTATTCCCTGAACTTAGCCTGCCCTTTACCTGGACTGTCATAGAACCACGCTATCTGTCTGCTAAACTGCAAGTATCTGTTTGCTTTGCTCAGTTCGCGCCTGCCTTGGTGTGGTGGCCAGGCACTAAAGCATTGTGTATAAGTCCTGGGGGCAACCAAGTACCGGTAGGCCTGCTTGTCTTAAGGCAAAGGGGGCTGCTATAGGTGAAGCATACAGTAGCTAGCTATAGTGTCTGACCACCTGCGTTGGGGTAGACGTGACATTCATGACAGGCAGGATAAAAAAGGGGTCTTTTTATCTAGGACTGGTATAAGCAACATAAAACCGATATTTGTTTTGGCTTCCTGCAGTTCCCTAAATAGCAGCAGAGAGATTGAGAGATAAACCAATGTCAATGTCATTGACCCTAACATGGCTATTTGGCCATATTAGGTCATTGATTTCATGAGCATTCCTGCCCCTTTTTATAGGGGCAGCTGTGGGGCGGGGAATCTCCCACGTGCAGCTCATTGGCGCATGACATCATTGACCTGATATGGCCACGGAACCATATTAAGTCAAAGTCATTGACCAAATATGGCCATGTGGCCGTATTAAGTCAATGGTATTAACCTAATACGGCCATGTGGTCATATTAAGTCAATGATTTCATGAGCATTCCTGCTCCTTTGTATATGTGGAATAGTGGAGCGAGGAATCTTCTGCCCGCAACTAGTGTCTGGCTTCAGACAAATCCAGGCTCTTCTCTAATTGTCTCTAGGAAGAATGCCCACCTTACAGATAACTATAAAAAAATCAATGTTGTCAGTGGCTACTTGCTGATTGCTCAAGGAACCCCTAGCAAAATTTGGAGAAATCCGAGGTTCAGAGCCTAGATACAGAACCCTAGTTGAGAATCCCTACCATGGCAAGAGATACATGCCTAGCAGGATTTAAAAAAGTGTCCTTTTATCTAGGACTGGTATAAGCAATATAAAATCGATATTTGTTTTGGATTCCCGCAGTTCCCTAAATAGCAGCAGAGAGATTGAGTGATGAACCAATGTCAATGTGATTGACCCTAACATGGCCATGTGGCTATATTAGGTCATGGATTTCATGAGCATCCCTCCCCCTTTTAGAAGAGCCAGCTGTGGGGCAGCGAATCTCCTAGTTGTGGCTCATTCGCGCATGACATCATTGACCTAATATGGGCATATCCCATATTAGGTCAATGTCATTGACCTGATTTAACCATATTAGGTCAAAAAATTTGACCTGATATGGCCATGTGGTCATATTAAGTCAATGTCATTCACCTAATATGGCCATGTGGCCATAAAAAGGTCAATGTCATCGATCTATTATGGCCATATTAAGTCAATAATTTTATGAGCATTCCTGCCCATTTTTTTTTTTTTTTTTTTTTCCATAAAGATTTTATTAAAGTTTTCAAACAGTAATACAGAAGTTATCATCAAAAAGATATCTACATAGCAAAACAGGGTATAAACAACATTGCAACACATTTCTATGTATCGGAAACCCTGCCTTATTCAGAAATACTACATCAGGGGCATATTAAATGCCTGGTGTATGTTATCCTGTGTTACCCCTAAAGGAATCCGAACGTATCCGTTGCCTGCATCAATATCTCTCTAACTTCATCCACGTTGGAGCAACCGGAGCCACAGAATCCTCCCGGCCATTCCAACCTGATTTCTGTTTCTTGCATAAGATATGCTATGGGGGGGGGATGGGGGCCGGGCAGACCATTGAGACCTCCCAGCTCCCCATATTCCCCCTCTGTTACCTTAGAAAGGGAGGAGGAAAGAAAAAAGAGTAGTGAAAAACAGAAAAGAAAAGAAAAAGGGAATAAAAAGAGAAAAGGAGAGGAAGGAAAGGGAATGAGTATAGGGCCCTATTAGGAGTGGGGGTGGGATACCACCAACTGCCTTTTCCAATCGCCATCAAATGCGCCACCTGAAACCCCCAGTTCAGAATGCTTGTTTGCTGTATTAACAAGGCGGTGTCAAAATTAGTAAGGCATAAATTAGGTAGAATTTTGTAAAAGCTCCTGATATTGCTGAGAAGATCGAAATTCAAACCACTTAGTCCATGTTGCTGTAAATTTAGTAACCCTGTCTTGAGTAATGTGTATCAGCTCCTCCATCGAAGCTATACGATTAATGCATGATACCCATTCTTTCATTGAAGGGGGGATTTAGAACACCAATGAACTGGCAGGCAAAGCCTGGCCGCATTAATCAAGTGCATAGCCAATGACTTGTGATATCTTTTTGAAGGTATTTTGGAAAGGTGGAGGAGGTACTGTGCTGGTGAGAATTCTAATGGGAGAGAGGAGATCGCAGTCGCAATGTTGTGTACCCTTCGCCAGTAAGGCTGGATCATTGGGCACTTCCACCATATATGAAGGAAGGTGCCCAATTCCTGTTCACATCTCCAGCAACGATCAGAGACTGTCGGTATAAATTTGTGGAGTACTTCTGGGGTCTTGTACCATCTTGTTTTAATTTTGTACCCATTTTCCTGAGTATGGACATTTAAAGAGCCTTTATGGATGTGTAAGTGTACCCTGGTGTCCTCAATCTCCATGCTCAGCTCAGTCTCCCAGAACTCGTGCTCCGAGCGCAAAAATGCATATGGTTTCTTAAACATGGAGGTGTAGAGCATCGATATCACATGGCTCTGGGGGGACGAGCTAGAGCACAGCGATTCGAAAATTGTAGGGGGCTTTGTGAAGCTACCACTGCTAGCCGCGTTGTTCAGATAGTGTTTGAGTTGTATATAGGCCCAAAGGGGAAAAGATTTAGTGTTGGACAACGTGGCCAGCTCTCCTTGCCTGAGAAACCTTCCCCTTGAGAAAAAATGTTTAGCTTGCATTTCTGCATATGGCCACTCCAGTGATAAGAAAGCCTTGGCCATCCCTGGGGGAAAGTCTGGGTTACCTTTGATAGGGGTGAATGAGCAGTCTTTGTCCGAAACTGCGTGAGTCTTACAGGCCCTGTCAAATGCTTGAAGTGTCGCCCCGATAAGCGGATGCGTGTGCAGAGGAGGTGTTCTATATTTTTTGGAAAACCAGGGGGTTAAGCGAAGCTGACGAGATCAACTGCTCGAGCACTACCCAGTCCTTGCACCGTGCATGTAATCTCCAGTCCACCACCCTGGCTAAGTGGACTGCCCAGTAGTATCTCTGGAGATCCGGCAAACCTATACCACCCCCAGATTTTGGTAGGACCAGCTTCGCCCACCCAATTCGAGCTGTCTTGGTTCCCCACAAAAAAACCCTGCACATCCTCCTATAGGATGTAAAAAAGGAAGGTGGTAAATGGATTGGGATAGTTTGCATTTTATATAGTATCCGAGGAAGCACCGTCATCTTAAGGATCGAGACCCTACCGAACCAGGAAACAGTGGGGGCCATCCATTTGTAAAGATCTTGTTGAATGTTTTTAAGTTCTGATAGGAAATTTTTTTCGTACAGGTCCTTCAATCTACCTGGGAGTTGAACACCCAGATAGGTGATAGCGTCTGTTTTCCAGAAGAAAGGGAAATTCGACTGGCATTGTTGTACTAGTTTAGAGGGTAAAGAGATATTTAGTGCAAAAGACTTTGAGTAATTAATTTTTAGGTTCGAAATTACTTTAAACTGTTCTAGGACTGGCAACAAATTAGGCAGGGATGTCATTGGGGATGAAAGGAATAGCAAAATGTCATCCGCAAAAGCGGCTAACTTGTATTCTGGTTGATGAACTTCAATTTCTTTTATATTCGGATTTGTTCAAATACAGCGTAATAGGGGTTCCAGAGTAAGAATATAGAGCAGGGGTGAAAGGGGGCACCCCTGTCTGGTTCCATTGTGGATGGGGAAGGCGTCCTTCCTGCCCATTTTTATATGTGCAATTGTGGAGCGAGGAATCACTTGCCCGCATCTCAATACAGCTAATGTCCGGCTTAAGACCAAATTCTTTTCTAAAGGTCTCTAGGAAGAATGCCCACCTTACAGATAGCTATAAAAATCGTTGTCATCAGTGGCTACTTGCTGATTGCTCAAGGAACCCCTAACAACATCTGGAGAAATCCTAGATTCAAAGCCTAGGTACAGAAACCCTAGTTGAGAAACCCTACCATGGTAAGAGGTGAATTCCTGGCAGGATCATCATGCATTACTTTAACGAAAGCAGATTTAAAAAAATAATTAAATGGACTTTACATTAGCATTCAAAAGATTATATGAGATTCGAGTAATTGGATGTACATAACCTTTAAATATTGCCCCGCATCACAAGTGCAGCCCTACAGCAGTGGAAGGCAAATCTCTTTTATATCTTGCCCCTTTCGCCTGTTGACCTCTTTTTTCTCTAGGGCCATATACTTGACCCCATTGTCTATACAAGCCGACTTCCATTTAACTAGAGTTACAGTAGCTAGAATTGATTATAAAATTACTACCTATAACATTTTGGCCTCCTATGCAGACCGCAGCCAATTATGCACTCTTCAGCCCACACATAAAGCTGAGATCTAATGAGAAGGAATCAGGCTATTGACATCCAAATGAGCACACGCACAAACACACTCTCCTGTTTAGCATCTCGCAGTCAATCCTGCAGCAGAGAAGAAGCTTTGCCTGTTCCTAAGCAAAACATCGGTGACTGATCTAACACATCACATGTGCATAGCTGAGATAAAACCGTGACAATGTGCTCTTACGAGAGCGGGTTATAGACTCCTTTCGAAGTTTGTAAATGCCACCTTATTTTTGATGCATAATGTCTGCATTCACGGGCCTTCCGTCAAATCTTGTGTGCGTGGCGCTTGTTGTCAAGTGTTGCCTATTTGAGCATTTCACTCTGAATGCCGAAGCTCCAAGACAGGAACTATACAAATGACAAGCCTGTAGTTAGGAAATAAATATACAGTTTGTTCGCTCGTGGCACAGTCATTAAAGCTGTGTATAAACTAGCAGAAGTGAGCCTGATTGACTAACAGAAGAAATGAAAAGTGGAATAAAAAAAAGGCAGAGTGAATTAAAAAAAAAAAAAAATAGGAAGTCAGTGTATGAAGTGGTGTAGGGACTGCATTAAAAGCAGCAGCACCCATAATGGGACCCCATTACCAGAGGGGCCCAGGTAAGTCCCTTTCCCTGCCTTTATCTGCTCTGCCACCAGTAGTAGAGTGCTTAAAGTGAAACTGTGGCCAACCCATGGGCATTCAAATACTTACCCATTCTCTATTTCACTGATTTTCACCAGTTTTTTTTAAAGAAAGCATAACAAATTGCGTAATGATTGTACCTGGAGTATTGTAACAGGTAGCTGACAGTAATCCTTGACATGACATACAACAATAAGTCCCAATCCAGGCGAAAACTGTATTTTTCCACCCCTCCCTCTTAGCCACCTCTAACCCATCCTAAAAGGCTTTTTTCCCCCCTTACTTCGCAAAGCCAGATTTACCCACTTAAGCCCCCCACCCCCCCTCTGGGTCCCTCTTCCGGGTGGGATCACAAATCCACTGGTGTGGATTTTTACTGGCATGGAAGTCACCTGGTCAGGATCATCAGGCATGGAAACCAACTGGGCCAGATCAGAAGGCTTGGAGGTTGACTGGGCCAAATCAAGTTTGAAGGTGTTAAGCCCCTTAAGGTTTAGTCCAACCTCTTGGATATCAAATCAGCAAGCAAACGTCTCCAGTAATGAGTTATTTGAGAACACTGGCATGGAAATCACCTGGTCCAGATAAGCAGGCATGGAAACCAACTGGGTGATATCAGCAGACATGGAAGCCGACTGGGCCAGATCAGAAGGCTTGGAGGCTGACTGGGCCAAATCATGTTTGAAGGTGTTAAGCCTCGTAAGGTTTAGTCTAACCCAGGGGTCTTCAAACTATGGCCCTCCAGTTGTTCAGGAACTACAATTCCCATCATGCCTAGTCATGTCTGTGAATGTCAGAGTTTTACAATGCCTCATGGGATGTGTAGTTCCGCAACAGCTGGAGGGCCGTAGTTTGAGGATCCCCTCTTGGATATCAAGCAACAAGCAAACATCTCTAGTAATTAGTTATATAAGAACATGTGGGTGGGGCTAATAGGCTCTTCATCATGAGTCTCGGCCTGGAGGAGGGAGTTGGGACTAGAAACCATGTAGTGGGCGACTGGGATTCCTCTTTTACAGCCTTATTCTTTCAGTACCCCTCTGTGTGAGTGCCTCCATAAGAGAAATTGCCTTGTCAAATGTTGTATTTAATCTATTTATCTATCTATTAATAAAAATTATTACGGTATTTATTGGCGTATAACATGCACTTTTTCACCCTGAAAATCGGGTGCAAATAGTGTGTGTGTGTTATACGCCGATACTGCAATTTGGGCTGCCTAGGAGGGAACGGGGAGGGGGGGCGGGACAAGCGCCATCAGATTACATACAGTGAGAATCTCCTGTTTACTCAGCGGCCTCTGTAATAGGAAGTCCCATCTCCTGGGCCGCCATTGGACCAGTGTTCTGTCTATCATAGAAGCCAGTCCAGGAGGCGGGACTTTGAATTAAAGAGGCTGCCGAGTAAACAGGAGATTCTCGCTGTATGTAATCTGATGGCGCTCGTCCCGCCCCCATCCCTGTCCCCTCCGAGGCAGCAATATGAGGTGAGGCTGCAAATGGGCATTGATCAGGCTGCATTCATGGCAATGGTGAGGCTGTAGATGGGCATTGATCAGGCTGCAGATGGACAATTGTGAGGCTGCAGATGGGCATTGACCCTTATTTTGCTTAAAGGTTAAAATTTGAGTTTCTTTTCTCCTAACATGAAGCTGCATGTTATATGCCGATAAATACAGTAATATTGAGCCACTGATAAATGCTGTGTGACTGTGTTGGGAAAATATGAAAAACAAATTACGTAATTTCATTTTACAATATGTTAATTTCTTATGAATGTGCTGTGAAAAATAAAACCCAGTGGGTGTGTGATAAAAGGTGATTTAGAGAAAGCTGAATATAACACAATAAATGTAAATTAACAGGACAGAATGCACTCACCGGCCACTTTATTAGGTACACCTGTTCAATTGCTTGATAACACAAATTGCTAATCAGCCAATCACATGGCAGCAACTCAATGCATTTACGCATCTAGATGTGGTGAAGACGACTTGCTGAAGTTCAAACCAAGCATCAGAATGGGGAAGAAAGGGGATTTTAGTGACTTTGAACGTGGCATTGTTGTTGGTGCCAGACGGGCTGGTCTGAGTATTTTAAAAACTGCTCATCTACTGGGATTTTCACACACAACCATCTCTCGGGTTTACACAGAATGGTCCGAAAAAGAGAAAATATCCAGTGAGCGGCAGTTGGGTGGAGGAAAATGCCTTGTTGATGTCAGAGGTCAGAGGGGAATGGGCAGACTGGTTTAAGATGATAGAGAGGCAACACTAACTTAAATAACCACTCGTTACAACCAAGGTATGCAGAATACCATCTCTGAGTGCACAACACATCAAACCTTGAAGTAGATGGGCTACAGCAGCAGAAGACCACACAGGGTGCCATTCCTGTCAGCTAAAAATGGGAAACTGAGGCTACACACAATAGAAGATTGGAAAAATGTTGCCTGGTCTAATGAGTTTCACTTTCAGCTGCGACATTCACATGGTCGGGTCAGAATTTGGTGTAAACAACATGAAAGCATCGATACATCCTGCCTTGTATTAACGGTTCAGGCTGGTGGGGGTATCATGGTGTGGGGGATATTTTCTCTTGGCACACTTTGGGCCCCTTACTACTAACTGAGCATTGTTTAAACACCACGGCCTACCTGAGTATTGTTGCTCCCCATGTCCATCCCTTTATGACTACAGTGTCCCCATCTTCTGATGGCTCCTTCCAGCAGGATAATGCACCATGTCACAAATCTCCAATCATCTCACCACTGGACAATGAGGTCACTGTACTCCAATGGTCTCCACACTCACCAGATCTCAATCCAATGGTGGAACGGGAGATTCGCATCATGGATATGCAGCCGACAAATCTGCAGCAATTGCGTGATGCCATCATATCACTATGGACCAAAATCTCTGAGAAATGTTTCCAACACCTTGTTGTATCTATGCCACGAAGAATAAAGGCGGTTCTGAGGGCAAAAGGGGGTCCAACCCGGTACTAACAAGGTGTACCTAATAAAGTGGCCGGTGAGTGTATGTCACCTGTAACAACAAAAAAACACATTCCCCATATCCAAAGATAGCATTGGGTAAGTTGAGATGTAGAAGCACCACATACAAAAGGTCTGACAGCAGGATACTACAACGGGCCTTATTCTCCCTCTATGTGAGCTCCTTCTTAAGAGGAATTACCTTGCTAAATCCAAGGTGTAGAATCTTGGGGGATGGGTTACCCTTTTCTTTGGGCTAACTGAGCACCAGTTTATTTTGGAAAGAATGATGTCTTATGCAACCCTAAGAGAATATTTGCCATTTAAATGGAACGAAAAAGTATGGACACCAAGTTGTCCTTCTGTTTATTTATCTTCTTTTTGAACTACATTTTTTTTACTTTTTAATTTTTTTTAAGTTAACAGAAAGAAATCACAGTAATCATTATAACAGACAGATCCTTGGTACAGGCTTTCAAATACAGTGAATGGTATACACATCTCCATGTCCTTAAACAAGGAACAACAAAAGAAGGGGAAAAAACTGAACAGACCCAAACTATTTCCATCCAACACGTAGGTGAGTTGAGATATCATGGAATAGTTCTATACAAATGCCATTGAGGCCATTAGAAGAGAGCCAATCAGCTCACTATTCTAAGTTCACACAAGAAGAATGTCTTGAATTCTGATGGTAACAAATCAAAAGGGGAGAAATCCCATATATAAGGAACAGCAGAAAGGACAGAAAAGAATGAAATAAAAAAAAGTGTGGCCTTTAATACTGTTGACCACCCGCTCCTTCTCAATAAACTACATTCCCTTGGCCTCCGAGATTCTGCTCTATCCTGGTTCTCTGCCTATTTATCACAGCGCTCCTTCAGTGTCACCTACAGCTCTGTCTCCTCCTCTCCATTGCCCCTTTCTGTGGGGGTCCCCCAAGGCTCGGTTCTTGGACCCCTTCTCTTCTCCATCTACACCTCCTCCCTTGGTCACTTGATAACCGCCCACGGCTTCCAATACCACTTATACGCTGATGACACCCAAATCTATCTGTCTACTCCTCACCTCACTCCTTCAGTCTCCTCTCGAATTACTAACTTACTAACTGACATATCATCATGGATGTCGCACCACTTCCTTAAACTAAATCTCTCTAAAACTGAGCTAAAAATATTCCCCCCCCCCTCCTGTGCCCCCCTCCATGACTTTTCCATCAAAATCAACAATGCAACCATCAGTCCCTCCCCTCACGCCAGGGTACGAGGTGTAATCCTAGACTCTGACTTGTCATTTCAGCCCCAAGTCCAATCGTTGTCAAAAGTTTGTAGCGTTCACCTCCGTAACATCTCTAAAATTTGCCCCTTTTTAAGAAATGAAACCACCAAACTCCTCATTCACTCCCTTGTTATCTCTCGCCTTGACCATTGCAACTCCCTTCTCATTGGCCTGCCTCTCCATAGGCTCCTCCCCTCTTCAGTCTATCGTGAATGCTGCTGCCAGACTTATCCACCTTACCAACCGCTCAGTGTCTGCCAACCCTCTCCTCCAATCCCTACACTGGCTCCCAATCACCTAGCGAATTAAATTCAAAATACTAACCACAACATACAAAGCCATTTACAACTCTGCCCCGAGCTACAACACCAATCTTGTCTCCAAATATCACCGAAATCGACCTCTCCGCTCTTCTCAAGACCTCCTACTCTCAAGCTCTCTCATCTCCTCCTCCCATGCTCGTCTCTAGGATTTCTCCAGAGCCTCACCCATCCTCTGGAACTCGCTACTTCCACCTGTCCGGCTATCCCCTACTCTTGCTACCTTCAGGCGATCCCTGAAAACTCATCCCTTCAGGAAAGCCTATCCAACTGATCTTCTACAGCTCATTCCCCGCAGTTACAACCTTTTGTACCACCTGCCCCACCCTATTAGATTGTAAGCTCTTCTGAGCAGGGCCCTCTTAATTTTCTTGTATTTTATTGTATTATAACTGTATTGTCTCCTTTTTATATTGTAAAGCGCTGCGTAAACTGTTGGCGCTATATAAATCCTGTATAATGATAATAATAATAAAATAAAAAGAGAAAAGGGGGGGATAGAGAATAGAGGGAATAGACTACTGCTTACATTTTATTTGTTTGAACCCAACTGGACATTCTTTCTTTTGTGCTACGATGAAGAAGGGAGAGTGTATAGAATGTCCAACACTGGTGTGTGACCTATCAGGCAGTCAGGGCTGGAAAAGTTTAGTGTCCACTCTCACCGAGAGAGAGATAAAGTGAGTGCACAAGATTTCACTCAGAGGCTATGCCTGGGTAATAGGGAAAAAGATGCCAGAAATACTGTATGTGTAGAGGGAACCATTGAAAAAACAACTGTGGCCTACAAAGGTTGTCCTAAGTGAAGGAACTTGCCTCCTGTGACTGAAACCTGTGTTCAAGTTCCAGTTTTACAGTTGTCCATTATGGAGGATTTCACCCTCTCTATTTGTCTTGGTCACCATTGTCACCAAAGATAAGGGTGAAAGAAAATACAAAATTTTGAGTTGCCACAAGACCAAGCATAGCTATAAGGGAAACTTTCCAACGAGGACACTTGTTCTACATTGTTGATTTTCTCTCACTTCCTGTTGTGTTTCCTGGACAGGAAGTGAAAGGAAATCTCTCCAATAGGACACAGATGGCAAAACAAAAAACAAAAGTCAGACAAGGGTTCAACCCTACCTAAGTTCTGGGCTTACATATACACTTTAACTACTCTAACTTTTTTTTACTACAGTGGCAGGATAGTAAATGGGGATGGGTGTGGGTGGGAGGGCGTGGTCCAAAACCTACACCAAAGTGTCTATAGCTCTACTGGACAGTGGTTGATAAAAAAGAAATGGTTAATTGTTATATTTAATATATTTATAAAATATAAAATGTAATCACTGAAAAATGCTGTGACTGTGTCAGGAAAATGTGAAAAATAAGTGTCATTTCAATTTACAATATGTAAATGTCTTATGAACGTGCTGTGAAAAATAAACCTGTGCCCGTGGGAGTGTGATAAAATGGTAGTTTATAGAAAAAGAAAATAACAGAATACACAGTAGTACCTTGGATTACGAGCATAATTTGTTCCAGAAGAATTCTTGTAATCCAAAGCACTTGTATATAAAAGCGAGTTTCCCCATAGGAATCAATGGAAACTCAGATAATGCGTCCACAGTCACTGCTGGTATATGCAGTACTATATGTGGCCAGAGGTGTCCGAGACACTCGGAGACGCTCGGAAACACTCGGGAACGGAGTGTCTCCGAGTGCCTCCGAGCATCTCCGAGTGTCTCTGAGCGTCACCAGCGCCCCGCACCTCTGGCCACATGCGGTACTGCACACCCTAGAGGCTTGAATCCTGCTCGTCTTGCAAGACAACGCTCGCAAACTGAGTCAGGATTTTTTTAACAAAATAGCTCATATTGTGAAACGCTCGTAAACCACGTTACTCGCAATCCGAGGTATTACTATATGTAACTTAACAGGACAGAATATGTAAACTATAACAATAACAAAACACATTCCCCATGTGTAAAGACAGCCCTAGGTAAGTTGAGATGTAGGAGCACCACATACAAAAAGGTCTGGAAACAGGATATTGAATTGTTGATTATGATCTTAAAATCATTAAACTATCCCAACACATTTTGGGAACCTTAGAATGCTCCCTTCTTCAGGGACAGTTTCATTTTTGGCAACCTTCCCAGAAATGCCTTTTTGCTTGTTTACGTGTCAGTGTTAAAAGTTTGTAAAGGCCTAGATATAGTCATGTGGTTGGCATTCTCTATGTCACACAAAAATTGTCACCTATCATTATCGCAGAACACATTTGCTGTCACCAAGTCAGAGGATAGCAGTGTCAGAGTAGATCAATCTGTGAGTGATGCTTCAGACAACAAGTGACCTTATGATGCTAACTCGGAAGAGATACAGTGGTGTTAAACTTGTGTAGCACCCTCCTAGTTAGGTTGCTAGGTAAATGTAGTTTTTGGCTCCTTCTGTAAAAAATGGGGAAGAGGTTGCTTGGTTTGGTCTGTTCGGGGTTTCAAGGGCTGGGAGTTTGATTGCTTCCCCCTGCCTCTAGAAGAAGTTTCTAGAGCTTAGGGAGAGGAAATTCAAATAACCAGCATGAATATTGATCAGGGCCTAACCAATCCCTGCAGAGGTGTGCCCAGATGGTGGATGTGGAGGCTAATAGTCTTAAGCACAGGAGAGATTGTCTGACCCAGCAAGGAGAAGTTCTCAGGCTTATAGAGGGCTGTTGCCCCTTTGAGGCAAGCCTTGGATTGTGCTACTGTTCTTTGAGGTTTCTGGGCAGAAGACCTAGAAGGGACCTGGAACTAGTTGCAGGACTTCACTAACGTGATCTGGTCTTGAGAAGGATTTTTCTCAATCACTGGGAGGTGTCCGCAGGAAGCTGGCAGCTGCCCTTGCGACTTGTGAGTAATGAGGACATAAGTGCCAGACGTTGCTCTGACAGAGACAGCTCTCATCTCCAATACTGGCCATTTCCCTGTTCTTCAGCATTGTCCTGGATGGTGAGCTTAGCTTACAGTGTTCCTGAAGTTGCACTGGTTACCTAGGGCTGTGCAATTGAGCAGGTTAACCAGGTACCAAAGAGCCGTGCCTCATGGCCTTCAGCTGTGGGAAGTTAGGACCCAGGAGAAAAACTGTCCTCCAACTGTTATATATTAAACATTTTGGAGTATCCCTTTCCCCACTCCTGTTACAAGTTTTAGCAGCAATAAATCACAAATTGAAAATCCCTAGACTGTTTATTGGAGCTAAAGTGAATGGATTGTTGTTTGGGTGGATGGTGGCCTTTGTACTGTTTGGGGGAGAACCAGTTAAAATGAGCAGCCCCTGTGGGAGTACCGGTACATATACATATATATTTTCATGATCCCATGCCAAGCTGGGCTGAGCGATAGGCAGAAGAGACATATGCGTTGGGCTCTTCGGAAGGATGGGTACAAGAAAGGCAGCATCTACAATGACAATCTACTGTATGTTGTTCAGGTAGTTCACATATCATGTGGGGGCCACACTTTGGCCTTTTTGCCTTAGTGCTAAAGGAACTTGTCCCACCACTGACCCTATGCAGCCTGGCAGGGCATTGAAGGTGTGCCCAGGGGCAATTCCAGCCTCTGTCATCCCAAAGATCTGTATATCCCATAAGTGGGAAAAATGCTCCTTACAATGGTGGTCCATGGGATGTCTTTGATGTCTTCTTTTCTGTAAGTGCATTACTTTTGCGCTATTAAAATAACGTTATAATACTACACTTAGGTGCGCCTTCCTCCTTTTCTCTTTTACATTTCCCGCAGAGCACTCTGGCTACGCTCTGGGGGTGGCTTGCACCTGAACTGTTTTAATATATATGTGGGCAAATTCCGAATACAATAAGGACAATATAAAGCTGAATTACTATTCTTTCTTTCTTTCTTTCTTTCTTTCTTTCTTTCTTTCTTTCTTTCTTTCTTTCTTTCTTTCTTTCTTTCTTTCTTTCTTTCTTTCTTTCTTTCTTTCTCATGGGAAGAATTCTTCTTCCTTTGGTGGTCAGTGGGAAGAATACACCCCTTACATTGGTGGTCAGTAGGAAAATTTGGCCTTCCATTGGTTCTCAGTGGGTAAAATGCTTCATACACTGGTGGTCAGTGAGCGGAATGCCCCTTAAATTGATGATCATTGGGAAGAATGCTCCTTACACTGGTGTTCAATGGAAGAATGATTCCCTTGCAAATATCTAAAACGATTATTGATGCAATTAGTTGCTAATCCAAGAGCCAGAAATAGCTGATTGCTTAGGGGACCCCCTGCAACCTCTGAAGAAACCAAAGTTAAAAAAGGCTGGTCTATTCTAATGCAAAAGGCCGTTGTGTAGGCATAGCCGCTCTGTCTGAAGCTTAGTCCCCCAAGATCCTCTAGGCATGCTTCAATGCCTTAGCAGGAAAGATGAATAAAATTATCAGTACAAGAAAATCGCACAATTTTGTGCTCCTTTATTGCTTTTTCAGAATATCACGCAAGATGAATATTTCAGTGTAGGTGTGCAGACTGCAGATCCACCATAAGAAGGTCAAGGGTGGATTGGATGGATCTATAGGCCAAGTAAAAAAGGACTTTAATGAAATTTGTGTTTACAGAAAAGCAACAGGTCACGGCTCTGCTCAACACAAGTCATCGTTCATACATGTGAGCATTCCCTTCTGACACAGAATCTAACATTTCTTTGTTGATTCTATTGACATATTCATCCTAACTGTGAGTCACCCGTGATCAGATGCAGAGTCAAATACCTTATTACAATGTAGCAAGCCAACAGACTTATAATCAATGCTTTGTTGATCTGGAATTACCTTGTTAGCAAGACCCCTGCATGCTTCCCTTTACATCTCCCAGCCTCGCATTCCTATACATAAATCATTTTTCTCCGTAGCGTTGCCTTTGTCTTCATGCACTTGTTTTTTTACGAGGGGAATGGCTAAACGCTCTATGCCTTTAATGCCCGTGGTCCTGGATCACAAGTCTTAATCTGATTAACTTTTACAGTTGCTCGCGATGTAAAACAAATTCGCCTTCCTGGGCTTTGCCGCCTGAAGCTTTTCAATTATTTTGAAAACCATTATTTTTTGTTTTCTAAGCAGCCAACCACATCTCAGCATCTCCTGGTGTCTTGTTTGATTACACACAATTTCAGGCGATGCAGAGAGGCCTGCAAGGCCCAGAAATCAGCATCTAAACAGAGATTGGAATGAACAATGAAGGCCATTAACAGTGTAATGTCTTTCTTACATGTTGCATACCTTGTTGCATGTACAGTATGCAAACAGAAAGAGATTGTGCAGGAAACCTATACAGTAGGTCATTTTCAGTGAGTACATATTACGAGTTAGTATAGTAATATAGGTTACCCCTGCAAGAGCTGCTGGTAAACATAGTCCTATTCCCCCTGGTCAGGCAGACAACATTTTCCTCATTCTTCCACTGGCTTAAAGGAAGAGTCTAGGGTTTTTTTTAGGGTTTTATTGGAACAATAAACTTGGATGGGGTGAAGGAAGCCGATGATACCCAGAACTCAAAAACTGAATGCTTTGAGGACTCTTCTCCAGCTTGCTGAGCTACACAAAATGTCCCATATAATATATGACTGGCAGGAGACTAGGACCTTTTCCCAATGGACCAGAATAGAGCTGCAGACAGTCACTATCTTCCAGCAATAGGGTCAATTACCTACATGGACACATGATCATCAGTTGTCTCTTTACGATATCCACCGGGCCCTCTTCAGTTAGGGACACACAAACTCACACTACCATAGGACAGCTGGACACTTCTCCTCCAACCTCCCACTCAGATTCTCCAGTGAGCTTCTTCAGACCTAAATGAACTCCAGGACTATGCTTTTGCAAATAGGCCCCCCAGCTAAAGCCTCAGCTGGGACCTTGATGACTTCTAGATGGCACTTTCAGAAATCCTGCCCAAGGGTCAGAGTCCCTGCACTGGAGTCTCCTCCAGCAGGACTGGGCCAATGAAATCTGCGCCTCCTGCCTCAGGCCACAGACTATTTATGGGCTCTTCCACCACCATATGGCACACTTCACCAGGGATTGGCTGGTGTTCCATAAATATTTAGGCTGCTTACTCTGTTCTTCCTCCCACTATAATTTTTGAATCCTCTACAACAGGGGTCTCCAAACTAGGACCCTCCAGTTGCTCAGAAACTAAAATTCCCATAATGCCTAGTCATGTCTGTGAATGTCAGAGTTTTACAATGCCTCATAGGATGTGTAGTTCCGCAACAGCTGGAGGGCCGTCGTTTGGAGATCCCTGCTCTAGAACACAGGGAGAAGCAATCTAAGCAGTAGCGTGAGACACTGAACAGGCCATAACAATTAACCCCTGCTTCATTGATTACAGAGGAGCTAACTAAATTTACATAACAACCTTGACCAGTGTAGGAATTAATGTCCCCAACTTCCACTACCCACTCTTTATTTACTACTCCCCTTTCCCTTTCTTATCTATAATAATTAGATAACGCACACAGGAGTTGTTTTGGAGTAAAACCGGCCATAGCAGCCTCCTTTATTATAAAATATAAAACCAACTTTTAAATAACTTTAAATAACTCTTTTAATGAACATTTTGTACAACTATGTATAACTTTTAACTGACAGTTCTTACACCTCCCAATCTTTGGTCTTCTGATGGCACTCTTAACTTCATCTCCTCCATTTTAACAACTTCACCAAACACCATACACTGCGGTACATAATTTTTAACCATACCAGGCCACCAGCCGTATTTAAAAACAGCTCGGTGACAACACCCTTCCCGCAGTGTAACATCTGTCTTCCAGCCTCGCCTTCCGCTGTGAGAACAGAACACACCAGAGGGGCCCAGAATACTGAAAGCCCCCCACCATTTACCATCACCTCTTTGCATTTTACCACCATCAGAGACCAAAGATGCCGCCACAGCCCGCAAGGATGACCCCTTAGCCTTAAGGGCACCTCCACACCCGCAATGCCCTCTCAATGCCATCTTGAAGCCCGAGAGCCCAAAGATCAATGCCTACTGCGGTAAGGTGCACCCCATCTCCCCTTAGGTACATCCCCACATTAACCTCCAACTCCGTGTGCCTCACCACCAATCCCCCATTATTAACCACAAACTTTCCAATTGCCTTGTTTACTTTAATTCTCGCTTTGTTGATCCTAGGTACCGATCTAGCCATGCGCCATGACGTCCTTGCCACTATGTCAGACCAAACTATGATCATGCCCGGGAAGGCCACCCGAAGTGCCAAAAAATCACACTTGACGGCCGACACCAGTTCCCTGGTAGATCGGACCCCCAGATCATTCCCTCCTGCATGTATCACTAAAACATCCGGGGGTCTATCGAGTCGAGTGTATCGTTCAAATTCCTGAACCACTCTGCCCCACCCCATGCCTGGAAAGCCCAACCAGCGAATACATGCCTCCCTCCTGGAAATCCCCAGTTGCCTGCCTTCTGGTCTGACGTCCCCCCTTTTTGCACCCCAGAAAACATAGGAGTGCCCCAAGATCCAAACGAGGCGTGGTTGACCCCCATCTGCAAAGACATAACACAACAAAAGACAAATTGAAACATGTGAACTTCCCCTACCCCTGTCCTCAAATGCATGTAATCATAAAATATCTATGTATATTATTTTTTTTTTTTATATCGCATCTGATGACAATTGAGGGCGCACATAAGACTGGAACCTCCTGGATTCCCACCTCCCTATCCTCTTGATTGCTGCCTCATCCAACCCACACCTGGCAGCTTCAGTAGCCGCCCCGATACGGAAGGAGTGTGAGGCGAATTGCCTACTATCCAACCCTGCAGCCCCAATGCATTTTCTAAACACTGCAATGAATTGAAACCTAGATAAGAAAGTTCTATCTTCATGCACAAACAACGGCCCTTCCCCGACCGGGCGAATTAGCAGAAATTCCTCAACTACTTGAACCGGGCAAATTCCCGACCCTGGTAACCTGAACAGTTGCACTTTTACCCCTTTTCCGGCTTGGTCTGTTTTTGACCTGCCCAGTTTCAGCAACACCCTATCCCGTTTTACTTCCACATCCTGCATCTTCAAACCCCCTGCTACTTGTTTTGCTGGACTCACCAACTCGCCAACCCGAAATGCTCCAAAAAACGCGATAGAAAAAACCGCCTTAAACAAAATCACTTCATAACCCGACTTACATATCCCACCTAACTTATTACACAATACCTGTAATAATGAAAAAGATACCGGCCTCCTCGAATCCTTCTTCGCATGGCTCTTCCTATAACCTTTTAAGGCCTGTTTTACCCAGAAATCCTTGGTAAAATCAGTCAGGCCCTGTAACTTGAATAGAAAGGCCAACCCCGCCAATTTCCGCTCAATTGCGGACACTGAACCACCCCCTTCAATGTGTCGTGACACAAAATACACTACCAACAACCTCAAGTCCTGTTCTCCCAGCCCGGCGTCCGCCAGCCGTGTAAACGTGGCCCATTCCGACCATACTTTTTCATATGCCGCCCATGTCGACCCACTCACCGATTTCCTGATCCATCCTGCGGCGATTCCAATACCGTCTCCCAAAGCCACCCCGGACAAGGAATCCCCTCTGTTTCCGCGGCGGGCGCCAGCTCCCTGAATCTGTCCCACTGGAACCGAGACAAGGAATCAGCCAAAGTATTATCTACGCCCGGGATATGCACAGCATATAGAAAAACATTAATTTGTAAGCACCTCAACACCAGGTGACGCAACAATCATATTACCGGTGGGGATGATGCCGATAGCCGATTGATGACCTGAACTACCCCCATATTGTCACAATTTAAACGTATTTTCAAGTTCCGCCATCTCTCCCCCCACAATTCTACTGCTAATACCACCGGGAATAATTCCAAAAGCACCAGATTCCGAGTAAATCCCGACTCTACCCAAAAATCAGGCCATGCCTCCGCACTCCACTGCCCTTGGAAAAAAGCCCCATACCCCGTAGATCCCGCGGCGTCCGTCACCAAATCCATGTCACAGTTACTTACCGGTCCTTCCATCCACACCGAGCGCCCGTTGTAGCTTTCCAGGAACGTGTGCCACACCATCAAGTCCTCCCTATGTTCCCTGGTAAGCCTGATAAAGTGAGTCGGAGACTGTATCCCCGCTGTGGCAGCTGACAACCGGCGGCAAAAAACTCTACCCATTGGAATAATGCGACACGCAAAATTCAACTTACCTAAAAGGGATTGTAATTGCCGCAGCTGCACTTTCCTCTGTCCCATCAAATCCCTGACATCCCTTTTTAACCCGTCCACCTTATCCCCTGGCAACCTGCACTCCATGTCTCTGGTATCTATTTCGATGCCCAAAAAACTCAACACTGTCGTCGGGCCCTCTGTTTTATCCGCTGCTAATGGTACCCCAAACTTACCTGCAATGTGTTCCAAGGTTGCCAACAGAATCGCACACCCCTTGGACTCACGAGGCCCCACGCAGAGAAAGTCATCCAGATAATGAATCACAGAATCCATCCCTGACACATCCCTAATCACCCATTCAAGAAATGAGCTAAACAGCTCAAACTTGGCGCAAGATATCGAGCAACCCATTGGCAGGCACTGATCGACGTAAAACTCCCCCTGCCAACAGCAACCCAACAGCCAAAAGCTGTCCGGATGTACTGGAAGCAAACGGAATGCCGCCTCAATGTCTGCTTTTGCCATGAGTGCCCCCTGACCGTAATGTCTCACCCATCCCACCGCTGCATCGAACGATGTGTACGACACTGAACAATCTTCAGGATTGATACCATCATTCACAGACGCCCCTTTTGGAAACGAAAGGTGGTGAATAAGGCGAAACCTGTTTGGTTCCTTTTTAGGCACCACTCCCAACGGTGACACTACTAAATTCTGTAACGGCTTAGTTGCGAAAGGCCCACTCATTCGCCCCAACGCAACCTCCTTGGCCAGTTTTTCCGAAACCACCCCAGGATTCTGCAGTGCAGACCGCAAGTTCTTGGCCATCAGAGGTATAGCTGTCAGAGAACATGGAATTCTGAAACCCACTGAAAAACCCTCCCCCAACTCCCTCGCTGCCTCTCTGTCCGGGTACCTATTTAAAAAAGGCCGCATCCTTACCTCCTTCACTGGCGTTATCCCTCTTCTGAGCAGGTTCCCCTGTCTTCTTTCCTCTTTTGAAGCAGCGTGACAACGCGTGGTTCCCCCCACATCCTGAGCATTCATGTTTAAAACGACAGGATCCCCCAAACTTGCAGGATCCTTCGTTAAACTGCCAACACACCCCAAATTTTTTTCCGGCTGGGAGTCCAGAGGTAGACGATCCCCCGGCCCCCCCATGAAAAGGCTGGTTTGGTACCCTGGCGGAAGACATCAAACGCATCCATAAGCTTATATCCTTATGGTCCCACCTAAGAGCCGGCCTCACCGCCCTGCGTTGCCTAAATTGCTCATCGTTTTCGAAGCCACGCAGTGCCCCCATACACCCTATGTGCCTCGCCTATGGCATCCATGTAGCAAAACAACGCAGAGCAATGCTCCGGGTTCTTTTCGCCAATTACACTCGCCATAATGGCGAACGCCTGCAACCAATTACTAAAGGTCCTAGGGATCAGACGATACCTTCGCTTCTCCTCATCCTCTTTTTTGGAATCGTCCGGCTTTACCCTATCCAAGTTGAACTTCTCTAACGGTAACAAGGAAAAAATTTCCACATACTCACCTTTTACTATTTTCTCCCGCACTTCTTGTTTTAAGTGTGCTCCCAGCGGGCCTTCATAGCAGACGTACACTTCGCATTTAGCCGCATCCGCTATCCTGACCACATCCTTCCTGACCGCCACTGCAGATTCCCCCGTGGCGGTGTTTTCCGCCACCCCGGCGTCTGAGTCGGCGACAGCCTCACCCCTTGTCCCCGTTGTTCCCCCAACACCCGACTGCTCCACCTGCCCTCCAACCCACGGCGCCACTATCGCTGGCGCCGTCTGGTTGGTTGCAAATCGTTGCACCAAATCCCTTAATCCTCCCAACAATTCCTGCAATGTTCCCCCTGTCCCAGCGGCGACAGGCTGAACGCCCGTCCCCCTTAAGCCAGGCGATCCCCCCGCCACGGCCCCTAGAACTCCCCCAGGAGCCATGGTGTCCCCCCCATCACCCCTATCTAACCAATTACCACCATCAACATTGATAACAGAATCAGTTAAAACATGTGACTCACCAGGCTGACTGGGTCTGCTTCCCATCGCCGCTGCACTGGATCCTCCAGAAGGCGCGATGTCCTGGCGCACATCCTCATCCGAACCCGACAGCTCTCCTTCCGACCGAACTTCCGTGGCTTGGAGCATCGGCGTGAGTAACCTCCCAGGTGAAGCTTGCCTAGGGGCTGTGGATTCCCATCTTGTGGCTGTTCTCCCCCTTTCCTTGCGACCACCTGCTGCTGTGCTCTGCTGTCCCACACTGCTGTCTCCTCTGCTGGCCCCTGAACCTCTCCTTCTGTCTTCCACTGGCTCTCTTCCGATCCTGGCTGCATAGGGGCTGCCAGCAGCGTCTGGTAGCTGACCTCCAGCCGTGCCCCTGCTCCTCCCCCGTCGGATCTCCCCCCTAGCAGATGCCTGTGCTGTGGGGGGGACCGTTCTGCTGCTGTCCTGTCTTCTGGGTGGCGAAGCCCGGGCGCCATAACGGCCCGAAGCCCCGCCCCCCGCGCTCCGCCGTTGTGGAGGATTCCGCCCGGTCCCCCCAGGGGTGACGGCGGCCACCCGTTTTGCTGGTGGGGCCGACGGGTCCGTTCCCGGGCTCCTATTAGGGCGAGCTGTTCTGGATGAGGGGCCTGGTGAAAAACGCTCAGGCGGCCTAGACCGCCTGGCGCGTGGCGTCGCTCCCCCCCCCCCGCCGGACCCCCCCGCTTCGTCTAGGAGCAATGGAGCTACCTGAGCCTGTAGCCATTCCTGTCCCCTCGTGGCCGCCGCCGTCCTCAGCCTTGCTAGGATCAAATCAATGTCTGCCATGCTGCTGCAAAAGCTTCTTTCCCCCTGTGTCAACTTCGCCTTTGTCTGTCTCCTCACACTGCTCCTGCTTAAACCCCGCCTATTCCTTTTATATCTCTCCACCCCTAAAGTTAACTTCAATCCCCTCCCTCTTACTTCCTTTCCATTTTTAACCCTCCGTTGTCTCCTGTTCCACCTTGTCATGCCCAGCCCTTCATTACCATTCCATATTTCCATTACCATTCCGGGCTTCCCTACACTACTCTAGGATGGTACTACAGTAATGTAAACTGATATGTATTTTCATGTTAACTGGAAGCATGTTGAACTTCAGTCTCCTCCTCTCCCATGCCGCCATCTTTGAATATCTCGCACGTGCCCAGAAGTGTCGAAGACCTCTGCACCAGTCTCAAAGTCCTGTGGCACATCTAAGCGTGTGCAGAGTTTTTCCAAGCATGTGCATACAACACTGATATCACTGGGCCTTGAAACCTGTGACATCTGTGAGACACCCATTTGCGTGCACAGATGTACTGCAGGTTTTTGCCGTGTCCCAAAGACTTGTGGCACATCTGTGCACATCCAGAATCCTGTGGTGAACATGCACTCATCAGTAAACTTGCCTCCTTGGAGGAGTGTTGTGGGAAAGGAAAGGGGAGGAACCAAATGGTTTTATTGGGTGAGGGCCAGCTTTAAAGCAGAAGTAAACTCTCTCAATCAACATTAACTATTTCTAATCCTTAGGCTGCTGCCTCAGTTGCTTCCTGGTTTCTGGCCTAGGCCAAAATGATGTCATACATCCCAGGAGTCTTCATTTTTTTCTTTCATCTGGAGGAGGGGCTTTCTGGGCTAAGCACACCTTCCTGCCTGCATGCCTGAGCTAAGAGCAGAGGGATTCCAGAAAGTAAATGCTTCATGAATCATCTGCCCTTACTCAAGTGTTTCCTCCTGCCTGCTGTAGACTGATGACATCATCTCGGCCTGAGCAAAGTCTCCTGGCTGACATTAAAATACTTTTAATGATAAAAGGTGGAGTTTTTTTGAAAAATTATATTGTTTGGGTATATTCTGATATATCAGGGCAACTCCATTTTCATGGGAAAAAAAAAAAAAAAATATATATATATATATATATATATATATATATTAGAGACCTTGCGCTCCTCTACATTCCGTTTGAGGATGGCCTACAGATGCTCAATAGGGTTTAGGTCTGGAGACATGCTTGGCCAGTCCATCACCTTTACCCTCAGCTTCTTTAGCAATGCAGAGGTCACCTTGGAGGTGTGTTTGGGGTCGTTATCATGTTGGAATACTGCCCTGCAGCCCAGTCTCTGAAGGGAGGGGATCATGCTCTGCTTCAGTATGTCACAGTACATGTTGGCATTCATGGTTTCCTCAATGATCTGTAGCTCCCCAGTGCCGGCAGCACTCATGCAGCCCCAGACCATGACACTCCCACCACCATGCTTGGCTGTAGGCAAGACACATTTGTCTTTGTACTTCTCACCTGGTTGACACCATCTGAACCAAATAAGTTTATCTTGGTCTCATCAGACCACAGGACATGGTTCCAGTAATCCATGTCCTTAGTCTGCTTGTCTTCAACAAACTGTTTGTGGGCTTTCTTGTGCATCATCTTTAGAAGAGGCTTCCTTCTGGGATGACAGCCATGCAGACCAATTTGATGCAGTGTGCAGCGTATGGTCTAAGCACTGACAGGCTGACCCCCCACCCCTTCAACCTCTGCAGCAATGCTGGCAGCACTCATACGTCTATTTCCCAAAGACAACTTCTGGATATGATGCTGAGCACGTGCACTCAACTTCTTTAGTTGACCATGGCAAGGCCTGTTCTGATATATATATATATATATATATACACATACAAAATACTGTATACAATTGCTGCGGAAGCCATATTGTAATTTAAAGTGGTTCTAAAGATTCAAGGTTTTTTACCTTAATGCATTAAGGTAAAAAATACATCTGGGTGCAGCTCCCCCCCCCATACTTACCTGAGCCCCATCTTTATCCATCACTGTGCATGAGAGCAGGGGATCTCCTGCTGCTGTCACTCACAGCCAGTGAGCCAATGAGGAAAAAGCAGGGGGCGGACACACAGAGTGTGGCTCTGGAGTGAGCCTGCTTGAGTGCCCCCAAAGCAAGAGGCTTGCTATTAGGGCACTCGGCAGGTGGGAGAAGCCAGGACCCATAAAAAAGAAGATTGGGGCCGCTCTGTGCAAAACCATTGCACAAAGCAGGTAAGTATAACATGCTTGTTATTAAACAAAATCCTTTATGCCGCGTACGCACAAGCGGACTTTACGGCAGACTTTGCCCGGCGGACAGGATTTCGATCGTGTGTGGGCTTTAGCGGAATTTGTTTGCTTAAAAGTTGGATGGACTTATGCCGTGTACACACGAGCGGACTTTACGGCAGACTTTGCCCGGCGGACTTTTCGACAGACTTTCCGAATGAACGGACTTGGCTACACACAATCCACCAAAGTCCGTCGAATTCATATGTGATGACGTACAACCGGACTAGAACAAGGAAGTTTATAGCCAGTAGCCAATAGCTGCCCTAGCGTGGCTTTTTGTCCGTCAAACTAGCATACAGACGAGCGGACTTTTCGACCGGATTCGAGTTCGACGGATAGATTTAAAACATGTTTCAAATCTAAGTCCGTCCAACTTTTGAGAAAACAAAGTACGCTGGATCCCACACACGATCGAATTGTCCGACGAAATCCAGTCTGCCGTAAAGTTCACTCATGTGTACGCGGCATTAGGTTTTTAAACGTGTTTTAAATCTATCCGTCGAACTCGAGTCCGGTCGAAAAGTCCGCCGTCTGTATGCTAGTTCAATGGACAAAAAGCCACACTAGGGCAGCTTTTGGCTACTGGCTATGAACTTCCTTGTTTTAGTCCGGTCATACGTCATTACGTACGAATTCGACGGACTTTGGTGGATTGTGTGTAGGCAAGTCCGTTCATTCGGAAAGTCCGTCATAAAGTCCGGCGTCAAGTCCGCCGAGCAAAGTCTGCCGTAAAGTCCGCTCGTGTGTACACGGCATTAGAATCACTTTAATGTTATCCCCTGTTAATGTTATGTACATTGCTGGGATTTAAAAAGCATTGTAACAGATTACTACCTTTTGTTGCTGTGAAGAAATGACTGTTTGTTTCACAGGACTGATTGCATACTCATTCTGAATAGGGAGGTCTGGTGCACTTTCTGCATTCTAATTAGGATTGTTGCAGGTTTCCATCCCTTTATAAGTAATTATTCCATAGGGAGTATCTTAACAAAACTTACATTTCTGTTACAAGGGATGGCATTAGTTTAAACTTCTAGGAAAATCAGTGAGCCAATCACACAAGCTGGAAATTACATTTTTAAAGCTATCTGTACACCAATGGTGTACAGAATGCCTCTAGATTGCCATCTTGGATTGAATGTTACAGAAAATTACAGCGGCTGCAGTTCCTATGGATTTCTTTGTCCTCATAAGCTTAAAATATAAGATAAATATAAATAGAAAAACATAATAAAAATAATATATAATCAACATGACATAAAATATAACAAATATATAAAATATATGTTCTCAATAATATATGAAACATGTTTATTATGCAATCTAGCCATAAAGATACTATCAAATTAGGCAACGCATTCCATGCTGACACTACTAAATGAGGCCAGGGCACCTAGGATTCCACAACCTTTGAAAGGGTTAAAGGATAACTGTACAAAAAAAAATCAGGCAGTCCAGATGGCTTTGCTAGTAGCAAACAACTAGTGTAGAAAGCTTCAAATTTAGTTGAGAAAAAACATTCCCCTCTGGGTGACCTCTGTACATTGGAGGGATTTTAACAAACTTTGTTGCAGATTCCAATCTTCTGTTATTATGAAGAAATATCTGTTTGTTTGTCTGTGTCCATGTGGAAAGTGAATCTAATGGGAGTGATTTTATAATTATCAATCAGCTGCTACACCTGCAAGTGGCAGGGTCTGCATCCCTTTACATATGATTTGCATTTGGGAGTATCTCACCAAAAATATAATGTTTGTTGCAGGGGATGCTCAAAATCTGACTTGTATCTTAGTGCACACTTCTGGGAAAATCAGTGAGGCAATCATTGAAGCAGGAAATGACATTTCTGGGGGGTGTTCTGCACACATTCTGTGTACAGAATGCCTCCAGGTAGCCATATTGCATTTTACAGAAAATGATAGCGGCTGCAGATTGAAAAGGAAAGGCCATTTTTAAATAGCCTTCAATTCTGATATGACTTGTGTAGCAATTGTATATACTTTATTAATTTTTTTTTTTTATTTGTCAATTCTTTCCCCACAAAAGTAGAGTTATCCTTTAATGACCACATCATGACAGAGGTCCTCCATTCCACTTGTATGACTCCAAAGTTGTGCCGACTTTGGAGTGCAAGTTTGACGTAACTTTGGAAGGGTGCAACTTGGATATGACTTTGGCTTTGACCAGTGATAATGGACAAGTGTTGCACAACTGCTGCATTGTATAACATTCAGGTAGGACATTCATGCAACTTTTGAGGGTTAACATTGAAGTCTGTGGCCCTCAAGTTGCATGAAAGTCGGACCAAAGTAGTGCATGAACTACTCTGAAGTTGCTGCAAATTTATGGCCGGGTTCACAATGCTCCGACATGAAAATCCCAAGACTTCCGATCCGACTTTGCCCTGCAACATTGGTCAGACATCAATTAGACTTTAACCACTTCACCCCCCGGAAGATTTTACCCCCTTCCTGACCAGAGCACTTTTTGCGATTCGGCACTGCATCGCTTTAACTGATAATTGCGTGGTCGTGCGATGTTGTACCCAAACAAAATTGACGTCCTTTTTTCCCACAAATAGAGCTTTCTTTTGGTGGTATTTGATCGCCTCTGCGGTTTTTATTTTTTGCGCTATAAACAAAAAAAGAGCGACAATTTTGAAACAAACGCATTATTTATTACATTTTGCTATAATAAATATCCCCCAAAAATATATAAAAAAAACAATTTTTTTCAGTTTAGGCCGATATGTATTCTTCTACATATTTTTGGTAAAAGAAAAACGCAATGAGCGTATATTGATTGGTTTGCGCAAAAGTTATAGCGCCTACAAAATAGGGGATAGATTTATAGCATTTTTATTATTTTTTTTTTTTTACTACATTATGGCAGACACATCGGACAACTCTGACACATTTTTTCAACCATTGGCATTAATACAGCAATCAGTGCGATTAAAATGCGATTAATACTGGCAGTGAAGGGGTTAACACTAGGGGGCGGTGAAGGGGTTAACTATGTTCCCTGGGCGGTGTTTCCAACTGAAGAGGGAGGGACTAACTACAGGCAGTGACAGATCGTGGTTCCTAGCTAATAGGAACACACGATCTGTCACTCCTGTCAGAACAGGGAAGTGTGTATTTACACACACTCGTCCCTGTTCTGTGTCTCCTGGTCACGATCGCTCGTGGTTGGCGGTCATCGTGACTGTCGGGCCATGAGCATTGGCACCCCCCGCTGTGCAGTGGGCGCGCACGCGCCTGCTGTCCGGACCCCGTGAGATCACGTACAGTGACGTGATTTCGCGCAGGGGAGCCAGCCTGCCGCAGTAAAACTGTGGTGGCTGGTCCGGAAGTGGTTAAAGAGGAAGTGAACTCTCCCACTCTGATGCTTCTTTTCATCTAGTCCATTATATTAAGGTAATATCAAACTATAGCTATTGTAATTCAGCCCAAATCACATATTACTTACTTTTTTTAAAAACTTCCAAAAATCGTGTTTCCAGGGGTAAGGCAGTGCCATCTTAGGTATTGTTTTCTGAGTCCACAGTAAAGTGTATTCCTGCCCTTCCTGCAGTGTTAACCAAGCCTCCTTCTCGATCCAACCTTTCTATGGTAACCCTGCTTCCCTGCTCATAGCTGACTTGTTTTACTCTACAGTATTTACTTGTGCCGATCTTGTATTGTTTGTCTATTTCAATGTTATCAGCTACAGCTGATAACACTGCCATTTGCAGTCTGATGCCCAGGTTTACACTCCATGTGATGTCACATGTTCACATGGGGTGTAGGAGAAAGTTTTGAATGACTCTGCAGTCTCATGGGATTTGAGTGCTGTGCCGCAGGGAGTGTAAATTACAGACGCGGCATCCTGTCAATGGACACTGAGTGTGCCGTGAATCACGGGAGAAATGCGCATGCGCCGGTGACGTCAAAGAACAAAACGGTTTACAACAACACTGAGCAAGTAAGGAGACATCTACATGCAGTGATCATTAGGGTTTTTTTATGCTGATTTAAATGTGATAAAGTTGTAGGGGAGAAGAGTTTACAACCACTTTAATGGACAGGATTCAAATTGAGATAAGTAGAAATGGGGGCTGATATGGATTTAGTTGTTTTTTTTTCAATACAGTTAAGATGCTGATCCAACTTGGATACGACTTCAATGGTATTCAATGAGCTGAAATCAGACCAAAGTCAGACCAAAGTAGTGCAGGAACCTTTTCTAAAGTCGGACCGACACAAGTCGGACCAGTTAAGACGGCTCTCATAGGGAATCATTGATTTATACACATCGTGCGACATGTGCTCTCAGCGTTGGAGCGTATGTCACACCAGTGTGAACTGGGCCTTAGTCAAACATATATAAATGGTTATCATTGAAAAACATGGGGAACGACTTGTCATGCGACTTCTATTTTTTTTTTAATCAGAAAATATTTTATTTAGGAATACCAAGAACAATAAACAGGTACAGAATTTCCATTCCAGTGCTTCAATTTACAACCATATACAATTCAAAGTCCATAATCATCTACAGAGACCTGTTATATCCCAACTGTCAAGCAGGTATAATAAAATCCCAGCCCCACTGACCACAGCCAGCAGCATACATATATGATAAAGTAGTAAACGATGGAGATATGGGACCCATACAGAAGTGTATATCTTACATAAACAGTTCCTGCACACCCAGGGGTCCCCTGAGATGCGCTCATCCCACAGGGCACTGCAGAGTCATCATCAAAACCAGTTCCCTAGGGGACAACCCTGAGGTATTAAGCCATGGATCCCAAAGATTTTCAAATCTGCCTAGCCGGCTCCTATGTTGATAAATATAGTGCTCCAGGAGAAGTGTGCTCCCCATGTGATGCACCCATGTTTGAACTGATGGGGGGTTGCAGATTTCCAGCCTAAAAGGATAGCATTCTGGCCTGAAATAGTGCCTTAGAGAAGGCTACTCTGGTCATCTCCTCTGGGATAACCTCCTTAAGAATGCCAAGTGAATGGGATTCAAGGGTGACAGTGAAAAGTGAATGGGATTCAAGGGAACAGTCACCTGGAATACTCCATTGAGTGTGGAGAGAACCTTGCTCCAATACCGATGAAGTTTTGGGCATCCCCAAAGGAGATGTATAAGATTCCCGGGCATTCGTCTGCATTTACCACATCCCGAAATCTGGGAGCCTACCCATCCTAAGGAGCTTCACTGGGGTATAGTGTACTCTAACCAGAATATACAATTGGGATACCTTCTGAGAAACATTAAGAGAGCATATATTAGTTGACTGGAAGGCCTCCTCCCATTGATCACCTGTCAATGCACCCATGTCCTCCTCCCACTGAGACATAGCCTTGGTAGGGTGCGCCTTCGGCTATTCCGTCAAGAGTATGTGGTAACACTGAGATATAAAACCTTTTGTTTCGGTTATAGACAGGAGTAGGTGAAAAATGGGGGTAGGTGAAAGCACCCTGGGCCTTAACTGCGTGGGACAGCTGTAGGTAGTAATAAGCCATATAAGATGGCAGGGTGAATTTGCGCTGGAGATCTAAAAAACCCAACAGCTTCCCATTCTGAAAGATGTGATAGAAAAGTTACCCCTAAGGCACGCCATCTGGGCCCCTGCTGAATTTTGGCTAGTTCAGTATAAGTCCTATTACCCCAGATCAGGCTGTATACTGTGAAACCTGTCACGCTCTGCAATTGTTTTGATTTATTCCAGGCCTTTTGGAGCATCATATAAGCAGGCATTTGCTTGTTAGGTTTCTGGAACAATTGGCCCTCCAGGCCCTCCGGAATGGAATTTACACCAGTACCAACAAGCCAAAAATTGGCAGAGGGGCTGTCTGGAACAGATGACATGGATCCTATAAGGTGCTGGAGCTGGGCAGCTATGTAGTACATCCAGGAGTTTGGAAGTGAAAGGCCCCCTCTATCTTTGGGAAACTGCAACTTATCCAGTTTGACCCTGGGAGAGCATGCATTCCAAAGTAGTAGCCTAAAAAGGGAGTTTACCACCTGAAATACTTTTAGGGAATGACTACAGGTGAATTGTGAAGGACATATAAAAGTTGGGGCATAAGTATAATTTTAATTAGATTAGTTTTCCCAGCTAGGGACATCTTAAGTTTATTCCACATATAAGTTTTGTCTCGAAAACGAGTTAATAGAGGGTGTATATTGAGGTGGCAATAATCTATGATTATGGGCGAGATATGGATGCCCAAGTATTTCAAGGAGGTTACTGTGGGAATGGGGCATGAGAGTGACACCGACTGCCCCGGTGCGCTATCCAACAGCATCAATGCTGACTTGGTCCAGTTAATAGTGAGACCAGAATGCTGCCCAAAATCAGTGATAATGGACATAACACTGGTTAGTGAAGAAGAGGTATCTCCCAAGAACAGTAACATATCAGCATACAGCATGATATTTTCATGCAAGTCGCCATATTGAAACTCAATAACATAAGGACTATTATTAGACAGCCAGGGGTTCAATTGCTATGGCAAAGAGCAGGGGTGACAGGGGACAACCCTGCCTAGTCCCCCTGCTCAGTGCGAAGGCAGGTGACATTTTTTCTGACACTCTTATAGCTGCCTGAGGTGAACTGTATAGGAGGTGCACCCAGTCTATAAAACGAGCGCCACAGCCAAATTTGGACAATATGGCCCAGAGATAGTGCCAACTGACACTATCAAACGCCTTGTTTGCGTCAAGGAAAAGCAGTGCCCGCTGCCCCATGTTGTCTGCCAGTGTCTGCATATTAAGGAACAGCTGTCTGAGGTTAGTAGCTGTAGACTTTGGCGGCATAAACCCCGCTTATTGTCATGCGACTTTGATGTCCAAAGTTGCATGTCAAGTCACAGAAGTGTGACTGGAGCCTTACTCTGCTACAAAATGTGTTTTTTATTGCAAATTGTGTCCCCATTGCAGGGATTTCCCCTTACTTCCTGTTCTGTCTGACACCAATTAGATTAGAAAAAAAGACTGCTAAACAAGGACACAGACAGCAATAACAATTTGACAGATGATAATACCTTTAAAAAGTTGGGTTTTAGGTTATCTGATGCAATGCCACCACATGGTACACATCCCGGAGGCACACACATCCACGTTGAGCTGTGTGGCCAGCTGTTCTAATAATTTTGTTTTATTGGCTCAAAAACATGTTATTTGGAGCCAACACACCGAGGTGAAGATTTATTCCACGTGAGAATCTGATGCAAGTCAACAAGTAAGCACAAAGTGGGAGCCGGGTGATTTATGCCACGTATTGTTTTGCGGAATCAGTAAATAAGTCTTTGAAAGTAGCACAATACCCGAGAAGTCTGCAGACATAGAGCCCTGATAAATACATACGCCGTGGAAACTGTAAACCATTTGGATTGTCAGCCACCGCGAGTATATAAAGATGATAAACAGCTCTTTCATTCCTCCCCAGCAGGATATCATTAAGAAAGGCCCAAATCGCAGGTAGTAATTTACACTGTAGAGTTCGACTCAATCACATGTAAATATGGGGATTTTTTATGTTTCTTTTTTGAAATTCTTCTTTTTTTTCTTCTGCAGGAGATACAGAGCTAGAGCCAAATGAAAAGAGAATTCCTACTGAACATCATTCATTTTTTTTTTCTAATTAAGTTAAAAGGATAGCTCATGGAGTTCGGTAGACCCTTTGTGTTTCCAGGAGCAATAGCCGACAACAGGAAGGACAGGTGCTACGGGGATGTCATTTCTCAGACAGATGGTCCGAGCAGACAGCAGACAGTAGCAAAGTTAGCAGAGTCCAGGTTCCAGACAGGTAAAAAAGAGCAATGATGGACAGGTTATGGTAACAAGCCAAAGAAAAGGATTTGCATAGGCAAGCTCAGTACAAATGCAGTCCAAAAAATACACAGGAATATTCCAAGGAATGAACAGTCAAACAGAAGTAAGATAGCCCTCTTATCAGGGGTCTGTTGATCGGGCAAAGGCTTGAATCCGTGGCCTTGTTATAAAGTCTACTAATGAGGGCAGGTGTGCACAGCAGAGAGCTGACCAGCAGGTGGCAAAGGTTCTAGGCAAATGATTACAGTAATGCTACCCAAGAGATCTGGATGAAAGTCAATCAGATGTAGGAATGAGTATTTGATTATGGCCCACAATTGCTCTGATAACCCATTTTCAAAGTGGAAGGCCAGTCAAGAGGTTTTTTTTTTTTTTTCTTACTTGTGAATAGGATGGGGAGGGTTTGAGCCTCTGTTGTTGTTTGTATCCCTAATGGGGAAAGTTTTCTTGACTTCTTGTCTTTTCTGGAAACAAGTAATCATGAGAACTGTCCCCTTCTGGAAGAGAGTCCAAGTTCCAGACAGCTTCGATCAGTTTTAAATGACAATTTTTCCTTTAGAAATATCATTTTGCTGTGGCACTGTTCTAAACACGGAAAAAATGTGCCACTTTGCAGGCATACTATAGATACCCCCCAGGCACGATATTTAAAGGAATATTTAATTTCAATTATTTCACTTTAAGCATTAAAAAAATCACTGCTCTCGAAAAAACGTCCGTTTTAAAAAAAAAAAAACATTTCACTGATACATGTCCCCTGGGGCAGGACCCAGGTCCCCAAACACTTTTTATGACAATAACTTGCATATAAGCCTTTGATATTAACACTTTTGATTTTTCATAGACTTTAACAGTGTTCTGGTGGCTTTCGAATTTGCCCCGAACACTACATATTGTTCGGTGTTCGCAGAACATCCGAACAACCAAAGATCGGCCCGAACTTATGCTCCGGCTGAACCATTTGCCCATCCCTAATCTGGATTACCTGACCTGACTACTATCTCTTGGCTACCATGGCCTCTACTTGGACCTTACTGCTCTTTTGCCTGCTGCCTGTGACCCGTGTCCTGACCTAATCACACATCTGCCAATTTGTGAAAAGTCTCCATACCATATCACTTCTGTCATAAAACCCCTAATTGGGGCAATCCTGAGGGCCCCAACTTGGTGCGAGTTTGCTACAAAGGAGATTTATTGTGGCTTCTGGACCACCACCCTGTAGGCAGGTGCAGTTAGCTAGTCTGCCACTAGGTGGCTCTGTGTCAGAATAGTGTCTGGTTACAGCAGACAGTGTCATCAGGTCCTAGAATCCTTTTAGGTAGAGCCCTCCTTTAGTGAAGTCATGGGTGAGGCAGGACCCACATATAAGCCAGGTTGGGAGGAGCCCTAGTTGCACTTGGGAAATGGGAGGCAAGCACCCTACAACAGCGCAGATATAACCAGCACATGGAGGCCCTGTACAGGGTAGAAGGTCGGGGAAGAGTACATCTGCACCCAGGAGAGCCGTCTGTTGACTTTCTGACCTTATTGAGGTGGGGGGCTAGGGTGGGTTGTAAAAAGCTTTTAGGCCATGTCAAGAGTTATCGGTGTGAGGCTATTCCCCTGGAGGGTCCTGGGAGAGGTGTACCTATGGAGGAGGTGTCTACAAAGTGCCCAGTCCTGTGCATACTAATGACCCCGCATAGAAGGAGATGGCTGCATAAAGTGCTATACATGCTTTCACATGTGACTGCTGCGGACCATCCACTAAATGTGATTGATAATGTATTGTCAAATGACTCCAAAATGTATATCAATGTGATGTGACTGTTATGCCATTCCATGAATTACATGAGTGCAGAAATTCTATTCATTTGTGTGGCCATTCCATCCTTGGGATATAAAGGTCAGTGGCCGGGAGTGTCATGTGGAGGCCTTAGGCAAAGAGAAGGCACAGTAGAGTCCGGCCTCTGCAGGAGAAATAGTGTTCTAGCAAAAGGACAGGAGTGGGTCAGGGACTTGTGCTTTGGATCCACCATCCAGGTAATCACAAAAGACTTCTTACAATCCCCTATTGGGTTCTCTGGTGAAGAGCAACTGTCACTTGGACCCCATGCCTCAGGTGAGCCTGTATCTCCTGCCAGGGGGACAGTGAGAGGCTGCAGCAAAGGGTGTTCAGCGTTAGACATATGTGAACACAGCCAAGAACTGCACTGGATTGTGTCAATGTTGAGCCACATCTTGGTCCAGGAAGTAGTTGGAGATCTTGGGTGATGCCTGGACAAAGATGGTGCAGTCCTTTTTACAGAGAAAAGCAGAAGAAGGCATTGTTAGGGGGAGCACAGTGAGCTCTGCAAGAGATAATGAATACCAGCATTACTTAGCATGCATGTACTTAAAATGAAAAAATATATCTCATGTTAGGTCCTCTTTAAGCCTCAATGGAAAACACACTAACATGTCATTCTGGGGAGGGATTTTTATAACTATAGACTCAGCAGCGGACTTCTTGGCTGGACAGATGGAACGGCAATAAAACTGGGTCATGACTATTTATTGGCAAAATTCTTTAAAAGCATATAGGCCAATTTTGGTTTATTTAATCGTTAAAATGCTGGGAGGTATAATTGAATGTTTTAATTAGCAAGCGTAGTGAAGCACCATCCTACCTACAATTACCCAATATTGCAGCTCCAAATAATTTGGCAATCTTCTAATTGAAAATTGGGCAGTAAAGTCTAGAAGGTCATTCTTCAGCCTCCGCGTACAATACCCAGACACATTAATATGCAAGGCTCAGCAACGTTATTTAAGATATAATGACCCACGTTCCGTCCCTAGATTATTCCGTAATATTAGATTATTGTCGCACGGGGTATATATTTATAAGTAGCACTGTGCCTTGTTGCGAAGCCCGTCAGGGCGTTAATAACTCCTCCGACGGTAATTAGCAGTAAAATTGGATGACAGAGTGAACTGTACAGGCTAAATGTGCCTATTCAGATTGGAATTTGGAGATTAATTGTTAGCTCATTTCTCTATCACCAGTGGCATTAAAGTAGTACTAAGCACTCAGACGGTTTGTATAGCGATTCCCCAATAGCGGAGTAATAACAAATTCTCCCCACGTGTCCATAAAATTGTTATGGGTGAATTATTGTTGCGGCAAATTTAGACAAACTTATAATTAATGTGAACGAAACACAGCATGGATGACATTAGAAAAAAAAAGTTGCTGAAAAATGTATGTTTTGGGTTTATATAATACTAAAAGTTAAAGCGTTTGTAAACCCAACATTTCATATTCCTGATATGTACCTGCTCTCTTTGTATTGCTTCCAATGTGTGAAATCACTGTTGTTCCTACCGGTCCCTCTGTTTTCCTATTAAGAAAAACTGACCACACTAAGCAGGAGAACACAGTTTACTCAGTGCTCTAGCTATGCTGGGAACTCATCCTGCTCTCCTCCAATGACAGATAAAAGAAAAAGATCCTGGGAGCCGCACATCACAACAAGACCTGCTGAGTGTAGACAAGAGGCAAAGTGGCAGTCTCAACCTAAACCCCTGCCAGGCCGTGCTCCCAATGTGTTTCACTCTGCCCACTGGAGCTTACTCAAGGCACAGCAAGTCTTGTTCTGATGTGTGGCTCCCGGGATCTTCTGCTCTTTTCTGTCATTGTCTGGAGCGTGGGCGGACTGAGCAGCCTGAGCGGCCCACATACAGTATCTTACAAAAGTGAGTACACCCCTCACATTTTTGTAAATATTTTCTTCTATCTTTTCTTGTGACAACACTGAAGAAATGAGACTTTGCTACAATGTAAAGTAGTGAGTGTACAGCTTGTATAACAGTGTAAATTTGCTGTCCCCTCAAAATAACTTAACACACAGCCATTAATGTCTAAACCGCTGGTAAAAAAAAGTGAGTACACCCCTAAGTGAAAATGTCCAAATTGGGACCAAAGTGTCAATATTTTGTGTGCCCACCATTATTTTCCAGCACTACCTTAACCCTCTTGGACATGGAGTTCACCAGAGCTTCACAGGTTGCCACTGGAGTCCTCTTCCACTCCTCTATGACGACATCACGGAGCTGGTGGATGTTCGAGACCTTGCGCTCCTCCACCTTCCATTTGAGTGTTGAAGTGGTTAAAAACCTTTGTGGCTATTGAGGAATATATTTTTTAAAAAAGGTTCTTTCTGCCCAGAGTTTCGTTTGAAATTACAACTTATATTGATTGTAAATTCTCCCCTTGTAAAACATCCCATTCATTGTAAACTAGAAATGAAAAGTAAAACATCTGTGTATAGTTATATATATATATATATATATATATATATATATATATATATATAAAACATTAGAAATACCCTTCCACCCTTTTTTTAAGTGATCACCTACTCTCCTGCGGGAGGAGAAACAACAGTACACTGAACCTCCCAGTTCCCAGCTCATGCACAGACATTAAGTGCAAGAGCTGGATTGCTGCATAGATCTGGAAGAAATACATTTAGCACCCTGAGAGTACAGTAGGAAAATTTAGGGCTAGCTCTTGTGGTGGTGGTGGGGGTCAGAACAAGTCTGATCATTGGGGAGGAGAGCAGACTGAGTTTCCAGCATAGCTAGGGATCTGACCACACTGTGTTCTCCTGCTTAGTGTGGTCAGTTTTAGGAAAGCAGAGGGACTGGCAGGACACCAGGGATTTCACACAAAGGAAGCAATACAAAGAGAACAGGAGATTTTCTCATAAAAGTACATGGTACAGCAGGCACATATTAGGAATATGAAATGTTGAGTGGTGACCTACCCTCTGTTCTCAGATGTATAAGAGCTGGGGGAGGAGAAGCAACAGTACACTGAGCTCCCCAGTTCCCAGCTCCTGCACAGGCATTAAGTGCAAGAGCTGGATCACTGCATAGATCTGGAAGAAATACATGTAGCACCCTCAGCACACAGTAAGAAAATTTAGTTTTAGCTCTTCTGTAAGCATGACAGCTGGGGTTAATTGTTATTGTGCTGGTCAAAGTTTCAAGTGCTGAGTCTCTGGTACCCCCCCCCCCCCCCCCTGGCTTCTGGAACTGTTGGAGAGTTCTAGAACTTAGATGGCAGAGGAGCAGAGATTTGGCCTGAATATTTATAGAGTCTCCTCCAATCCCAGGGTGGGGATGGCCTAGAAGGTGGGGAGATAGGTCAGAAATATTCTGGAGCCTGGTAGCAGGGATACAGAGTCCAGTTGCCTGGAGGGGACTCTTGTCCTGGGTGCTTTGTCCCTGGGCAGAAGACAAAGAAGGAGAGAGAGACCAAAAGCAGCTGAAGACTGACATCCCTTTCCAGCCCCAGCTAGGCTTAGCTGAAGCCATCCTGGGAGCCATGGTCAAGATCTTTCCAGCAGGAGGCCTGTGCAGCAGTCACTTGAGCTTCGGGAACCACCCAAGGGACTGAGTGAGTAACTTCAACCAATACACCCCAGAACCAGATAGAGAAGCAGCAAGGTGCAATACCTAGCTTGCCTACCACCAGGGACAGCTTAGAGCCACTTAAAGCCAGAAAGCTACCCTACACCTCTTACTTGGGGATAAGCATTTTCGAGAGAGAGAGAGAGAGAGAGAGAGAGAGAGAGAGAGAGAGAGAGAGAGAACCTGAATTGAGTGTTTGGAACATTTTTGCTATTAGTTGAGCTGATTCATTTATCATACAGAAGGACAGCATAGTGATTTTTAGCAGTCAGAAGACAGTTTCAAGTCCTCAGTTTGCGTTCAAGTTACAGTCTCGGGCATCCCGTATTTTCCCCTACCCATCAAAGTTCATCCCTCAACCAAAAACAAAACACTCTAGACTGGTTCTTGACTACTGCGCAAGAGGTAAAAAAAAATTCCTGTTGCCTGGCTGTGCATGAGAGGGGAGATCCAAAAATCCAGCAGCCCTTACTGGGGTAGCACTACATACACAAACGCAGTGGGAAGCAACCAGTGATGCATTCCACCCAGCCATTCAGTGGCCAGCCAGGAATTCCTTGGCTGACAGCTGAATGTAGACCGAGGGTGGCTGAAGATGGCTGATATCACTGACCAAATATGGGCATGGCCATATTTGGTCAGTGATGTTCATATTGACATCAGCCACCATCACCATCCTTTGATTACAAACCAACTGTCAGCCAGGAATCTGTCATTCAATGAGGAGGTTTGATGGGTGCAGACATGTTGGTGGTCAATGTGTTTTTTTTTTGGTGGGTTGGCATTGTTCATTATGAGGTATAAGGGGGGAGGTGCTGCGCTAACCAGAAGAAAGCTGTAAATCTCTGTCTGTGGTCAATTAATAAAATGACATAAAATCGCATAATAAATCACATAAATCGCATATATAAGTGTTGACACTAAAAAACATTCAAGTCTTAATAATCAGCATCATGTGTATGTGAAAAAAAGTGCATAAAAAATCCTTTTCAATTGGTATATACTAAATGACAAAAAAATCGCATGTTAAATCGCATAAATAAGTGTTGACACTAAAAACATATAAATCTAGATAATCATGTATTGGTGCACAAAGGGACATAAACACTACTTCATGTGAATAATTCTAAATAAAAATACATAGAATAAATCAGAAATAACCATCAAAAACATATCCTTATAAATGGTGCAAAACGTACAAAGTGCCAATGCTTAAAGGTGATCTAGATATCGCAAATAAAACACATCAATCCAACGCAATATGGATAATAAATAATATAAATAAATGTCCCAATAATAGTGATATAAAATATATTGTGCTGGCCTGCGAAACAAATGACCAATGACATGCCAGTAAGTGCAGCAAACTTAAAGTGCCAGTGTAAAAGTCATTGAAGGTGCAAAAGCAAGTTCTGGTGTATTCAACAAAACAACAGTGGGGTGTCTGGGATGCAATTCACTCAGTGTCCTCTTCGTGCATAAAACACTAATGTAAGCAGTGGCCCCTTACCTAGCGGTGCTAGGTCAACCGCATGAATTGTAGCTAAAACGCCAGGTCCTGAGCCTCAATCGCGTCCCTATATCCACACTTGCCGGTGTTGGGTTATCCTAATGGCAGCTGATTACAAGTGGCTATGGTCCTATCAGGAGTCCTGGACCAGAGAGGATCCTAGCTCAGCCTCCACATCTCAGGTATGTATGTACAGGAATATGCAGGACAAAGGTACTTGATAGTGAAGTATGTATTAACCAGGTAATGCTTTATTAAAAATCTTTAAGTAGATGTACTCACATAAAAACAATGCAGAGCAAACCTCTCTCCTACGAGCAACAAACTCGTTCTGTGTCTAGCAAAGTGAAACAGCCTATTCCGTCCCTACGCGTGTCATCACCGATCACGTGACTTCTTCAGGGGATCATTCCCTGAAGAAGTCATCGCTGCTCGTAGGAGAGAGGTTTGCTCTGCATTGTTTTTATGTGAGTACATCTACTTAAAGATTTTTAATAAAGCATTACCTGGTTAATACATACTTCACTATCAAGTACCTTTGTCCTGCATATTCCTGTACATACATACATGAGATGTGGAGGCTGAGCTAGGATCCGCGCTGGTCCAGGACCCCTGATAGGACCATAGCCACTTGTAATCAGCTGCCATTAGGATAACCCAACACCGGCAAGCGTGGATATAGGGACGCGATGGAGACTCGGGACCTGGCGTTTTAGTTACAATTCATGCGGTTGACCTAGCACCGCTAGGTAAGGGGCCACTGCTTACATTAGTGTTTTATGCACGAAGAGGACACTGAGTGAATTGCATCCCAGACACCCCACTGTTGTTTTGTTGAATACACCAGAACTTGCTTTTGCACCTTCAATGACTTTTACACTGGCACTTTAAGTTTGCTGCACTTACTGGCATGTCATTGGTCATTTGTTTCGCAGGCCAGCACAATATATTTTATATCACTATTATTGGGACATTTATTTATATTACTTATTATCCATATTGCGTTGGATTGATGTGTTTTATTTGCGATATCTAAATCACCTTTAAGCACTGGCACTTTGTACGTTTTGCACCATTTATAAGGATATGTTTTTGATGGTTATTTCTGATTTATTCTATGTATTTTTATTTAGAATTATTCACATGAAGTAGTGTTTATGTCCCTTTGTGCACCAACACATGATTATCTAGATTTATATGTTTTTAGTGTCAACACTTATTTATGCGATTTAACATGCGATTTTTTTGTCATTTAGTATATACCAATTGAAAAAGATTTTTTATGCACTTTTTTTCATATACACATGATGCTGATTATTAAGACTTAAATGTTTTTTAGTGTCAACACTTATATATGCGATTTATGTGATTTATTATGCGATTTTATGTCATTTTATTAATTGACCACAGACAGAGATTTACAGCTTTCTTCTGGTTAGCGCAGCACCTCCCCCCTTATACCTCAGTTTGATTTTGGGCTTATGTCTGACCCTTGCTTCGGTGCATGCAGCTGTCCAGTCGCATACGTGCGTTTTTACTATTTTTCTTGAGTTCTTGTTTTCTTTTCTTTTTCCAATTGGGTAGCGCAGGAATATTCTTATTACATTGTTCATTATGATTGAAGTGGATCTGCATCACGTGATTAATGATGGATTTACATTGTGGGACTTTATTATTTTTAAAGGACTTGTCAAAGTGTAGTGTGTTTATTTGCTGTTTACATTTGTTTTTTTGTTGAATGAGTAGGGGTGCTATGTACCTCTTGCTCATTCACATAGCAGGGGCAGTATCTGGGGGCCTGCTTACTTTGAAAGGGGGCTTTAAAGTAATACTAAAGTCTTGTTTTTTTTTTTAAAAATAACAAACATGTTATCCTGCTCTGTGTAGTGGTTTTGCACAGAGCGGCCCACATCCTCCTCTTTTCGGGTCCCTCGCCGGCGCTCCTGGCCCTTCCCTCCTGCTGAGTGTCCCCACAGCAAGCAGCTTGCTATGGAGGCACTCGAGCTGAGCTGCAGGTCCATGTGTCCATTCAGACATGGAGCTGCGGTTTGGCTCCGCCCCCCCATCCCCTGATTGGCTAACTGACTTTGATTGACAGCAACGGGAGCCAATGGCCCTGCTGCTGTGTCTCCAATCAGGAGAGAGAGTCCTGGATGGCTGAGGCACTCGTGCACATCGCCGGATAGAGATGGGGCTCAGGGGCTCAGGTAAGTATTAGGGGGCTGCACACAGAAGGTTTTTTTATCTTAACGCATAGAATGCATTAAGGTGAAAAAACCTTCTGCCCATACAACCACTTTAAGTTTCCAATAAATCCCCTGTTTACAGACTTCCCTAACTGATTGGCCAAGGTAATGGGGAAGAGTCCTTTGTTCTCATCAACATAGGGACAAGGTACTTTGCCAGGGGGACCCCCCATTTTGTCCTCCCCATGTTGGGTGTTTGTGGCTTGGTATGGGTAGGATTGGGGCACATGTTCACTCCCCTTTTAATTGCCAGCTATGCTGCATGTTTGGATAACAATTTGCAATGGGGATGCCCATATAAATTCCATACCAGACCCAATTTTGGAGGGATGCCGCAAGTTTTATTTTGTTATGGGATGTACTACAGTGAAAATAGTGTGCAAAAAATGTGCAATTTAGACTTCCCTGCCAGCTTTTTTGTAAAAAACAGCATGGACATCCCCAAAGGGTCCCCCAAAATACATACCAAACCAGGCCCAGATTTTGGGTTTGCATACACTTCATGAGGTTTGCATCTTATCTGACATCCTGACGCTGAATAATTTAATAATTGGGGGGGGACCAACGCCACCCCCCCTCGGCGGGAGATGGACATGAAGGCGGGGGAACATCAGCAACACCAACCCCCCCCCCCCCCCATGGGAGACGGATGGATGGGAAGGCCTCCTTACTTTAGGAGGCAGATGTTCTGCCTAGGATGACACTCATATCTCCCCTCCTCCTCCCTCCCCTGTCTGAGCCGAGGAGTGCTGTGAGCCGCTGCGGGAGAGCCATCTCTGGAGACAATGGCTTTCTATGGGGGCACTTACCGAAGAGGAGGAGCCAGAAACGTTGGCGGGGGACCCCAGAAGAGGAGGATTGTGTAAAGCCATTACACAGAGCAGGTAAGTATAACACAATTAATATTTTAGTTTAAAAAAAACGAAGCTTTAATGTCACTTTAAAGAGGAGGGCCAGTCAAAAAAAAAAAAAAATTAAAAGTCAGCAGCTACAAATACTGCAGCTGCTGACTTTTAATTGGACACTTACCTGTCCCAGGGTCCAGCAATGCGGGGGATCGAAGCCCCGCTCGTCTCCCCCTCCTTTCAGCGGTGCCGGCATTGCAACTGTGGGCGCCAGGCTGTGGCTTCACAGCTTGGCACCCACTGTGCATGCGCGAGCGGCGCCGAGCGCAGTGATTGGCCACTCAGTCGCCTGGGACCTGTAATGGGTTCCAGATGATTGACAGGAGGGAGGGAGCAGAGCTGAGCCCTTCCTGTGCCGAGGGGGAAGTGATGTCACCAGCCCAGGCACTGGAAGAGGCAGACTACGAGGGACCCCCTAGCAACAGGCATTTAGAGGTGAGTAAAAAAAAAATATCCAAATTTTTTTTTATTTTTTTTTAGGATTTTTCATGTAGTTTTTTTTTTTTTTTTTTTGGTGGAACCCCACTTTAATTTATTTTTCTTGATTAGTTTCACAATGTAATTCACCTAAATCTCTTCATTTCTGCCATACATTCATGGAAATAAACACTAAATTTTGCTCACCCCTACTAAACACAAGTTTTTTTGGGACCTCTGTGAACCAACTGCTTGAAGAAAACACTTGTATAAATATAGGAGCCACCGCTCTCCCAACCAGCCCATACAACAGGAAAGCGAGGAGCAGCCTCAGCCTACATGTCTCCACCATACCATGACCTTTGATGCATTTCGCCCAGCCCACTGGGGCTTGGTCATAAGGACTCTAATGACTAAGCCCCGGTGGGTGGGGTAAAACGTGGCTTCCTGATTGGCCGGGAGGAGAATCAGTGTGACAATAGCGAAGATACATTCACTATTGCCACAAAACTGGGTGGGCTCAGGGCGCAGTGCCCTGTGCCCACCCTTTTTTGAAGCCTATTAGAACCCCAGGCTCTAATCACATGCTTCAAAAAAAAAAAAAAAAAAAACCCCATTGGAATCCATGAAGTTGATTTACTAAAACTGGTGGCATGCAAAATCTGGTGCAGTTGTGCATGGTAGCCAATCAGCTTCTAACTTCAGCTTGTTCAGTTAAGCCTTGGCAAAAAACCTGGATCTTTGGTGGGCACATTTAAAGAGGTACTGTCTCTGTAACTGGCCCACCTTGAACCCCCCTATACTCATCTTGCCTGCGCTGCCTTGCCACTCCTTCTTGCATCACAGCCAGCACTGAAATCACATAAAAAATGTTATCCATGCCAAGCTTTATTTAAACGGCAAACAGTGAACAACACTTTACCTTTATAGATTTATAATGAGGCTAAAACCGAGTAACACATGATCAGTGTTCTGTCTACTTTGTAGGAGGAATTAAAACTGGACAAATGAATTGCAAGTCTTCAAGGTTTAAATTGCATCTTTTTTTTTTTCTTTTTTAATAGACGGGTCATATACCTCCAATTTATTAAGTAAATCACCAGAGAAATAAGTGCAAAGAGAGACACTTAAGTCACTTAATTACCGTGATTAAGATTCTGTAGTAAGTACATACTGGTTTAATCAAGTATATTATGAAATTGCTGAAAAGCCATATTATGGGATAGGAGTCTTGTTCTGAGGATGGAAAATGTCCAGCAAGTTTAAAAGGTGCTTTCATTTCCCTAGTCATCCGAAAAAGGCAAATGATGGAAAGTGCTCTGTAATGGGAGAACCTGAAATTGCACCGTCCAAATTAGCTACATTAGTCAAATTTCAGATCAATAGCTGTAAATTGATGTTCAATTGTGCCGTAGCATGTTGTTCTTGAGAAAATTATGGACAGATGTGGGGTGGAACGGATACAAATCGAGAAGCAAATCTAATAGTGACCTATTTTATCTGCCCCCCCCCCCCCCTGTCCTGTAGCCTACACCGGCCTTTTCCAACCTTTTAGGCTCCATGCACACTGGAGCTGATAAACTGCAGTTTATTGGAGTTTGGGCGTTTTTTTAAAAAGCCCATAAACTCCACTCTATGCACACATGGACGTTTTTTAGCTTTAATGAGCAGTGGAGTTTATTGGCTTTTTTCTGAACGCCAGAAATTTGCGTTCAAGAGCAGTACTGGAAACGCCAGACACCGGTAAAAGGTGTTAAACGAGGGTTAACGCTGTAGAAAAAAGAGCGTTAAGCCTCGTTCTGTGTTTCTCTGCCTCTATTCAGAATCAATGGTTCCCTATGGGAGCCCATTGATTTGAATTGAAGTCGCACCACAAGTCGGATCATGACTTGTGTGCTGCGGATGAAGGGGAACCCCGCCACAATGAAAAAAAATTGACGTGGGGTCCCCCCCTCAGACAATACCAAGCCCTTCGGTCTGGTATGGATTTTAAGGGGAACCCCCTTCGCCGAAAAAACGGCGTTGGGGTCCCCCCCCAAAATCCATACCAGACCCTTATCCAAGCACGCAGCCTGGCCGGTCAGGAAAGGGGGTGGGGATGAGCGAGCGCCCCCCCCCCCTTAACCGTACCAAGCCGCATGCCCTCAACATGGGGGCAGGTGCTTCGGGGCGGGGGGGGGCGCTGCGCCCCCCCACCTCAAAGCACCTTGTCCCCATGTTGATGAGGACAAGGGCCTCTTCCTGACAACCCTGGCCGTTGGTTGTGGGGGTTTGCGGGCGGTCTGCTTATCGGAATCATGCCCGGGTGGTGACATCACCCGGTGACCACGCCGCATGCCTATATAAGTCGTTGCGCAATGCGCACCCAGCATCAGAGCGGGAGAGAGTGTCGTATCCACATCGGAAGAAGAGCAGAGGGGAGAAGACCGGGCCATCACTAGCAAAAGAGCGGCAAAAGAGCAGAAGATAGCGGAGGAGCCCGGCAGAAGAACCGGAGGGTGGGAGAAGACACCGGAGAACAGGAGGAGAGCGTGGAGAAGAAGGAAGAGACCCCCGAAGTCAGAAGAAGACCCCCGGAGCTGACTAATAAACTACTTTAAAAACCTGTGTAGTGTGTTTTATTTTTGAAACTTTTCCCAGGTGAATGGGTAGGGGTACGATGTACCCCATACTCATTCACATAGGGTGGGGGGCCAGGTTCTGGGGGCCCCCTTATTAAAGGGGGCTCCCGGATTCCGATAAGCCCCTCGCCCACAGACCCCGGGGTTCCCCTTCATCCTCAGCACACAAGTCGCAGCGCAAGTCGGATCATAATGATCCGACTTCTGGTGCAACTTCTATTCAAATCAATGGGCTCCCATAGGAAACCATTGATTTTAAATAGAGGCAGAGAAACACGGTTAAAAGCTAAATTATATGCAAAACCCTGCGAGCCACTTACGGATAAATGCCTACAGAATGATAAGTGAACAGTGGAGACCAGCTGCAAACACTCAGTCACGTTCCATATTCGTGCAAAGTATTAAAGATAAAAACAATGTGTCTGCGCTAGAAGAAATCGCTACACTCAAAGTGCAGTATTAATAAACATAAACAACATAGGTGTTGATATAAATGTGCATGCGTGAAAATACCCCTAGGTGCTAAAGTATAAAGTGCACAGTGCTATGTAAAACACAGAATGTGAGTGATCAAACAAAACAACATATCAATTAAAATATCAAATAAAATGCAAGAGGATATAACAAAAAGTGAATAAATGAAGTCCAAAACAGTGTATATCCAATGATATAAAAGTGCCCAAATAAATTAGTCCAAAGATTTGGTGAATTTCACATATCCTATCTTCCAAAGTGTGCCACCAAGAAACATGCTGTGGTGTCTTCCAGCCGCCCCCACAGGTGTATATGCTCACCTTCCTATGTGTGACACAGCGATTAAACTATGTCAAACAAAGCCTTGGAGCCACTCCTGTGCTCATTAGGAACCAGCTGTGCAAACTTCCAATGTTCTCAAATGGAGATGGTTTATGCAAGAGAAAAAAACTCCATAGCGCAATATGTAGGTATAAAGGATTTTAATCAAATAATTAACTCCCTTAGCTGGGGTACTCACATATTGTGGGTGCGTGAGTGCACCATCCTTAACAAGCATAAAACGGTCAATCTCTCGGTGTGGCGTGCGGTGTGGCGTATGTAACGAAAAACTCCTTCTCTCTCTCTGCTGACAGCTCCGTCCAGGCCCCTGAAGAAGGCACGTGGTCCCGGTGCCGAACACGCGTAGGGGAGGGGCCTGGACGGAGCTGTCAGCAGAGAGAGAGAAGGAGTTTTTCGTTACATACGCCACACCGCACGCCACACCGAGAGATTGACCGTTTTATGCTTGTTAAGGATGGTGCACTCACGCACCCACAATATGTGAGTACCCCAGCTAAGGGAGTTAATTATTTGATTAAAATCCTTTATACCTACATATTGCGCTATGGAGTTTTTTTCTCTTGCATAAACCATCTCCATTTGAGAACATTGGAAGTTTGCACAGCTGGTTCCTAATGAGCACAGGAGTGGCTCCAAGGCTTTGTTTGACATAGTTTAATCGCTGTGTCACACATAGGAAGGTGAGCATATACACCTGTGGGGGCGGCTGGAAGACACCACAGCATGTTTCTTGGTGGCACACTTTGGAAGATAGGATATGTGAAATTCACCAAATCTTTGGACTAATTTATTTGGGCACTTTTATATCATTGGATATACACTGTTTTGGACTTCATTTATTCACTAATTGTTATATCCTCTTGCATTTTATTTGATATTTTAATTGATATGTTGTTTTGTTTGATCACTCACATTCTGTGTTTTACATAGCACTGTGCACTTTATACTTTAGCACCTAGGGGTATTTTCACGCATGCACATTTATATCAATACCTATGTTGTTTATGTTTATTAATACTGCACTTTGAGTGTAGCGATTTCTTCTAGCGCAGACACATTGTTTTTATCTTTAATACTTTGCACGGTTAAAAGCTAGCGCCGCTAAACGTGCATTGACGGCAATGCAAAACGCTGATAAAATCGCGTTTTTAAAGCAGCGTTTTCCTGCCAGCAATCCGACGTTCAGAACGGCCGTTTATGAGCTCCAGTGTGCATGGAGCCTTAAACAAAGAGGAACCCTTAACAAAACTTTCAGGTCTCAGGGAACCCCCCTGCTAGAAATTGTTTTATCTGCAGCTAATGGTACATTGGTGTTAACAGTAAGCTGAACGTGAGACATGGGAATAAATACAAGCATAAGGAATGTACTTAGTGTATTTGCTACCTAGGGCTGCTCTATATGCGATATGCCAAAAATTATTTTCAGTAATAATAATAAAATGAAACAAATAAGTATTAGTTAGGAAGACAGTGAAAACTGTGATGTTCCCTCATATTGGTGACCAGTGGAGAAATGCCCTAGGACAGTGGTCATCAACCTTGTCCTCAGGACCCACTAACAGGCCAGGTTTGCAAGATAACTGAAATACATCACAGGTGAGATCATTTGCTGCTCAGTGATTGCAGTATTCTAGTCTGCATCTCCCCAAGGTAATACTTAAAACCTGGCCTGTTAATGGGCTCTGAGGACAGGGTTGATGACCACTGCCCTAAGACATCAGTAATCATTGGGAAAGGAAATGTTTCCTTAGATCGGTGATCACTGGGAAGAATGATCCTTACATTGGTGGTCAGTAAAAAGAATGATCCTTACCCTGGTGGTCAGTGGGAAGAATACAGCTTGTATTGGTGGTCAGTAGGAAGAATACCCCTTACATTGGTGGTCAGTGAGAAGAATGCTCCTTACATAGTTACAGAGTTACATAGTAGGTGAGGTTGAAAAAAGACACAAGTCCATCAAGTCCAACCTATGTGTGTGATTATATGTCAGTATTACATTGTATATCTCTGTATGTTGCAGTCGTTCAGGTGCTTATCTAATAGTTTTTTTAAACTATTGATGCTCCCCGCTGAAACCACCGCCCACGGAAGGGAATTCCACATCTTTGCCGCTCTTACAGTAAAGAATCCTCTACGTAGTTTAAGGTTAAACCTCTTTTCTTCTAATTTTAATGAGTGGCCACGTGTCTTGTTAAACTTCCTTCTGCGCAAAAGTTTTATCCCTATTGTGGGGTCACCAGTACGGTATTTGTATATTGAAATCATATCCCCTCTCAAGTGTCTCTTCTCCAGAGAGAATAAGTTCAGTGCTCGCAACCTTTCCTCATAACTAATACCCTCCAGACCCTTTATTAGCTTTGTTGCCCTTCTTTGTACTCGCTCCATTTCCAGTACATCTTTCCTGAGGACTGTGCCCAGAACTGGACAGCATACTCCAGGTGCGGCCGGACCAGAGTCTTGTAGAGCGGGAGAATTATCGTTTTATCTCTGGAGTTGATCCCCTTTTTAATGCCATTATTCTGTTTGCTTTGTTAGCAGCAGCTTGGCATTGCATGCCATTGCTGAGCCTATCATCCACTAGGACCCCCAGGTTCTTTTCCATCCTAGATTCCCCCAGAGGTTCTCCCCCCAGTGTATAGATTGCATTCATATTTTTGCCACCCAAATGCATTATTTTACATTTTTCTACATTAAACCTCATTTGCTATGTAGTTGCCCACCCCATTAAATTGTTCAGATCTTTTTTCTTGGTGTTCTGTAAAAAGAATGCTCTTTAAATTGGTGGTCAGTGAGAAGAATGCTCCTTACATTGGTGGTCAGTAGGAACAATGCAGATAGCTAAAAAAAAAAAAAAAAAACAATGGTTACTTATTCAGAAATCAGAAATTGCAGATTCCTTAAAGCAGAGCTCCACCCAAAAGGGAAAGTTCTGCTTTAATGCATCCTCCCCGCCTCCTCCTCCCTATATGTTGTTTTTTTTTGGGGGGGGGGGCAGGTCTGGTTTTGCCTAGGCAATCCGACCAGACGGTCTCCCCCCACCCTCCCAGCAGTCAATGAGAGACGTCACAGGTTCCAGAGGACTGAGGGAGCATTCACAATGTGCAGAGCGGCTCGCGCATGCGCAGTGAGCACCCGACTGTGAAGCCGCAAGCTGTCACAGCCAGGGGCCCACAGCTGAGATGCCATCGCCCGCGAAGGAGGGAAGGGACGGCTAGAGGTGAGCACATTGCTGGATCGCGGGACAGGTGAGTGCCTGTTTAATAAAGGTCAGCAACTACAGTTTTTTATAAAAAAGCTGCTGACTTTAAATACACACAAAAATGGCTGGAGCTCCTATAAAAGGAATCCCTTGAGCTAGAAGAGAAAAACTGCTTTTAGCTTCCAAAAACCATAGGATAATAGCTCTTTCTCTAAAAAAAAATAGCCAATCAGTTACAGTCTGTACAATTTCCATTAGGTTTACCAACAACTATTTAGCCCTCCTACTACATACCGTACTTGTTAGTAACTTACTTTTTTTTTATTTATTAATTAATTTATTAATTATTAATTTATTTTTTTAAATTCTAATGTGTGTGGCCAGCTTTAGGAAGACTGTGTGTAATAGGGATTTTTTTTTTTTATAGAAGAATAAAGAATAGAAGAATAGAGATGACATTTTTGCAGTCTTACAGAAGTTCCATTTATTAGATTAAAAATGTAATCAATGGACATCTTTATCAATGTGAATGCAAGTAAACACAGCCAAAAGAATAGACTCTAAAGGCCGGTTCACACCTAAATTGCAAAGGTGCACAAAAGTAGAGACTTTATAAACCACTGTGGAAGAATTTTAGTATTTTTATAATGTCATGCGTGAATTTTGAAGTGCGTATATGATTTTATTGCATGGTATGCACTTTAAAGGTGGTTGATTTTTTTGCTGATTTAGAAGGTTAGTAAATTTCCACTAAGACTACACAGGGAGGCGCAACATGTATTTATTTATTTATTTATTTATTCATTTACCTTTGGATGTGGGAACACCTTATACTTTTACAAACACATTACGGTATACTTCTTCATGGGGCTTTTACACAACAACCAATATAATCAAAAAAGCATATTTCTATAAAAAATATAAATGTTATTATTCAAAAGTTTAAAAATAAACCTCCATGAGGCTTATATCTTTCCATAAAAAAAACATCAAAGCCAGTTTAGCATAAGTGGTATACTTGGTGGTGATACCCAATATCGTAAGTGACTGTATATTCCCAATGGTTCAATACCAGTTTTATGTGTAGAGGGAAATCCAACAGTGTCTCGATTATCTGTGGATTATCTTCATCAGGGACATTTATCACCACCCTGTAATGCAAAGAAAGCTGCCAGTAATTTGCTTTCCACATTCATATATCACAATACATCCTTTCAAGTCCATGCTTACACACATTGAAAATTGTACTTCCATACATTATACATCTGCCAATCTTCATACCATGCTGAGAAGCCCTCCTCCCAGCGGGGCACTTAGGGCATCACCCAACAGGACCCCATATCTCTCTGGTTCATATACAGTATGTGTATCCCCCAGGGGCAAAAGTTGTTGTCCAAACAGAGCAGAAGGAAACCCCTCCAAAAAATGGAGCTGAAAGCAAATATGGTAATGAAATATAACAGTTAATGCTATTTTCCAAAGTACTCTCAGAAAAAAAATATATATATAGTAGTGATAAATGTGGGTTTACATATAGTCTAACATAGACCATATTTTGCACCACAATGTGAATCCATTTCTGGGTACCCATTTTGTTTTGATTTGTTGTATCTATTCTGGATACATACATACAGTATATATATATGTATATAATTTTTTTGTTGTTCTGAGAGTACTTTGGGAAATAGCATTACCTATTATCTTTTATTACCCTATTTGCTTTCAGCTCCATTTTCTGGAGGGATTTCCTTCTGTCCTGTTTGGACAATGATTTTTGCCCCTGGGTGGATACATTACTGTATATGAACCAGAGAGATATGGGGTCCTGTTGGGTGACTTTCTAAGTGGCCTGCTGGGAGGAGGGCTTCTCAGCATGGTATGGAGATTGGCAGATGTATAATGTATGTAAGTACAATTTTTAATGTATGTAAACATGGACTTAAAATGATGTATTATGACAGGGCTCAAAATTTCAAGTCCTGAGCTACTAGCCAAGCCTCAAGGGTTACTCGCCACCAGTTGCCCCGCCCAACCCCTACCATGCCCCGACCCTAAACATGCCCTCCTAAATTATCTCATGAAATGACACTTAAATGTTTTATGCAGAATTAAGTTCTAAAAATAAATATTAAAACATCAACTTTATCTGTGCCCATCAGTGCAGCCTACCCATGTCCATCAATGCAGCCTGCCCGTGTCCATCATGCAGCCTATCCGTGTCTATCATGCTGCCTATCCGTGCCCATCATGCTGCCTGTGTCCATCATGCTGCCTATATGTGCCTATATGTGCCTATCTGTGCCCATCATGCTGCCTATCCATGGCTATCTGTGCCCATCATGCTGCCTTTCCATGCCCATCATGCTGCCTATCCGTGCCCATCATGCTGCCTATCCGTGCCCATCTGTGCCCATCATGCTGCCTATCTGTGCCCATCATGCTGCCTATCTGTGCCTATCTGTGCCCATCATGCTGCCTATCTGTGCCTATCTGTGCCCATCATGCTGCCTATCCGTGCCCATCATGCTGCCTATCCATCCCCATCATGCTGCCTATCTGTGCCCATCATGCTGCCTATCCATGCCCATCATGCTGCCTATCTGTGCCCATCATGCTGCCTATCCATGCCTATCTGTTCCCATCATGCTGTCTATCTGTCTTGCCATGTGTTCCCGCTGTCCGGCGTCACATACAGCCGCGCCCCCTGGCCGAGAAACTTTGATACATGTCACTTGTGATTGGACGGGTGATCTGTCTATCAAAGTCCCGGGACCAGGGGGCGGGGCTGTGTTTGACATCAAGTGTGGGGAACACACGGCAATTGAAATAATAGCCACTAATGATGTTCCCTGCGCTCTGATAATCAGGTGTTCTGTTCTGCCTGCTCTCCTCTCTTCCCCTCTGCGAGCCTTGGGAGAAGGACTCTCATACAACCCCACATGCCAGCGGTGCTCGCTCCCCCCTCTGAGGCAGGCATAGCTCATAATATTCAGCCCTCAAAAATTCCACTCGTCTGCTCGCATTTTGCGAGTGGATTTTGAGGGCTGAATATTATGATATATGAATGTGATAAGCAAATTACTGGCAGCTTTCTTTGCATTACAGGGTGGTGATAAATATCCCTGATGAAGAAAATCCACAGATATTCGAAACAGCGTTGGAATTCGCTCTACACATAAAACTGTTATTTAACCATTGGGAATATACAGACACTTATGGCACTGGGCATCACAGTGGTGTCGCTAGGGGGTGGCTACTGGGGATATAGCCCCGAATCTGGGGCCCATAGCCCAGAGTCTCTTAATAGGTGTAGTCAGCAGCGGCGGCAGCCGCATTTTCAGATGTGATGCCAGTGCCTTTTCTTTGATCCAGTCGGTGCATCGCGACATGGTGACGCCCACTGAAGTGTGACCTGCAGTCTGCGAAATGATATGTCTGAGAAGTGAGAGGGCTGAAGCAGGAAAATAGGAGATTGTCGTGGTGCTGGATTTCTCCTTGCATCCGGCCGGTGTGGCGCCTCCCAATAGTCTGGTGCCTGGCCTGCAGAGTCACGCTGTGATTATGCCTGAGGTCAGCAGGAGAACAGAAGAACGGCTGTGGCTTGGGCGGAAGAATTATGTTGCTGCTGGAATCTGGTTATTTCACTCATTCTCATTCATTCTCTCTCTCTCTCCCCTCTCTCTCTCTCTTCTCCCCCTCTCTCCGCCCTCTCTCTCCCTCTCTCTCTCCCCTTTTCTCTCTCTCTCTCCTTTATATTAAAAAAACATAATAATAATAAATGCACATTTTTTTTGCAGGTTATTTTTTTTTCTACAGAGTCTGCATAGCATTGCACCTGGTTGTAATGCACCCACTTGTATTTCCCCAGGGTGGGAATGCATATATTATATATATATATATATATATATATATACACATATGTATATATATATATATATATATATATATATATATATATATATATATATATATATATACATATGTATAATATATACAAGTGTATGCCCAAGTGTATGACTTTCTTTACTTCGCTGCTATGGGCTATAATGCTATGGGCTATGAGTATAACACTTATGCTAAACTCTAGCTTTGATGTTTTTTATGGAAAGATACGAGCCTCATGGAGGTTTATTTTTAAACTTTTGAATAATAAAATTTATATTTTTAATACAAATCTGCTTTTTTGATTGTATTGGTTGCCATGTAAAAGACCCATAAAGAAGTATACCGTAACGTGTTTGTGCTAATCAAAGGGATCATGAAATCATTTTCTTTGATTCACATTATACTGTTTGCAGCCCCCCAAACACAAAACTAGGAAAACTGTTGTAGGCAGCACGGGTTACATGATTGTTTTTCACTTCTGAAATGGAAACATTGTCCGCGTTCATGTGTGAACCCTGAGCATTCCCTTGCAGTGCCATTCTGCATCCCATTTATTTAAACGCTGTAAAAGTAGAGCATGCACTATTCAAAAACCCGATGCACCAAATCACATGGTACTGCGGTCCTTATTACTGCACTGCAGCACAGTAGTACTCTAGGCCCAGACTGGTGTGGTGAAACTCCTAGGGGGTGTGTCCATGACAGCACATGCTTAGAGGAAGTAGGATAAATAACAATGAGTGTCATTTAGCTTGGAAGCCTAGTGACATCTAGTGATGGAGAGGATTTTCTGAAAAGGGTCAGTCCTGGATTGAAGGTGAGTATTGCTGCAAAAGCTGATTTTTTTTTTTTTTTAAGTGCTCAGCTGTGTTTTTTTTTTTATTAAATTTGGAATTCTGATTTAATGCAGCCAATGTACTTCTTCTAGTAGCACATTCTGTCGTTAGTTATTATTAAAATAATCATGGGGCACAGTGCGTAACAGAGCTTGTACAAAACAGCATCATAATTACAGTGTTGTCTAATTTCCGTCCTGGGACAGAAAGTTGGTCTCTAAAGCTTTGATCAATCCTCGCCATAAGTCTCACGAAGGCAAGAATCATAAATAGAAAGAAATGATCTGTGACTCATCTCCAGCATCGCACCGTGGCCTTTAATATTTAACTGAGATACTTCATGTTCGATGACGGCGAAGTGAAGAGACAAGTGCTTGAGATGACTCAAGTATCGAGTCAAGTGTTCTGTAATCAGCATTTATTACTTTTGTATAATGAAATGAATGTTATGTACAAGTGGTGCGTGCATGAACTATAAGGTAGGAAAGTATAGATCTGTCGGATAAGATCGGAGAAAGAGATAAAAGCATTTATGAACCTTGAGTGCAGCATCTGAACCTTGAAATATAAGTAGAAAGAAGACTACAACGACTTCTGAAGCCATAGAATAGAAAAGGTTGTTCATATACAGTATATATATATATATATAGGAGTTCATTATTCCATATACTGTTGCTCAGAGACATTTCAATTGAGAGGCAAAAAAACAAAAAAGGCATGTTCTATCAGTTACTGTATATACGGAAATCGGGGTGAGCAAAATTGGGTGTTTTAATTTTCCAAAAATTTTCAGTGAAAATCAGAAGATTCCAATGCTATTTCACCATTTTAGCAAAACGCTTTGGGGTCAGTGGAAAGATAATGATGGCTTTTGAAACACAGGAATATAAATGAGTGATGGCAGAAAAAAAGTGATCCACTGAGTCTGAATTATTTTTCTATTTTAAAAAATGTGTTATTTTGTTTTTATTTGTAGCGCTACCCCCATGGGAGCCACTGGTTATTTGGACCTATTTCTCCCCCCGATTTATAGGATGCACAGCCATGCACGTGAAATTTTCAGCATTCTTCTTTTGGCACAAAAATCAGTTTAGGGGTTTCTTTTTGTGTTTTATTTAAGAACAATGAACTTGGATGGGGATAAGGAGCTTGAACTTGGACAACTGGCGGACTACTGAATATCTGGCTGTTCTGCACATCTCTTGAAATCCTTGCACAATATTGTCTGCACTGTGACGGCAAAGTCCAAATGAATCTCCAGCTGCATGTTACCTGTACCTCACTCATAGTCTCAAGTACCTCACTGTCACTGGGGTCTTGTATTCACTCAGCCACCAGGATGCCTCCTGCCAATATCCCTCCAGGCTCTTCCTAGTGATGGAGTACAGTAGATTCACACCGCCTCTTGGACAACTTGGGCTCTCTTCCATAGCTTCCCATCGGCTTTATCCCATGAGCTCTCTACTGACCCTTTGAATTCTTGGGTTGCTTTGCAATAGCCCCCCCAGATAAGACTGTCTGGGACCTCTTTGTCTACAGGCTGGCTTCCTTGCCTGACTTCTGCCCAGGTGGGCAAGGCCCCTCAACAGGGGTTTCCTCTAGCAGGCTGGGCACAGGAACATTGCCCCACATCCACATACTGCAAGCTGCCTTTGCTGCACAGAACTCAGACTATTTATTAATTGGTAATATTTATTAATTACGGTAGTATACAGGATTTATATAGTGCCAACAGTTTGTCCAGTTCTTTACAAATTAAGGCAGGCAGTACAGTTACAATACTACTTGGTACAAGAGGAATCAGAGGGGGGCCCTGCTCGTTACAATCTATGAATTTATAGACTCTTCCCCATTTTCTGGGCACACTTCCCCAGGGATTGGCTGACGTTCCATAAATGTTCAGGCTATAGCCTCTGCCCTCCCTCTTACTATGTTCTAGAAAACAGGGGGAGGTAGCAGAGCAGCAGCCTGTGAAACCCAGAGCAGCCCCAATTAATCAAACCCTGCTCCACTAATTACAGAGGAGTTAAAAGTAAATTTACCTAGCAGATATTCTAACTATTAGGGTGCTACATATTTATACATTTTTTAACGTTTTTGTCTGAGTTTTGGTGGTTTTTAAGAGTACAGTGACCTTGAAATACCCCCTGAGGGTTACAGAAGCACCTTTCAACTATCCTGGGCTTGTTTGTGTGTCAAAAGTTATACTCATTATTGTATAATTTTCTCAAAGAAAGAAAAAAAACAGACAGTAGAAAAAAAATAAAAAAAATGTAAAGTGATGACATACAAATAACAATCAGATACACACAAAAAGAAAACAAATACAAACAACACCAAATGCAATAGACACTAAACAATCGTAAACACATCTCCCACCCCCCTCCTTTTAAAAAAAGCTCTAACTAAAAAAAAAAAAAAAAAAGTAATTTTTTTTCAAGCAAATTTCTCCTAGGTAACTCAATACAGCCCTGACAAAAAGATCTGAGAATCACACAAATATTAATTTTCACAAAGTCTGCTGCTTAAGTGTTTTTAGATCTTTTTGTCAGATGTTACTATGGTATACTGAAGTATAATTACAAGCATTTCATAAGTGTCAAAGGCTTTTATTGACAATTACATTAGGTTTATGTAATAGGCAAAATTGTGAGTGAGCCCATTACCTTGCGTGAGAAGAAACCCTACACATAAAAACAAAAAGAAAGAGGGCGCACCAGCCTAGTGCATTATCCTTTAGTACATTTATTCAAAAAACATAGTTAAAAACTACTCACAAATATAGAAAAAAAAATCACGCTTATAGCAATCATATGGCAGTCTATCCACTGATATTAGTTTCCAGATCCTACAGAGAGGATGTACGAACCGCTGCTGGCTGACGCTTCTTCCTCAGAGCCTTACCAGTGTTGCTCTCTTGCAGCTACTGTGCAACCCCACACATGAATGGTCTCAGGATGCTTTATTGTTGACATGGCACAGAACTGATGGTAGAGCTCACCTTTTCTTCTCTGGACAAGGTTTTCTCCAGATGCCCCAAACAATCGGAAAGGGGATTTATCAGAGAAAAGGACTTTACCCCAGTCCTCAGCAGTCCAATCCCTGTACCTATTGCAGACTATCAGTCTGTCCCTGATGTTTTTCCTGGAGAGAAGTGGCTTCTTTGCTTCTTGACACCAGGCCTTCCTCCAAAAGTCTTCACTCCACTGTGTATGCAGATGCCCTCACACCTGCCTGCTGCCATTCCTGAGCAAGCTCTGCACTGGTGGTGCCCCAATCCCGCAGTTGAATCAACTGTAGGAGATGGTCCTGGCGCTTGCTGGACTTTCTTGGATGCCCTGAAGCCTTCTTCACAACAATTGAACCTCTCTCTCCTTGAAGTTCTTGATGATCCGATAAATGGCTGATTTAGGTGCAATCTTAGTAGCAGCAATATCCTTGGCTGTGAATCCCTTTTTCTGCAAAGCAATGATGACTGCGCATGTTTCCTTGCCGGTAACCATGGTTAACAGAGGAAGAACAATGATTTCAAGCACCACCCTCCTTTTAAAGCTTCTGTTTTTCTAAATCAATCAGCATTACAGAGTGATTTCCAGCCTTGTCCTCGTCAACACTGACACCTGTGTTAACAAGAGAATCATTGACATGATGTCAGCTGTCCTTGTGGCAGGGCTGAAATGCAGTGGAAATGTTTTTTTTTTGGGGGAGGATTAAGTTAATTCTCATGGCAAAGAGGGACTTTGCAATAATTGCAATTCATCTGATCACTCTTCATAACATTCTGGGGTGTATGCAAATTTCCATCATAAAAACTGAGACAGCAGACTTAGTGAAAATGTATATTTATCGAAATCATTCTGCCCGTAATGCAAATAAAAAAAGGTGTGGTACCTTCTGGCCTGGGAACTCCTAATTTCAACCATGAAGCTACTTAGGCAAACATTGGCATTAACACAATTTTTTTTCTTTATTTTGGTATTTGTAACCAGGGTATTTTAAGTTATTTTTATTTAGTTAGTTTTATTTAATTTAGGAGCATATTTTACCCAAAATTCTTGAGTGAGCTGTCACCCTATGAGGGTTGGTTTACTAATGTTCTCTTTCCAAGGGAAGTTACACTTTGCAAGGCTATTGGTCCAGGAGCTTAATAAATTCTGTGAAGTTTCACTTTGCCAGGAATACTCAATCATTAGCAAGGAAAAACATTTCATTTTTTTGGCACATGATTGGCTGATAGAAGCTAGCAGAATTTCACTTCATTCACTAAACTTTTTCCATGAAAAAGTGAACAGTCTATTGGCGTTCAGTAAACCCCTATGCCGTAAGCCAAATTACCGAAACTTTGCCCAAGATTCAGCGAGTGAAAACTACATTCCCTAACATTCAGCAGCATCTGTTCTTCAACATTTTCTATTTTCGTGTAAATTTGCTTGATTGGATTCAGATCTGAAAAATGTGAAGTCAACACCTCAAACTCATTGTTGTGTTCCAAACCATTCTTAAACCATTTTTGCAGTGTGGCAGGATGTATTATCCCGCTGAAAGAGGCCACTGCTATCAGGAAATACTGTTTCCATGAAGGGGTGTACTTGGTCACCAATAATGTTTAGGAGTCAAAAAACATCCACATGAATGGCAGGACCCAGGGTTTCCCGGCATAACATTACCCAAACCATCACACTGCCTCTGCCAGCTTGCCTTCCTCCCATAGTGCATCCTGGTGCCATCTCTTCCCCAGTAAGTGGCGCACACCCACCCAGCCATCCACATAATGTAAAAGAAAACGTGATCTATCAGAGTGGGCCACCTTCTTCCATTGCTCTGTTGTCCAGTTCTGCTGCTCACTTGCCCATTATAGTTGCTTTTGGCTGTGGACATGGGTCAGCATGGGCACCCTGACTGGTCTGCATCTACACAGCCCCATACACAGCAAACTGTGATGCCCATTTTTTCTACTTTTAACACATCAACTTTAGAGACAACATGTTTACTTGCTGACTAATATATCCCACTCACTTCCAGGTGCCATTATAATGAGATTATCAGGTATTCACTTAACTTGCCTGTGATCATAATGTTATGGTTGATCAGTGTATATATATATATATAAAACACTTTATTACCAAAAGAATTGGGACGCCTGCCTTGACCTTTGTCACATGAACTTTAATGGCATCCCAGTCTTAGTCCGTAGCTTTCAATATTGAGTTGGCCCACCCTTTGCGGCTATAACAGCTTCAACTCTACTGGGAAGGCTGTCCACAAGGTTTAGGAGTGTGTCTATGGGAATGTTTGACCATTCTTACAGAAGCGCATTTGTGAGGTCAGGCACTGATGTGGACAAGAGGACCTGGCTCACAGTCTCTGCTCTATGTCATCCCAAAGGTGATCTATCGGGTTGAGGTCAGGACTCTGTGCAGGCCAGTCAAGTTCCTCCACCCCAAACTTGCTCATCCATGTCTTTATGGACCTTGCTTTGTGCACTGGTCCCATCATTCGGGGGAGGGGAGATTATGGTGTGGGGTTGTTTTTTAGGGGTTGGGCTCAGCATCTTAGTTCCAGTGAACGGAACTCTTAAGGCATCAGCATACCAAGACATTTTGGACAATTTCGTGCTCCCAACTTTGTAGGGGTGGAGCCTTCCTGTTCCAACATGGCTGCGCACCAGAGCACAAAGTCCTGACCTCAACCCGATAGAACACCTTTGGGATGGACTGGAGCGGAAACTGCGAGCCAGGCCTTCTCATCCACGTCAGTGCCTGACCTCACAAATGCGCTACTGGAAGATTGATCGACCTTTACCATAGACACACCCCTAAACCTTGTGGACAGCCTTCCCAGAAGAGTGGAAGCTGTTATATTGAACCCTATGGACTAAGACCGGGATGCCATTCAATTTCATGTGCGTGTAAAGGTAGGTGTCCCAATACTGCTTTTTCAAGGAAACCCTCTCAAAGAGTTCCACATCCACATTAGGCTGAAGGGCATGTGGGCTAATAATAACATACATCCGTTGCTACACAAGTCTGGTGTGTTGGGCTGCTTAGTTCTGGGAAGTGAAACATTCCATTTTTTTAAAAATGTTATTTTAAATTGAAATCACTGGAAATCACTTGATTCTCTATGGTGTCCCTTGTGTGATTTTTGAAAAGGGTGCAGGTGCTTCTTTTGGGGCAACATTTTTGGCCAATAGAAGTGCATGAAAAGTGGTTTTATGTTTAACAATCAGCCACCCCCTACAAAAAAATGCATCAAGCATGAAAACCCAACAAAAACACATCAAAAGGCGTGCAAAAATGTGCTACAAAAACACTGAAAACCGCATGATGATGCAACAGCAATAGTGTCAACTGAAACTTAGTAATGAAGCTGTGTAGCAATACAGTTTCAGCACCATGGAGAGCAGTTGCTATCATTTTTGCCTGCAGGATAAAAACTATTCTTCTCAAATACTTTACAAGTTAGATTTGAGAAGGGTTTATCACCTGCTGTATTTACCTTGGTGCACATTCATTCTATCGTAAATAGTTACATAGTTACATAGTAGGTGAGGTTGAAAAAAGACACAAGTCCATCAAGTACAACCTATGTGTGTGATTATATGTCATTATTTCATTGTATATCCCTGTATGTTGTAGTCATTCAGGTGCTTATCTAATAGTTTTTTGAACTATCGATGCTCCCCGCTGAGACCACCGCCTGTGGAAGGGAATTCCACATCCTTGCCACTCTTGCAGAAAAAGAACCCTCTACGTAGTTTAAGGTTAAACCTCTTTTCTTCTAATATTAATGAGTGGCCACGAGTCTTGTTAAACCCCCTTCTGCGAATAAGTTTTATCCCTATTGTGGGGTCACCAGTACGGTATTTGTATATTGAAATCATATCCCCTCTCAAGCGTCTCTTCTCCAGAGAGAATAAGTTCAGTGCTCGCAACCTTTCCTCATAACTAAGATCCTCCAGACCCTTTATTAGCTTTGTTGCCCTTCTTTGTACTCGCTCCATTTCCAGTACATCCTTCCTGAGGACTGGTGCCCAGAACTGGACAGCATACTCCAGGTGCGGCCGGACCAGAGTCTTGTAGAGTGGGAGAATTATCGTTTTATCTAAATGGGGTGAACGTGACTGTGAAAGGCCAGGCAAATGTCGTTAAATGTCACTTGGGTGAATGTGAGTAAACAATTTCGAACCGTGGTAGGACAAGGCACTGCATGAACCGTAATCCTGGAAACAGTAGGGCCCAGTAGTGACCATCAGTGCCGCCTATCCATGCCACCTATCAGTGCCACCGATCAGTGCCCATCAGTACCCACCAGTGCCGCCTATCAGTGCCCATCAGTGCTGCATATTAGTGCCCATCAGCGCAGCATATGAGTGCCTCCTCATCAGTGCTACCTAATCAGTGCCCAACAGTACCCACCAGTGCCGCCTATCAGTGCGGCATATTAGTGCCTCCTCATCAGTGCCCATAAGTGCCACCTCATCAGTGCCCATCAGTGCAGTATATTAATGCCCATCAGTGTGGCATATTAGTGCCTCCTCATCAGTGCCACCTAATCAGTGCCCATAAGTGCCACCTCATCAGTGCCCATCAGTGCAGCCTCATCAGCACACATCAGTGAAGGAGAAAAATTACTTATTTACAAAATTTACTGACAGAAACTAAGAAAAATTCAAAACACAATGAGGTCACTGTACTCCAATGGCCTCCAAACTCACCAGATCTCAATCCAATTGAGCAGCTTTGGATGTGGTGGAAGATTCACATCATGGCTGTGCAGCCGACAAATCTGCAGCAACTTATTATTATACAGAATGAGCTGGTGGAAGTGGTAGGAGATTAGTTGGAGACGTGATAGGCTTTCCTGAAGAGATGAGTTTTCAGGGATCGCCTTAAGGTAGCAAGAGTAGAGGATAGCCGGATAGATGTAGGTAGCGAGTTCCAGAGGATAGGAGAGGCTCTGGAGGAAGCCTGGAGACGAGCATGAGAGGAGGACATGAGATGAGGAGATGCGTGATTTTATCATGTCACTATGGAGCAAAATCTCTGAGGAATGTTTCTAACACCTTGCTGAATCTATGCCACAAAGAATGAAGGCAGTTCTGAAGGCAAAAGGGGGTCCAACCCGGTACTAGCAAGGTGTACCTAATAAAGTGTCCGGTGAGTGTATACTTAGTACGGGAGAGGAGTCTTTGTAAGACTGAAGGAAGTGCTGGAGTTCAGCTTTAGGAGCTGCTTTATATTCATAGATGACAATTTTTCTCTGCGTATCTAGCTCTGCATAACTGCAAACAAGTTAAGTCTTTTATTTTTTTGTGTTTGTGGCATATATAAAACAGAAATACAAGTTATAAACGGGGAAAAGAGACTGCCTGAAACGCATAAAACATCTGAAATCTCGGTAGTAATTCCTTCATTAAAAATGCACTCAAGTCGAATGCTTTGCGGAGTTTAACGGCATGAAATCATGGATTTAATTTCCAGTGGAAACAATCAAGATTCGTATCCTCCATCACTAAATGTAATAACCGTGAAATAGCTTAATAGAAGTGAAATGCAGAATCTCATAAATCTATGAACCTAAAACACTAAACAAGAAAGCAAAAAAGGTCCGTAAAATAAACATCATCTAAAAAATGGGAAGGGCTCCATTGTTCTTCTGAGGATAGGGAATATGATGAATTGTGACTGTCTGTGTGTGGTGCTGCTCAAATGAGCTGAAAAAAAAAAATTCTTTCATTTCCTGTTATAATATTAACCACTTGCTTACCGGGCACTTACACCCTCTTTCTGCCCAGGCCATTTTTCAGCTTTCAGCACTGTCACACTTTGAATGACAATTGCGCGGTCATGCTACACTGTACCCAAATTAAATTTGTATTATTTTTTTCACACAAATAGAGCTTTCTTTTGGTGGTATTTACTCACTGCTGGTTTTTTTTTTTGCAAAAAAAAAACTAAAAAAGACTGAAAATTTTGAAAAACAAAAAAAACTGTTTCATAGTTTGTTATAAAATTTTTAAAAAAGGTAATTGTTCTCCTTCATTGATGTGCACCGATGAGGCAGCACTGATGGGCACTGATAGGGCAGCACTGATGGGCACTGATGGGTGGCACTAATGGGCGGCACTGAAGGGCACTGATAGGTGGCACTGATAGGCGGCACTGATGAGTGGCACTGATGGGCACTGATGGACGACACTGGCGACACTGATAGGCAGCACTGATCGCTGGCACTGATGATGAAGCACTGATGGGCATTGATTGGCAGCACTGATGGGAATTGATAGGTGGCACTGTTGGGAAAAGCTAGTTGACACTGTGGGCACTGGTAGGTGGCACTGGTGGGTACAGATGAGGCAGCCGCTGCTCTTTGTGCGAGGGACCGATGTCCCTCTGACAGAAGCCGGTAATCGTTTTTTTTTCCCTCACGCTGACAGCATGAAAGAAAAAAGAAATGATTACCGATCTTCTGTTTACATCACATGATCAGCTGTCATTGGCTGACAGCTGATCACGTGGTAAGGGGCCAGGATCCGCCCCTTGATCCGATCTGTGATCAGCCGATCTCATAAACTCGGTGATCACAGAGCCCAAAGGGGGCGCACAGGCAGTTCATGCATAGTAGGATATCTCTTGATGCCCTTCCGGCAATAAAGGCCCGTGTTGTAGCCATCATTCAGCTATAGCGCGGGCAGGAGGTTGTTAAAAAGCAAGCCCGACCTTTTTGATTGTCACTGAAAGGGTTTGATAGCCTTTATAGGAAGACTATATGCTTAAAAGTGCAGTGCTACCTCCATAGGAGCCGCTGGTTAGGATGGGCCCTCTGTTCTTTGCCTCTACCTGCTCAAGAACTTCAACCCCTCTGACACACCAGGTTGAGAGTATAAACATGCAATATCACAGTAAATCACTAAAAGTGACGCTTGGTACTCAGTAATAGCACTAGAAACAGGCACTAAACCAGTTAGTAAAGACAAACTTAATATATTCTAATTTGATATGATTGGTAATGAGCCATGCATAAAAATAGTTTAACACTGGCGGAAACACAATTAGGCATATAGAGTGATTAACTGGACATAAAATGACACTTGGCATCCAGATTAGCATAAACAGTAGCAAGGTTACTTAAAGTGTAATAATTCATCAAAGCTATCAAGCTAATTTATCAAGCTATTTATGAAACCTAGGAATTATACTGCCAAAGCGCATAGATGGTGACTATGCTAGGCTTAGACGGGCCAGGAAGTGCACTGACTTAAAAAGGGAAGAAGGGGGGGGCTGGGGATAAATGGGACTTATGGAATTATTTTATGAAAGGCGCAGTTCTTTATGCTGTTCTTCTACCGGCTACAGTTGGGGCCCTTTAACGGCTTCCGGACCAGCCGCCGCAGTTTTACTGCGGCAGGTTGGCTCCCCTGCGCGAAACCACGTAACTGTACATGGGCTAGCGGGGTCCGGATAGCAGGCGCGCATGCCCGCTGCACGGCGGGGGTGCCCATGCTCGTGGCCAACGGTCGCGATGACCGCTGCCCACGAGCGATCGTGAGCAGGAGACACAGAACTGGGACGAGTGTGTGTAAACACACACTTTCCTGTTCTGTTCTGAGAGGAGTGACAGATTGTGTGTTCCTATTAGCTAGGAGCCACGATCTGTCACTTCCTCTAGTCAGTCCCCTCCCCCTTCAGTTAGGATCACCTCCCAGGGAATGCAATTAACCCCTGGATCGCCCCCTAGTGTTAACCCCTTCACTGGCAGTGACATTTGTACAGTAATCAATGCATTTTTAATCGCACCGATCGCTGTATTAATGCCAATGGTTCCAAAATTGTGTCAAATTTGTCCTATGTGTCCGCCATATTTGTCGCAGTCATGATAAAAATCGCAGAATGCCGCCATTACTAATAAAAAAATGAATAATAAAAATGCTATAAATCTATCTCCTATTTTGCAGACGCTATAACTTTTACCCAAACCAATCAATATACGCTTATTGCGAATTTTTTTTACCAAAAATATGTAGAAGAATACGTATCGGCCTATACTGAGGAAAAAAATTGTTTTTTTATATATTTTTGGGGGGGTATTTATTATAGAAAAAAGTAAAAAATATGTTTTTTTTTCAAAATTGTTGCTATTCTTTTGTTTATAACGCAAAAACTAAAAACTGCAGAGGTGATCAAATACCACCAAAATCAAACTCTATTTGTGGGAAAAAAAGGACGTCAATTTTGTTTGGGTACAGATTCGCACGACCGCGCAATTGTCAGTTAAAGCGACGCAGTGCCAAATTGCAAAAAGTGCTCTGGTCAGGAAGGGGGTAAATTCTTCCAGGCTGAAGTGGTTAAGAAGTGTCAGTGCACTTTATGACTCAATAAACCAGCATCTAGTTCAGGTGTAGCCAAGGTGTGGTATAGGGGTAATAGAGGTCCAGTACAAGTGCAGTACAGGTGCGGTGTAATCAAAGTCCTGTCTCTAGTAACTCAGTCTCTACTAGCGGTGCAAACCATGGCCAATGAGCCCCCTCACCAGTCCCTGTGGTGCAGCTGGGAACTTTTTAGTTTGGTAAAAGCCATCTCACCACTCCCTCTTCTCCTCAGTGTGCTCTGGGAACTGTAGTGTAAAGGGTCCATTGGCACTATTCTATGAAGGATGTACAGTATATGTCTTGGGTACGCTAACAGTGAGATCTCCCTGCCATAATTGACAGCTCTTTTACTGTTAATCTGTGAGTTTTTGGTGTTTCTGCTCTCCTTTGTGCATTCCAGACTCTTCTATTCTATTCTCCATAATAAAAAATAAATAATAATCATGCAGGGATGGTAGGAGACACTCATAATGGGCACCGCAGGTGTACAGACCCGGGAACTGAATGCAGAGATCTCACCAACAGAGTCCCTAAAGGAGAGAAACTGGAAGAGAGTTTATCTTTCCAGCATCCACTAGAGAAATATCAGCATTGAGTGGCCTGACCTGTTCGTGAGCTTCTATTTCTTCTCCTTCTTCTCCTTCTTCTCCTTCTTCCCCCCATCAGTTTGTGCAACACTTTAAAAATAAAGAAAGACAGTACAATACAGTTATATTACAATTCAAGGCAAGAAGGTTGCTGTTATTGTTATTATTATTATCATTATTATTATACATATTTATTGGTTGTATTATTATTATTATTATTATTATTATTATTAATAATAATAATAATAATAATAATAATAATAATAATAATAATAATAATAAACATTTTATTGATTGTAATATTATTTGATGATGATTATGATAATGAAGAATATTATTATTATTTTTATTATTATTAAGGATTTGTATAGCAGTTTGTGCAGCACATTAAAAATAGAGGGAGACAGTACAGTTATATTAAAATTCAAGGCACGGTTATTATTATTATTATTATTATTATTATTACTAGCAGTAGTAGTATTAAATCTTTTTTTTTTTGTTTTAACATTATATTATCATTATTGTTATTGTTGTTACTATTGAGGATTTATATAGCACCAACAGTTTAAAAATTAAGAGACACAGCACTGTTACATTGCAATCATGAAAAGAAGGTTGTTGTTGTTGTTAATTATAATAATAATAATAATAATAATAATAATAATATTATTATTATTTTGCACAGCACAAATAAAGGTAAACAGTACATTCTACTGTGAGCTTATTTTTTAACCCTTTATAATCATATCGTGGATTGATTTATGTGTTTTATTCTCGGATTTTACCATATTTCAGCCCTGATGAAGTGGTAAGGCTTATCTCCGAAGCACGGTGACTGTCTATACAGTTTTCATTCCAATTTTACTTTTAAAGAAATGTATATTATCTAAAACAAACACCTGCATCACATTACATCCTGAAAAATTATGTCATCATCACCAAATCCTTTCAATTAATGTAATAATAAAAGTGTCCAAAAATCTCAACATAAACTCATGCATCTATTGAAGATTTATTGACTGTCATCTCCCCCGTACCTTTACCTGACATGCAACCCCATATCATCAATGATTGTAGAAATTTCTTTTTCTTCAGGCAGTCGTCTTCCTACATTTCATTGGAACGGCACCAAACAAAAGTTCCAGCATCGTCACCCTGCCCAATCCAGATTCCTAATTCATCGCTGAAGATCACTTTCATCCAGTCCTCCGCAGTCCATGATTGCTTTTCTTTAGCCCTCTGTAACCTTGTTTTTTGTGTTTAGGTGTTAATGATGATTTTCATTAGTACAAATCAAATGGGAAGGTTTTTAAAGGGAAGCGTACTGGTTGACCAAGGAAGACATCAGAGCGTCAAGTTAGAAAACTTAAAGCAACATGCCTTAAAAACAAAAAATGCACAACAAAACAAATGGTCAGAAACCAGTCAATGTCTGTGACCGAATTGTAAAGCCTCATACACACGATCGGATTTTCTGCAGACAAAACCTTGGACTTTTGTCTGAAGGCGTGTGCCTGGATATTGTTTTACATACAAAATGCAAGGAATTGTCAGCCAACAAACAAGAACGTAATGACGTATTTTTCAGAACTTTAGCGCCACCCTATGGGCTCCTTCTGCTAATTTCCTGTTAGTAGAAGTTTGGTGAGTGTTGATTCATGCTTTTCATTTCGCGCTTTTCATTTTGTGCTTTTCAGTTTGTTTCTGAACGGCCGTTTGTCAACCAGCCATGTTGCGGAATTGGAGGAGATAATGTGTTATTTATTATTGGCCTTGGAGTTATTGCTTTGACCCAAGTCCAGTCCAGGAACAGGAGGAGGAGGATTTCTTGGACCAAAAATTGGTTGCTTCATTAATCGTGACCAATTAGGTCATATGCCTTTGCTGCGGGAGCTCCAAGAGAATAATCCAGATGATTTTCTGAATTATCTCCGGATGACGGACCCCCTGCTTTCACCAACTCTTGGCATTGTTGACCCCCTATATTAAGAAGCAGGACACATGCATGAGGCTTTTATTTTATTTTTTGGTTGAATAATAATGATTTGATTTGGTATATTTTCTATATTTTTGGATGCATAGAATGCACTTTTTGGTTAAGTTCTATTGGCAGATAGCATGTCTAATTGTATTTGTTTTCTTTTTTTAATGCACAATAAAAAAAAATGTGTATATTAATACTTGTCTATGTGTTTTACTTCAAATGACAGTTTGGGAGTAGGCAGTTACATTTAATAAAATACAGAGTAAAATTAACTAGGGACACCAACATAGTTGCATCCTTGATCTTAAAAACTACAGGATAATGGTGTTGTGGTATCTTGCCCCCCCCCCCCAAAAAAAAAACATAATAATATTATTCTTGATATCACTAGAAAAAAAAAGCCTTTGAAAATTTGTTTGCAATAACTCCATCAGTATCACCAGCAAAGCAGCTTCATTATTTTCCCATTAAAGAAGAAAAGAATTGTGCGCTGCATTTCGAGATTTCATAATTTGCCGCATCACAAATGTTAATTCTCCACTACGAACGCTCGTTTACAAGACCGACCGCTTCTGGATCGTCCTTGATTCCGAGCATGCGTGTTTGTACTTTGGAGTTTTGTCCGACGGACTGGTGTACAAAAAAATCCGACAACAGACATTTGTCCGCGGAAAATTTTAAAACCTGCCATCCAACATTTGTCCGTGAAAAATCCGACAACAATTGTCCGATGGAGCATACAAATAGTCGGATTTTCCGCCAACAGCCTGTCATCACACAATTCCGGAAAATTCGATGTGTACAAGGCTTAAGACATCGCCTAAAGGAAACGGGATTTACATACAGTAAAGCCAAACGAAAACCATCATTAACACCTAAACAGAAAAAAACAAGGTTACAGAGGGCTAAAGAAAAGCAATCATGGACTGTGGAGGACTGAATGAATGAATGAATGAATGAATGAAAGTGATCTTCAGTGATGAATTACCAATCGGCATTGGGCAGGGTGATGACGGTGGAATTTTTGTTTGGTGCCGTTCCAATGAAATGTAAGAAGGACTGAAGACGTGCAAATTTCCACAATCATTGATGATATGGGGTTCCATGTCAGCTAAAGGTACGGGGGAGATGACAATCATTAAATCTTCAATAAATGCATTAGTTTATATTGAGATTTTTGACACTTTTCTTATTCCGTCAATTGAAATGATTTGGTGATGATGACATCATTTTTCATCTGATGCAGATGTTTGTTTTAGAACTGCAAAGTACATGGTGATTCCTTGATATTTTCCTCAGAATTAAGTGATTCCATATTTTTTTTTCTCTGAAAAAACAGTTGCAACTGATTACAGTTTTCTTTGTTTTTTTTTCTTTTTTTTAACTGTTTCTTAAAGCCAGAAGGTTGTAATGTCACATGAAAATAGTTTTGAGACATGTCTGTGATTATTTATTTATTTATTTATTTTTTACACAATTAAACAATTGAATGAACATTTTCCAAGAGAGGTGATTCCATACTTTTTTGGCAGTGGTTGTATATGTATCTATATATATCGATATAGATATATATATATATATCTATATAGATCTATAATCTATAATCTATAATCTGAATACATTAGATGGAATAGGAAAGGGGGGGGGGGGGTCTTTAACTTTTACATTACCTGAGAAAGAAAAATACAACTTTAAATCAAAGAATTAATCTGCTTATAATTTTCCTTCCCTGGTTCATCCCCTCCTACTAATCAACATGCTATTCACATATTTTTTTTAAAAACCTTTCTATTCTCATTACCTACCTTTGTTTTAGTCCCAGTAATGTTATCACTGGGTTTTTGTGCTTCTCTATGCAATGCAAGCAGATCATGACTCGTGGCTCCCAACTGTCCCTGATTTTCAAGGGACTGTCCCTGATTTGGAAAAAAGTCCCTCTGTCCCTCTATCCTCCTCATTGGTCCCTCATGTTGGTTTGATCTTTATAGTTGTATATAAAATGCACTTTTTATCTTTTAAAAAGAGTTTCCCAGTGCTAAACCTTTCATGCAAATTCTAAATGGCTGCATTTGTAAATTCCAAAAGCCAATAAATAGGAAAAGTAGAAAAAATGCACTTGTAGGTTTAACTAATCATCTTTTTGTATAATTCTCCTTTAAGGGGGTGTGGCAGGGGGCGTGTCCTATGCCTACTTACTTTTGCTAATAGGTGTCCCTCGTTACCATCTCAAAAAGTTGGGAGGTATGTACAGTATGACTGGTGGGAGAGGTTGCAGAGGGGAGCAGGTTGCTGCACATAGCTTCCAAATCATCACAGCCCCCCGCCTCAGTACCTCTCCCAAGGGTGCACAGCCCTGATGTAAGCAGTGGGTTGGCTTTTGGGAGGAGTGATGCAAACATCTAAAATTCCATTAAGCAGATGTCATTCTGGAGCAGGGTTGCCAACCTCCGCAGCATTTTTCACTGATCATACATGGAAAATTTACTGACGGAGCACATTTTTTTACTGCCAACCTAAAAAATGACATAACTCCTATTGAAAACGAACACAGTGAATATTTGAACAGTATAAACACTGACAATACCCATAACAAAGTCATTTGCATGATTACACTTCTTCAGATCCGCGCTATAGCTGAATGATGGCTACAGTGCGGACCTACTTTGCCAGGAGTGCGTCAATAGACGTCCTCCCATGCCGGAGCAGCCTGCGCGCCCCCTGCAGGGCGTGCGCAGCCCACTCTGTGATCAGCAAGTCTGTGAGACTTGGCTGATCACAGATCGGAAAAGGGGTCAATCCCGACCCTCTACCACATGATCAGCTGTCAGCCAATGACAGCTGATCATGTGATGTAAACAGAGCCGGTAATCAGCTGACAGCGCGAGGAGAAAAAAAAAAGGCCGATCAAGGTCCCGATCAAGGAGAGCTCCCGCCAGCTCATCTGTGCCCACCTGTGCCACCTGCTAGTGCACAACAGTTCCACCTACCAGTGCCCACAGTGCCACCTCTCAGTGTCACCAATCAGTGCCTCATCAACTGTGCTGCCCATCAGTGTCACCTACCAGTGCCCATCAGTGTCACCTATCAGTGCTCATCAGTGCCATCTATCAGTGGTACCTATCAGTTACACCTATCAGTGCCCATCAGCGCCCATCAGTGCCACCCATCAGGGCCCATCAGTGCCATCTTATCTGTGCCCATCAGTACCGCCTTATCTGTCCCCATCAGTGCCGCCTTTTCTGTGCCTATCAGTGCCCACCAGTGCAGTCCATCAGTACTCACCTGTGGAGCCTATTAGTGCCCACCAGTGCAGTCTATCAGTGGCCACCAGTGCAGTCTATCAGTGGCCACCAGTGCAGTCTATCAGTGCCCACCAATGTGCCTCATCAGCGCATATCAATGAAGGAGAAAAATTACCTGTTTGCAAAATTTTATAACAAACTATGAAACATCATTTTTTTTTCCAAAATGTTCAATTTTTTTTTTTTTGTTTAGCAAAAAATAAAAACCCCAGCTGTGATTAAATACCACCAAAAGAAAGCTCTATTTGTGTGAAAAAAATTATAAAAAATCCATTTGGGTACAGTGTTGTATGACCGCGCAATTGTCATTCAAAGTACGTCAGCGCTGAAAGCTGCAAATTGGTCTGGGCAGGAAGGAGGTTTAAGTGCTCAGTAAGAAAGTGGTTAAAAAGTCAACACAGCATGAAATGATCAGCCCCTGATATTTACTGACAGTAGTAAAAAAAAATATCGCAGATTTTTACAAACTGTCAGTAAATTTACTGGCGGTTGGCAACGCTGGAGGAGTAGGTATTCCGAAGTAGGCCGCACTTGCATGCTAGGTATGCCCATCGGCAGGCCCGGATTTACTCCCTTTGCCGCCCCAAGGCCGGGTCCTTCAATGCCGCCCCCCACACACACACACACACACACCACCATTCTGGTCCTTTATCAATGACTGCTACAATAGATCAATTAAAAACATATCTCCACACACGAGAACACTGAAAATAACTGACTTTAATTGTACAGACTGAAAATACTTCAGGGTAGGCGCGCGAAGCGTAAGGATTTTTCGCGGGCAATGGCTGGTGATAGTGCTTCAATCATAACCGGCACCATGGTTGTTATGGTGTCAGGATGATTGAAACGCATTATTTCTATCATTACATTGTAATATAAAATGAAATAGTTCAACTCACCATAATGCAGAATCATTGGAAGCCCTGAGCGTGTCACCTGCCACCATCGCGTGTCACTTGCCATGCTGCCTGCCACCAGATGAGGATGTCACTTGCCATGCTGCCTGCCACCAGATGAGGATGTCACTTGCCATGCTGCCTGCCACCAGATGAGGATGTCACTTGCCATGCTGCCTGCCACCAGATGGGGATGTCACTTGCCACCATGCCTGCCACCAGATATCATTTGCCACTTGCCACCATGCCTGCCACCAGATGGGTATGTCACTTGCCATGCTGCCTGCCATCAGATGGGAATGTCACTTGCCACCATGCCTGCCACCAGATGGGTATGTCACTTGCCATGCTGCCTGCCACCAGATGGGGATGTCACTTGCCACCAGATGGGGATGTCACTTGCCATGCTCCCTGCCACCAGATGGGGATGTCACTTGCCACCAGATGGGGATGTCACTTGCCATGCTGCCTTCTATCAGATGGAGGAGGGCGGAACAGCGGTGCGGGCAATGAGAGATGTCATCTCTCTCCCCCGCTGCCGCACCGCTGACAATACATTGATTTTTTCAAAAATGGCGCCGGGCTGCGCAATCACGCTACTGCGCATGCGCCACCCGGCCGAGCGCGTACGAGCTTTCCCGAGCCCGGCCGGCTTCGGAACGGCACATGCGCAGTTGGGTGGTTGGCTCGCGGCCATCTTTTCTGCGGGCACCGGTGCCATTGATAGATTTTAATGGGCAGCCCGAATAGGGGGGCGGCTGCGAAGTCGCCGCAGGATAGGCGCCGCCCCTGCACCACTGCCGCCCCGAGGCCTGGCCTCGGTGGCCTTGTGGCAAATCCGGGCCTGCCCATCGGTGACGCTTATTCTCCGTGATTACAACAACTGAAACCCAATGTATGAAAGGTGTGAACAGTCAGGCAGGGGAGGAAAGTGCCACATGATGCTGGATGTCCTCCAGGCAGGAAATGAGGCAGGCTCTATCTGACTAGCTGTAGGTTCTAATGCACATTGTGAGAAGCTCACAGTGTGCGGTGAAATCAGAGTAAGTCATTTCAGTCCAGGAGAGGATCCAGTACAACTGTGCAAGCCGGAAGGGAAGGCCGGAGTTGAGATTTTAGATAACATTCTGCCAGGCAGCCTATTTGTTTTATTGTTTGCACCATTATTGGTCTGGTTGGAGGGATGGATGTGGAAGTCTAGAGCAATAATAATAAATGCACGGTCCATATCTGCCCTGACTATAATCACCAGAACAGCAGATTGTGAGCACAGGCCATAGTACTCTGCAGAAATCCACTTCTCGCTACATCAGGGTATTAGGTCTTATTGCCTCCGGCGGTACAAGCGAATTCATGTTTAATATTCCATAGTCGATGCACTTGAAAGACAAGTTTTTAAAGCTGCTAAAAGTCTTTCCATTCTAATTTGTGCACGAACACAAAATGTTTGGCATAATCCTCCCACCGCTGGGGTCTGCGCTAAAACTAGGTGAACTTTTGCTGATCCTTCCATTTAATTCAGAGGGGAGAGTTAATAGATTGCTTAAAGTGGCTCTTGCATGAAAACACAGGGCCCGCTTATTAGATTGGCCCCCCACGCCCAGATTATCCCCCCCCCCAAGGCACGTTTATAAATGCCATGGTAAATGAGCAAGCTCACCGTGTAATAAAAATGAATTACAGAAACGAAATTAAAATTATTAAAGAAAAAATAAAGTGGTATTACAAAAAAGCAAACATAATATTATATTTCAGCTTGCCAACTCTGAAATGTGGTGGTGTTTTCTTTTTTAGGCGTTTTTACTTATTTTTTCATCTGGTGATCTAACCAGCAAGTCTGTTGTTTTTCAAAAGCACAAGCTCTCCAGCAGAATGTATGGCTTACAGAGATGAGACAAACCATTTGCCACTGGCTGCTTACAATGATCGACTTTTATTTCTTGACTTAAAACCTTTATTCCAAAAGGAAAAAAAAACTGGCCTCAATTTGTTAGTGTATCTAAATCTGCTAGTGTACCTATCACTCCCCTCCCTCCAGACTGACAATGCTGTTGTCTCCATCGCTCCTTCATCTAGAGTGAGGGCACACCAGATCACCAGATGAAAACAGAGGGAAAAGGCCAAAAAGAAGAAAACAAATGCAGCCACCACATCTACTGATTGGTAAACTGGAATATATTACTTATTTAGTTTCAATTTACTACAAATTTAAAGCATCTCCATCACCGCCCATACACACTCCAATTAAGAAGCACAGCATAAGGCAAGCATGTGTATGTAAATTCAAAGGGGCGTGCACCCTAAAGCTCAAGCACACATGTGTGTCTACATATATATGGCGTCGGCAGGGAGAATATATATGGCGTCGGCAGGGAGATCAATCTCCCTGCAGGCACAGTTGCAGAGCCAGTAAGATGGGGGTCTTTTCCATCTTCCTGCTGGCACACAGAGTGATAATGCTAATGTACATGGGGTGATTAGGGTGTGCCTAGCCACATGCGGCACACCCCGTGTGCACGCCTATGTGTAAATTGCACAACCCATGTTGGGTATCATTGTGAACATCGGAAGCAAAGCAATAATCAGGGCCATCTATACTTCATGAAGTCTTTTAGTCATTCAAAAATGTATATATGTTACTTATGATGGAAAGGGTCTCATGTCAGAGGTTACATTGCTGATTCCTCACCTGCATACAACCCCACTAAACCATAACTGATCCCTTTGTGTTGGGCTTTACTTTAATGGTTTGCGTTTGGCTGCTGTACTGCCTGCTGAATGCAACCTGCTGTATAAAATTTACCACGGTGCACCACGACCATGCCAAAGTGTACTAACCTGGCCATGTTAAATTGCACTTTGGCAGTCGGGAGGGGAGAATGGATAGTTCAGACTTAAAGGGGGCCAGTGTAGGTAGAAAATGCACCAGCATCATTGAGAGTAAACAATGTCTCAGGTTTGGTGGTCAGTGGAAGTAAGAACAATTACATATCAGCTGTGGTCAGTGGGAGGAGTAATAGTATCACATCATTGGTATCCGTGAGAGGAATAGTGTCCCATCATTGGTATCAGTGGGAAGAATAGTGTCCCATCCTTGGTATCAGCGGGAGGAATAGTGTCCCATCATTGGTATCAGTGGAAGGAATAGTGACCCGATATTGGTATCAGTGTCAGGATTAGTGTCCCACCATTGGTATCAGTGGGAGGAATAGTGCCCCATCATTAGTATCAGTGCCAAGAATAGTGACCCATCATTGGTATCAGTGGGAGGAATAGTGCCCCATCATTGGTATCAGTGGGAGAAATAGTGCCCCATCATTGGTATCAGTGGGAAGAATAGTGACCCATCCCTGGTATCAACGGGAGGAATAGTGTCCCATCATTGGTATCAGTGGAAGGAATAGTGACCCGATATTGGTATCAGTGTCAGGATTAGTGTCCCACCATTGGTATCAGTGGGAGGAATAGTGCCCCATCATTAGTATCAGTGCCAAGAATAGTGACCCATCATTGGTATCAGTGGGAGGAATAGTGCCCCATCATTGGTATCAGTGGGAAGAATAGTGACCCATCATTGGTATCAGTGGGAGGAATAGTGCCCCATCATTGGTATCAGTGGGAAGAATAGTGACCCATCATTGGTATCAGTGGGAGGAATAGTATCCCATCATTGGTATCAGTGGGAGTAATAGTATCACGTCATTGGTATCAGTGGGAGGAATAGTGTCCCATCATTGGTGTCATTAGGAGGAACAGTGCACCATCATTTTTTTAATTGGCCTAAATTAAGCGCTCCTGTTGGTGTCAGTGGGAGGAAAAGTGCTTAGTACCAGTGGGGTGAATAGTGTCACAAAAGCCTTGTAAAGGTTAACAAATGGCTGCATGTGGCCCGCGGGCTGAAGTTTGGAGACCACTGGTCTAGAGGTATAAATCTAGTTAAACAATGTATTATTTAACTAAGAAAACAAATCTACTATGCTAAACCCATCCTCTGAATACTTACATGTGTTGCTTTGATTAGCCAGTAGGAAGAAGAATTAGTGGAAAAAATGACTTTTGGGTTTACCTAACCAATTCAATAATTGTTTACAACCTGCATAGCTTGGAGTGTAGCAGGGGTGTGTCTGTCGTTTTTCTACATACAAAGGTCTCCACCTTTTCCATTGCAGGAAGTTTGGTGGCATGCCCCCAACTTTATGAGATGGTAGAAGAATCATTAGGGACTCTCTTCATTCTCCAGTAGAGGACAAAGAGATTAACTGAATCTCTTCAAGCAACACTGCTCTGCCTGTTGAACTCTGGCAAAAGACAGTATGACATTGGCGTGGATCTGGACACCTACTGTGGCCATTATGAGGGGTTCCTACTCTCCCTGCTGAACCTTGTTTTATATTATGGACAATGCAACATGTGGACAGAAACACCTAAGGTTCCTGAGTGGACAGGAACAGAGTTGGGAATTAGGAATGAGAGATTTTGCTGTTGGAGTATCCAAGGCATATGAAAAGCCAGGGGCTGTGTCACGGTGAGGGGTCAGGTCAGAGGTTATAACAGCAGACCACCAATCATCAGGATAAGCATATGAGCAGGTCACCCTGGTTGATGACACAAGGTGCGGGGTCTAAGCACTAACCAGTTTTCACCAGAACTCCTGATGATGGAGTTGGGTTTTACTCCTGGTCCTCAGGATCATCCTACCAGGAGGTGAATAAACAGGGGTCTGGTAGCAAATGTAGCAGGTAGGGATCAAGCAGAAGTGTAGTCTGTAACAAGCCAACGGTTGATACCAAGAGGATGTAGGTTGGGATCAAGCAGAAGTATAGTCGAGGAACAAGCCAAGGTCAGTGATGATTAGTAGTGAAAATACGAAAGGCAGCAGGAGAGAAAAGAGCAAGCTGTTGGCTGGAGAAGAGCACAATAGTCTGGCAAACAGAAAGTGCAAAGGCATGGCCTAAGTAGCAAGTTCATGGGAGGAACAGAGAGTTTAAGCGTCACCAGAAACTAGGTACAAGGCAAGATTGTCTAAAGGCTCAAACAGATGGCTCAGAGAGAAAAGCTACTGCTGGACACAGCAGAGGTTGTGGGTTCATATGCCGGTCCTGGCAAAGTGACTTGGCCCAACAGTCTCCACCTATATATAAAATATACCTTTTGGATGCACTTGCACTCTAATAACCTCCTGATGCACAGCTTTCAGTTTCTTCTTCTTGTACAGGAGAAGCCAGAGCGCTGATGGGCTCTGTGTTGAACCAAATGAGAAGTCAATCTCATAACAAAGCCAAATGGAAGTGGCTGCTGCACAAGCAAAAAAAGGTTATAAACAGGAAGCTGGGAGGCTGCAGGCCATGGGCTGTAAAATCAGAAATTATATTTGTAACAAACCCAACCAGCACAGGGGCTTTTGGAGGGGACTATGGGCTAGCTTTCTGTCCACTGATTATGGTCCATGGAGGAGACCAGGGATTTTGTCTGCTTCTGCAGGTCAGAGCATGGAAAAGAGCTCAGTTCAGCCTCTGATCCAATGGGGAGAGCAGATCATTCTCTAATGATGAACAACAACATTATGAACGCTGAGAGCGAGGCTTGGATTAATTCTCAGGATAAAAACAATAAGGCTTCCTGTCTGGAGTAGATAGAAAGGTGTAATATTACTCTTGTACAGTTTAATGGTCAGAGGAAATATGGGGCTCCTGCAGACTTTGTTGGAGAAGCTTCTCCACCTGGGACAGAAATAGTTATCAACAATCTCCCTCAAGAAATCTATGAAGATAAATGAATTCCAATTTTTCAGAGTGGAGGAAGATTGTATGAGTTTTGACTTTTCTAGTGGACAGATTACACAAGTTAAAGCCAAACACTTGAAGACAGCATGTGTAATGTACTTTGTGTATTCAGAGCTGTAGGCGTTAGACTGTCTTGGTGGCTAGCCGTTGATTAGCTTACTGTTAATTAGATCACAGTTAGCTGTTGGCTGTTCCTTAGATGTGCTAATGAGAGTACTGTTTATATTTTGCATTGTTTAGGGTAATGTGATCAAGCTGCTACCTGATTTTGTGTGGTATATATTCTGTGTGAATTTACAATAAAGCCAGTTCCCGTTTGCACCTAAGCTAGTGTCGCCTAGTTCTTGGGTGCAATGCTCATCTATAATACCTGGTTACTGGTTCCAGAGTGGAGGAAGCTGTATCTTGGTGGAAGCACCCAGGCTGGGTCCCAGTCGGTCCATCACAATACTTATCACGTGTTCCATTTGAATTCACTTTTCTAGCTGTGCTTAAGGGACAAATCTGCGTAACTGATTATTAATGAAAGCATTATAATATTTTAAATTTGAACCCAGTTATAAATTTCAATATTCTCTGTACACGGCAAGCCTAAACCCACGTGTCTGACTATAGGCTGTGCCAGCAGAAAACTCAAGTACAGTAATTTCCTTTAAACTGTTTAACGACAACAGAACATGTAACCGCTGCATAACTGGCTCGACAGGATGCTTCTAGCTTAACACAGTGATAAAGTTTTTTAATCAAATCTTTGAGCTGGCTGCTTTAATACTAAGAGCAGACAATGTACGGTCCCAGTAGAGGCAGGGAGAAAAAAAAAAATTAACGATAAGTGCACTTTGGGGGAAAAGTTCATTTATAGAACACCACTGACTACAGGGAAAAAATGTTACACTGGCAAAGAATGGAACTGAGAAAAAAAGACCTATTAAAAAAAAAATACAGTCGTGTCCTAGAAAATTATTTTAGCAAAATAAAGAACCCTCGGAGCTCAGACAAATTTTCTTTTTCTTTTTAAAGGCCACATTTTTCGGACACGGGATCCTTGGTGATGGAAAGGAAAGCTTCAAATATAGTAAAGCTGATAGTTCAGTGATCTGAAGATTGAGAATTTTCCTTCCCCAAAGAAAGAAAAAAGGAAGCTTAGCTTTAAATGTTCTTGTATTTTTCTTTTTCTTTTCTTTTTTTTTTTTTTTTGGCATCTTACAAAGGATCATTTTTTTTTCTTTTCTATTCTCATTTAAAGAAAATAAATTTTTTCCAAGCACAGATTATAACAAGCTTCGTGTTTTTCATTGCTGGAAATGCTGAGGAAAGCAACCTGCCCTTGAAAAACAGATTTGGGTACCCTTGTTTAGAATTCAAGAAAATAATTATGCTGCCAAAAGAAACAGTTTGCCAGATTTGTGGCTGATTCTGCACATGAACCAACTTTTGATGAGAAGATGTTTCCATAAACAGCACTTTTTTTTACAATATGTAGGAAGAGCTGGTCATATTGGTCCAAAACTGCTGCATTTTTTTGAAACACTTTTATGGGGTTTCTTTTCTAATAAAATATCATGGACTTCTGCAACCTTGGAATTTTTTTTTTTTGGTATATATTATGGCTGGAAAGGACAACCTGGTTGCATGGCATTAGTAATCGTGGCCAGGTGCGGTCCACCACCTTGTTATTTATTTGACATGCCTTTATAGGGCTAACAATTTGCACAGTGCTTTGCATACAGTTTATAGTAAATTCACATCAGTCCCTGACCTCAAGGAGCTTACAATCTAAGGTCTCTAACTCATAGCCACAAGCTAAGGCCTATTTAGACAGAAGCCTGTTAACTTACCAGCATGTCTTTGGAATGTGGAAAAAAATCAGAGTACCCGGAGGAAACCCACCCACTTGTAGTTGGGATTCAAACTGCCGGTTCTAATACTGCTAGGAAGAGTTGCTAATTACTAAGCCACTATATTTTATATACACATGAAATAGTGCTTGGATCATATCTAAATCAGCCTTTTGTCAACCTTCACAACACAGAGGAACCTTTGATATTAGTTCACAGTTCATTAGGGTAATAAATGCCCATTCCTCAGACTTTTTGCCTATCTGAGTTTATAAATAGATACTACCAGTACTGTATTTTCATACCTCCCAACTTTTTGAATGAGGGACACCTATCAGCAAAAGTATGCAGGTATAGGACAGGCACCCTGCCACGCCCCCTTAAAGGAGAATTGTACAAAAAAACAAGATTGGTTAAACCCACAAGTACTTTTTTTTACCACTACTATTCCTTTATATTGGCTTTTGGAATTTACAAATGCAGCAATTTAGAAATCAGATGAAAGGTTTAGCACTGGAAAACACTTTTTGATCGATAAAAAGTGCATTTTATATACAACTATATAGATCAGAACAAAATGAGGGACAAATGAGGAGGAAAGAGGGACAGAGGGACATTGCTCCAAATCAGGGACAGTCCCTCGAAATCAGGGACAGTTGGGAGCTATGTATTTTGGCCTAGGCCTACAAGGCCCAGGCCTAGGGCGGCACTTTGTGGGGGGGCTGGGGCTGGGGCGCTCCCCCCCCCCCACCAACAAAAGCCCCTTTCTCCTCCTCCCAAGTCAGTCCATTTACTTCCGAGGTTGCTGGCTGCAGCATCTCTCATAGAGCAGAGCGTGTGGTGACAGTTCCCCCCTCCCCCTCCCCTCCATACAGACAGGAGAGCAGAGAGAGAGCTGATCAGCCTCATGTGTTGTGATTCCAGCAGGTGCACATGGATTGGTTGGATTGTGACTTCAGCTGGCAGACTCAGCTACATTCTGCATATCCTGGAGGGGGTTAGAGTAACTAAGATACCATCCCCTTCACTGTCTCTCCTTACAAACCTCACAGCTTATCTATGCTCCAGCTTTCACTTTGTTTCTCCAATCTCCCTGTTATCTGAAATAAGGACAACTTTCTGATAATGAACCCTCTGTGTCCTTGGTGCTAGGGGAGGACTGTGCTTTTCTTCTCTGCTTCAATGGACACATGTACACTGCTGCTTACATATATGGTTACCTCTTTACAGCTCAATATCTGCAGGCTGGTGCTTCTGGAATCAATAGCATTTTACCCCTGGTGTCTGCTTGTAAGACCCCTTTCACACTGAGGCGTTTTTCAGGCGCTTTTGGACTAAAAATAGCGCCTGTAAAGCGCCTCCCCTGCAGCCCCAGTGTGAGAGCCTGAGTGCTTTCACAATGGGACAGGTGCGCTTACAGGACGTTAGAAAAAGTCCTGCAAGCAGCATCTTTGGGGCGGTGTGGGAGCGGTGTATACTATTGAAATGAATGGGCACCGCTGCCAAAGCGCCTGCAAAGCGAATCAGCAGCGGAGGTTAAATGCATCCCGCTATCAGTCGAAAAGCTCCGCTAAAACAACAGTAAAACACCGCTAAAACTAGCGGCACTTTACCGAGAACGTGGCCTGCTGGCAGTGGGAAAGGGGTCTATATGTGGTTAACCTTTCATAGCTACCTGTATAGCTAATGCTGCCTTCTGACATATGAAGAAAAGTGTAATTTCTGATCATAGATCAGTCTGGATTTTATTACCCATACTGCTGACTACATTAAGCCCAGGTTCACACTGATGTGGGTTAGAAATCATCACTAGCACAATTTCAAACTGGCAATGCAGTCCGACTTCGGGGGGGGGGGGGCGATTTGACAGACATCTGTACAGGAAAGATGTCTATACAAATCTCACCACAAAGTTGCCAAAAGTAGTGCAGGAACGGTAGCGCAAAGTCGGTATCGCACCAATTCAGACGGTGCCATTGCCAGCAATAGCCACCGATTTGGCATGTGATTTGACATGTCAAATTGCATGCCAAGTCGGCTCGATGTGAATGGGTGCTTAAAGAGGAACTGCAGTCTGCTCACATAATTTGGTATGATTAGAATGCAATTGGAGACCCTTATTGGGCACTGGTGAGGCTGCGCTGATGGGCACTGGTGAGGCTGCATTGATGGGCACTGGTGATGCTGCTTTGATGGGCACTGATGAGGCTGCATTGATGGGCACTGGTGAGGCTGCATTGATGGGGACTGGTGAGGCTGCACTGGTGAGGCTGCATTGATGGGCACTGGTGAGGCTGCACTGGTGAGGCTGCATTGATAGGCACCGGTGATACTGCATTGATGGGCACTGGGGATGCTGCATTGATGGACACTGATGAGGCTGCATTGATGGGCACTGGTGATGCTGCATTGATGGGCACTGATGAGGCTGCCTTGATGGGCACTGATGAGGTTTCACTTGGTACCCACTTTTAATGTACAGAGAGGAAGAGGTGGGGTTCTAAGAGGAAAAGGTGACAGTGCGGGTCTTAAACAGAAAGGGATGGGTTATTATATATAAATTAGGGGGTGCACAAGTTTAGTCAGGCCTAGGACAGCACAAAACCTAAATACATCACTGGATACTACGCAATTAAAAATTAAAAAGAAACATTTTTTTTTGTATTTAGACTGACCATGGCTAACTATGCAGGTCAGAATTGGGAAACCTATATGACTGGGTTTTTCAAAGATTTTTTGCTCAAGGAGAAGAAGGATACTGACTTGTCCACCATCTTCTTTAGCCTCAGGAAATTGTCAGAAAAAAAATCCTCTCTCCATTGGAATGTTCACTCCTTTGAACAATACATTGAGAATAACATTGCTCCTCTTGGACTACATCCTCAGATTTTTCCCACTATGAAAAACATAAGTCCTTTTTTTTAAGAAGGCATGGGAGGAGAATTTATTGTTAAGTTCCAAAGGTATGATTTTGCTTTTAAAGGAGGAATATGCCAAAAGATCGAGAGATATTGATAGGGATTTGGACTCTATTTATAACTCACTTTCCCAATATAAGGACCATTCAGCATATGCACAATCGGATAAAGAATTAAGTGAACATTTAGAAAAATGTAATTGTCAAATTCTGATTAAAAAAGATAAAAAAATGCAAAGAGATACAATGGCCTTTAAGGAGGGTAGGGCCTTCATTTGAAGTCTAATTCATCCCACAAATGTTTTGTTCACCTAATCACTCCACAAGATCCAAGGATTTAGATTCCCATTTGTCAGATGCTCCCTCTGTTTCATCTTTATCTGCTTCTTCCTACAATTCCTTCAGGTTCAAAAAATCCAACAAAACCAAAAGGAACTCCCAGGGTGGTGGCTCCAATGATAAGTTGTCCTAAAAAAAGAGATTCACAGATCCAGGACGAAATGGTGATCCTAGTATGTACATGGTGTCAGGTAACCCTTTAGGTGATGGTTCTCTCTCCTCTATCTCTGACACTGTGATGGTATCTTGTTCAACCACTTCTACTGGTATTCCCGGCATTTCATGGAAGTTATCTTTACCATCCTTCTCCATACAAGGTACTTTTTTAGTGCCAGGTCAGGAGCAATCCTCCACACTGATGAGCACCAATGTTCCAACTTAAATGCATCAATGTCATTATTTGACCAGGGCATTTTACTCAATGTTGTTAACGTATCCCATTATCCATTTAATGTTATTGAAAAAGACATTAACTAGGGGTCTCGTTTTTGTCTAAATGAGGACATTGACAAGTTTGAGGCCATTAAGGATATCCGGCTGTTTGCGAGAAAAATCATTTTGAAATAGCTGTATTGCCAGAACAGCAAAGAGGGAACACGACTTAAACCACTTGAAATACAGGCAATAGATAACCTCATTGAGTTATTGGAAGAAAATGATCCCTATCCCGATCTTATTGATCGCATTGATCTTGAGCATCTGTTGCAGACGCTTGATCAAACTGCTTCTCCAACTTTACCCCCTGGTACATTAACCACCTCAATACAGTGCAGTTACACCCCCTTCCTGCCCAGACCAATTTTCAGCTTTCAGCGCTCGCACACTTTGAATGACAATTACTCAGTCATGCAACACTGTACCCCTATGAAATTTGCGTCCTTTTTTCACACAAATAGAGCTTTCTTTTGGTGGTATTTAATCACTACTGGGTTTTTTATTTTTTGTGCTATAAATAAAAAAGTCAGTCAATTTTGTGAAAAAAATGCCTTTTTCTTTTTTTCTGTCATAAAAATTTTGCAAATTAGTAATTTTTCTTCATAAATTTTGGGCAAAATTTATACTGCTACATATCTTCGGTAAAAATAACCCAAATAAGTGTAAATGATTTGGTCTTTGTGAAAGTTATGGAGTCTACAAACTATGGTGCCAATCACTGAAAATTGATGACATCTGATCACACCTGATGTACTGAAGGCCTATCTCATTTTTTGAGATACTAACAAGTCAGGAAAGTACAAATACCCCACAAATGACCCCTTTTTAGAAAGTAGACATTCCAAGGCATTAAGTAAGTAGCATGGTGAGTTTTTTTAAGTTGTAATTTTTTCCCACAATTCTTTGCAAAATTAAGATTTTTTTATTTTTTTTTTTTTAAATTGTCATATTAACAGGTTATTTCTCTCACAGAGTATATGCATACAACAAATTACACCCCAAAATACATTCTGCTACTCTTCCCCGAGTATGGCGATACCACATGTGTGAGACTTTTACACAGCCTGGCCACATACAAAGGCCCCATATTGAAGTAGCATCTTCAGGCGTTCTACGAGCATAAATGACACATCTCATTTCTCAACCACCTATTACACTTTTGAAGGCCCTGGAGCACCAGGACAATAGAATTGCCCCCAAAATTACCCCATTTTTGAAAGCAAACACCCCAACGTATAATCTATGAGGCATAATGAGTCTTTTGAACGGTTCATTTTTTTCCAGACGTTTTTGCAAAATGTGGGAAAAAAATGAAAACGCTTTTTTTTTACTCAAAGTTGAAAATTTATCAGATATTTCCAACACATAGCATGTACATAGCAAAGATGACACCCCAAAATACATTCTGCTACTCCTCCTGATAATGCAAAGTGAATGTGAGAGATGATATCACTGAGGGAGCTAGAGAGGAGGTGGAATCCTTATGGGTAGAGCTCCAAAGGGATAAAGCTAAGGGGAAAATAATACTGGGAGTATGCTATAGGCCCCCAAACCTGAGGGAGGAAGTGGAGACGGATCTCCTATAACAAATTGGAGTAGCAGCAAGGATGGGAAGTGTTATCATAATGGGGGATTTTAATTATCCAGACATAGATTGGGCGGAGGGAACCGCGCATTCATTTAAGGCTCGCCAGTTCCTTAATGTCTTGCAGGACAATTTTATGGGTCAGATGGTAGACGCACCAACTAGAAATAAAACATTACTGGATCTACTGATTACCAACAACACAGACCTGATCACGGATGTGGAAATGCGGGGCAATTTAGGTAACAGCGATCACAGGTCAATTAGTTTCAGTATAAATCACACAAATAGGAAACATAAAGGGAATACAAAGACACTGAATTTCAAAAGAGCCAACTTCCCTAAACTACAAACCTTGCTAAAAGGCATAAACTGGGATAAAATATTAGAAACAAAGAATACGGAGGAGAGATGGGTTTGCTTTAAGAGCATATTAAATAAGGGCATTAGCCAATGTATCCCATTGGGTAATAAATTTAAAAGAGCGAACAAAAGTCCTGGATGGCTTAACTCCAATGTAAAAATGCATATAAAAGCAAAGGAGAAGGCCTTCAAAAAATACAAGGTTGAGGGATCATCCTCAGCATTCAGACTTTATAAAGAATGCAACAGGATATGTAAAGGTGCAATTAGGACAGCTAAGATAGAACATGAAAGACACATAGCGGAGGAGAGCAAAAAAAATCCCAAGAAATTCTTTAAGTATGTAAACAGTAAAAAAGGGAGGACAGACCATATTGGCCCCATAAAGAATGAGGAAGGACATCTGGTTACAAAGGATGGGGAGATGGCGAAGGTATTGAATTTATTCTTCTCCTCAGTCTTCACGAGTGAATCAGGGGGCTTCAGTAACCAAAACTGCAGTGTTTATCCTCATGACACAACACAGGAAGCACCTACATGGTTAACAGAGGACGGAATTAAAATTAGACTTGAGAAACTTAACATTAATAAATCACCGGGACCAGATGGCTTGCATCCGAGGGTACTTAGGGAACTCAGTCAAGTGATTGCCAGACCGTTGTTCCTAATTTTTACAGATTGTCTACTGACTGGAATGGTACCAGCTGATTGGAGAAAAGCCAATGTAGCTCCTATATTTAAAAAGGGCCCAAAATACATCCCTGGGAATTACAGACCAGTTAGCCTAACATCGATAGTATGTAAACTCTTGGAGGGGATGATAAGGGACTATATACAGGATTTTAGTAATACGAACGATATCATTAGCAGTAATCAGCATGGATTCATGAAGAATCGTTCTTGCCAAACCAATCTATTAACCTTCTATGAGGAGGTGAGTTGCCATCTAGATAAAGGAAGGCCTGTAGACGTGGTGTATCTGGATTTTGCAAAAGCATTTGACACAGTTCCCCATAAACGTTTACTGTACAAAATAAGGTCTGTTGGCATGGACCATAGGGTGAGTACATGGATTGAAAACTGGCTACAAGGGCGAGTTCAGAGGGTGGTGATAAATGGGGAGTACTCAGAATGGTCAGGGGTGGGTAGTGGGGTTCCCCAAGGTTCTGTGCTGGGACCAATCCTATTTAATTTGTTCATAAACGATCTGGAGGATGGGATAAACAGTTCCATCTCTGTATTTGCAGACGATACTAAGCTAAGCAGGGCAATAACTTCTCCGCAGGACGTGGAAACCTTGCAAAAAGACCTGAACAAATTAATGGGGTGGGCGACTACATGGCAAATGAGGTTCAATGTAGAAAAATGTAAAATAATGCATTTGGGTGGCAAAAATATGAATGCAATCTATACACTGGGGGGAGAACCTCTGGGGGAATCTAGGAAGGAAAAGGACCTGGGGGTCCTAGTAGATGATAGGCTCAGCAATGGCAGGCAATGCCAAGCTGCTGCTAACAAAGCAAACAGAATATTGGCATGCATTAAAAGGGGGATCAACTCCAGAGATAAAACGATAATTCTCCCGCTCTACAAGACTCTGGTCTGGCCGCACCTAGAGTATGCGGTCCAGTTCTGGGCACCAGTCCTCAGGAAGGATGTACTGGAAATGGAGCGAGTACAAAGAAGGGCAACAAAGCTAATAAAGGGTCTGGAGGATATTAGTTATGAGGAAAGGTTGTGAGCACTGAACTTATTCTCTCTGGAGAAGAGACGCTTGAGAGGGGATATGATTTCAATTTACAAATACCGGACTGGTGACCCCTCAATAGGGATAAAACTTTTTCGCAGAAGAGAGTTTACCAAGACTTGTGGCCACTCATTAAAATTAGAAGAAAAGAGGTTTAATCTTAAACTAAGTAGAGGGTTCTTTACTGTAAGAGCGGCAAGGATATGGAATTCCCTTCCACAGGCGGTGGTCTCAGCGGGGAGCATTGATAGCTTCAAGAAACTATTAGATAAGCACCTGAATGACCACAACATACAGGGATATACAATGCAATACTGACACATAATCACACACATAGGTTGGACTTGATGGACTTGTGTCTTTTTTCAACCTCACCTACTATGTAACTATGTAACTATGTAACATGTGTGAGCCTTTTACACAGCCTGGCCACATACAGAAGCCCAACATCCAAGTAGCACCATCAGGCATTGTAGGAGCATAAATGACAAATATAATTTTTTGGCAGCCTATCATTTTTGAAGGCCCTTCATATTTCTAACACATAGCATGTACATACCAAGAATTACAATTCAAAATAAATTCTATTGCGGAAAGGGTAAAAAAAAAGCATTACCTGTGCTTTTAGTAGTATCCACAGAGGAGCGCACTGGTCCAGGCAGCAGGCAGGGATGTGCTTAGCGACAGCAATAGTAATTATCCAGGCAGCAGGCAGGAATATTGTCTATAGTCAGCACAAGGATATTGTCAGCACAGCACAGTCCATAGAAATTGTCCAGGCAGAGACAACCAGCACAGTCATAATATTGGTCCTGGTACACTGTTACCTGCAGACACTCATTGTACCGCTCTCCAGCCCTTCATAAACATACTGCCTCTTGCTACAGCTAATTATTTGCATAGTCCAGGTAGCGGTGTGTGGTCAGTTCATGCGGCAGGCAAAGGCATGATGGCAGTAAGTCAGCAGCAGGCTGAGGGCCGCAATCAGGTAAGACCTGTGCACAGGGGAACAGGGGTAGAGGCTTCGACCCACCCAAATCTCTATGAAGACTCCGGACTCCAGACCCTAATCCGGAAATTCTGAAACCCGGAGAAAACAAAACAAAAATTTTTTTTCCATCCGGAAAAACAATCCTGGAGCCCCTCACATATGTGAGACCCCTGTGTACTACAGTAGCAGGGCAACAGATCAGTCCAAGCGGAAGGCAAAAGCATAGTCCATAAAACAGGCCAGGGTCAGTTCACGTGCAAACAATCCAAGTGGTGGGCAGTAGCGTAGTTGATGAAACAGGCCAGGGTCAGTTCACGTGGAGGCAGTCCAAACGGTAGGCAGAGGCATAGTCAAAAAACAGGCCAGGGTCAGTTCACATGGAAGCAGTCCAAACGATAGGCAGAGGCATAGTCAAAAAACAGGCCAGGGTCAGTTAACGTGGAAGGCAGTGGCATGGTTATTTGGGGAAGCATGGAAAATGGTCAGCACAGATGATGAAAATGGGGAAATGGTTAAAAATATGGGCTAATATTTTAGGGATGTATGATAAAGTTGGAAGCATTCACCAATGCAAAGGCCAGGTTGGGAGGGACACTGGGGACAATGGTAGCTGGTATATTTACATTTCAAAATTCTCTTTGGTGCACACGTGACATTTTTTTTGCCGTCTTCGGTCTGCTTCAGATGGTGGAATGTTGAAGGGGAAATGGTGCTCGTGAAGTCAGCCAACAGCCTCAGAGTGAAGGTCTTCTGGTGATAGATGAGGGACGTAACAACTTCTTCTATGAATTGTAGGAAGGGGGGGGGCTTTCTGTTGATTTGGTGTAGACTACATAGGCATTATAAACGGCCAAATGGATGAGATAAATTGCTACCTTCTTATACCAGAATCGGGACCTCCTTATCGACAAATAGGGCTGAATCATTTGATCACTGAAATCCACCCCACCCCCCCCCCATGTAGAGATTATAATCTTGGACACATACTGGCTTTTCAATGGGACCTCTTCTTCTTTGAACCTCAATTGTAGTGTCGTCATGGATGGTGGACATCATGTGCGCGTCCCTTTTATCCTTCCACCTCAAGGCCAGCACTTTGTTGCATCTATATGCTGCTCTTTCTTTGTATAGGTGTTTGAAAAGGGGCAGGCCAGTGTAGAAATTGTCAAGGTATATGTTATATCCTTTGTTCAGAAGTGGGTATGCCAAGTCCCATACAATCTTTCCAGTTGTGCCCATGTAGGCCGGGCACTCAGGGGGCTGGAGCTGGGAATCTTTTCCTTCATATATGCGGAACGCATACAAATATCCCGTGGCTCTCTCACAGAGCTTGTATAATTTTACTCCGTATCTGGCCCTTTTGCTAGGAATATATTGCTTTATTCCTAGCCGGCCTGAAAAGGGTACCAGGGACTCACTGACACATATATTCTGATCGGGGACATAGAGTTCTGCAAATTGTTGGGAAAAAGAAATTTATCAGTGGGCGAAGTTTATATAATTTGTCGTAATTTGAATGATTGCGGGGAGGGCACTGGGTGTTGTCACTAAAATGAAGAAAGCGCATTATCATTTCGTATCAGGACCTGGACATTACGGCAGAATAAATGGGCATGTTGTGGATGGGGTTGGTGGACCAGTAGGCATGTCCTTCATTTTTTTTTGTAAGCCCCATGTTTAGGGTGAGGCCCATAAACAATTTGAACTCCTCCAAATTCAGATCTCTCCACTCAAATGGACGGGCTTAGGATGATTGGGGGTTGTTGGCAATATATTGCTGGGCATATAAATTTGTCTGGTCCACAATGAATTGCAGCAAAGTGACGGGCAAAACAGATAAAAAAAATCAATTGCTGTGAAATTTTGGGTGTTGGCCTGCACACCTGGCTGTGCTGTGAATGGGGGAATAATTGGTGATCCCGAGTCGGATGGCAGCCATGTTGGGTTGGCAAGACCATCTGGCATATATGTAGAGGCCCTGGCTCTTGGGGGACGTGACACTCCAGTAGTTGGGGGAATTGAATTTCCTGTGCTGGTACTCAGCCGTGATGTGGCAGCACTGGTACTGGGTCTGAGCATTTGTTCCTGGGGCCTATCACTGCTGGCAGCGCTGGTACTGGGCCTGGGAATTTGTTCTTGGGGCCTATTGCTGGCGGCAGCGCTGGTACTGGGCCTTGGAATATAATCCTGGTTTCCAGAGTGCCGTGCCCTTTTAGGAGGGACCCATTCTTCCTCCGAATCATTTGCCGATTCACTTTTGGGTTCAAATGCCGAATTTGATTCGGAATCAGAATTGGAATCTGATGAGAACTCCCCGTTGCTCTCATCAGTCATGGAGAGGATCTGGAATGCCTCTTCACTGGTGTATAATCTTTTGGACATGACGCTGATGGCTGTGTGACAGGTGGCAGGTGACGGTCACTGATGGGCTGTGAGATGGGTGGCAGGTGACGTTCACTGATAGGTGTTGACGTTGTGACAGGCGATGGTCACTGATGGGTGACAGGCCACGGACAATGACGGGTGAGGGTCACAGACGGGTGACAGGCCACGGTCACTGATGTGTGAAGGGTGCACCGCTGACGGTCACTGATGGGTGACGGGTAATGGCTGACGTCACTGATGTGTGATGGGTGATGGCTGATGGTCACTGATGGGTGACGGGTGATGGCTGACGTCACTGATGGGTGATGGGTGATGGCTGATGGTCACTGATGGGTGACGGGTGATGGCTGATGTCACTGATGGGTGACAGGTGATGGCTGATGGTCACTGATGGGTGATGGCTGACGGGTGACGGTCACTGATGGCTGACGGTCACTGATGGGTGACGGGTAATGGCTGATGTCACTGATGGGTGATGGGTGATGGCTGATGGGTGATGACTGACAGGTGACGGCTGATGGTCACTGATGGGTGATGGCTGACGGGTGACGGTCACTGATGGCTGACGGTCACTGATGGGTGACGGGTAATGGCTGATGTCACTGATGGGTGACGGGTAATGGCTGATGTCACTGATGGGTGATGGGTGATGGCTGATGGGTGATGACTGACAGGTGACGGCTGATGGTCACTGATGGGTGATGGCTGACAGGTGATGGCTGACAAGTCACTGATGGGTGACAGGTGATGGCTGACAGGTGATGGCTGACAGTCACTGATGGGTGACGGGTGATGGCTGATGGGTGACAGGTGCATCGCTGACGGTCACTGATGGCAGTCTTATGTGACAGGTGCACTTTATGGGATGACTGTTGAGTGACAGATGACAATTTGGGGGGGCGTTGGGACAAGTGTTGTGCTTGTGCAGTACAATACAGACACAGATCGGTAACTCACTGCTCCTAGATCTTCTATCCTCACAATGGAAACGGTGTGTGAGGAGCGAAGAGCTGGTAACAGTTATCTACCGCTCTGTGTTTACATTTAGTGATCGGCTGTGAAAGGATCACAGCCGATCACGTGGTAAACAGCGGCCGGCCAATGGCTGTTTACCATGGTCGGTGGAGAGCAGTGTTTCCGGGAACACGCTGCCACCGTCGTGAACGTGCGGCGCGCTCCCGATCGCGCGCATGCGCAATAGTAAAAGAGACAGGAGACACTATGGGACAAGTCCTTTATTAAAAAATAAAAAAACAAAAATGTCCCCCGATGTAGATCCATCTCACTCCGCCCCACGAGCCGCAAAAAGAAAAAAAAAAAAAAAAAAAAGCTGCAACAGCTCCGCCTCCATGGGAGCCTCCCACCAAGTGACGCTTCTTCTCGGTGACAGCTGTTATATAGCTGAGGGCAGGGACACTCGGTGACGTAAACGGGCGACCCCGCCTTCCTCTGACGTCACGCTATATAAAAGCTGTCACTGAGCAGAAGCGTCACCGCAGTGTTAGTTTCCTAGTTTTGCTTTTAGGCAAAAAGTTAAATTTTGGTCTCATCTGACCAGAGCACCTTCTTCCACATGTTTGTTGTGTCCTTCACATGGCTTCTCACAAACTGAAAACAGGACTTCTTATGGCTTTCTTTCAACAATGGCTTTCTTCTTGCCACTCTTCCATAAAGGGCAGATTTGTGGAGAGCACGACTAATAGTTGTCCTGTGGACAGATTCTCCCACCTGAGCTGTGGATCTCTGCAGCTCCTCCAGAGTTACCATGGGCCTCTTGGCTGCTTCTCTGATTAATCCTCTCCTTGCCCGGCCTGTCAGTTTAGGTGGACGGCCATGTCTTGGTAGGTTTGTAGTTCTGCCATACTCCATTTTCGGATGATGGATTGAACAGAGCTCCGTGAGAAGTTCAAAGCTTGAGATATTTTTTATAACATAACAAGGCTTTAAACGTCTCCACAACTATTCCTGACCTGTCTGGTGTGTGCCTGGGCCTTCATGATGCTGTTTGCTCACTAAGTTTCTCTAACAAACCTCTGGGGGCTTCACAGAACAGCTGTCTTTATACTGAGATTAAATCACACACAGGTGGACTCTATTTACTAATTGGGTGACTTCTGAAGGCAATTGGTTCCACTAGATTTTAGTTAGGGGTATCAGAGTAAAGGGGGCTGAATACAAATGCACGCCACACTTTTCAGATTTTTATTTGTAAATAATTTGGAAAACCATTTATAATCTACTTCACAATTATGTGCCACTTTGTGTTGGTCTATCACATAAAATCCCAATAAAATACATTTACGTTTTTGGTTGTAACATGACAAAACGTGGAAAATTTCAAGGGGTATGAATACTTTTTCAAGGCACTGTACATTGCTATGTAGAATAAGTAGTATAAGTATAAGTAGTATAAGAATATGTATAGATTTTCTATATACAGTATATAGGAAAAAAAACAATTATGTTTTAAAAAATATATGTTGAGCATTAGAGAAAGCTTTTCACTCATAACAGAAGCTTCTATGTAAGTCTGATCGCCTGCGGTTGACTGTATACACTCCTAATGGCGGGTTAAATAGGTTGATAACCGGGATTTATCCCTCTACTGGGGTCACTCACTGCCAAGGAAACTTGCTTGTAGTTCATCAACAGCTTCATTTCAGCGATGACCCAGAGCAGAGCTACACTTCACATTTACTTATCAGAAGAGGCATGGAACAAAGTAACGAGTGATTCGTGAGATAGACGCAGAAACCAGAACCAAGCGCAAAAGATACAAACCTCTTGTCACAAACTGGAAAATCGTTTGACATAAAACTGTATTAACCACTTGACCTCCGGAAGATTTACCCCCCACGTCCTGACCAGGCCATTTTTTGTAACACGGCACTGCGTTACTTTAACTGACAATTGCGCGGTCATGCGACACTGTACCCACATATGTATGTCCTTTTTTCCCCCAAATAGAGCTTTCTTTTGGTGTTTTTTTGCGCTATAGACAAAAAACTAGACCGAAAATTTTGAATAATAATAAAAAAAAACAATATTTTTTTTGTTTCTGCTATAAAACACATCCAATAAAAAAATTTAAAAAATCTAATTTCTTCATAAATTTAGGGCATGTATTCTGCTACATATTTTTTGGTAAAAACATCCTAATATGTGAATCTTGATTGGTTTGCACACAAGTTATAGCATCTACAAACTATGAGATATTTTTATTTATTTATTTTTACTAGTAATGGCGGCGATCAGTGACTTATAGCGGGACTGCGATATCGTGACAACCGGACGATAACTGACACTTATGACACTTTTTTTGGGAATCAGTGACACCAATACAGTGATCAGTGCTAAAAATATGCACTGTCACTGTACTAATGACACAGGCAGGGAAGGGGTTACCTATCTAGGGCAATCAAAGAGTTAACAATGTGCCTAACCAGTGTTTTCTTGACCACTTCAGCCCTGGAAGATTTTACCCCCTTCCTGACCAGAGCACTTTTTGTGATTCGGCACTGCGTCGCTTTAACTGACAATTGCGCGGTCATGCGACGTGGCTCCCAAACAAAATTGATGTCCTTTTTTTTCCCACAAATAGAGCTTTCTTTTTGTGGTATTTGATCACCTCTGCGGTTTTTATTTTTTGCACTATAAACAAGAATAGAGCGACAATTTTGAAAAAAACGCATTATTTTTTACTTTTTGCTATAATAAATATCCCCCAAAAATATATAAAAAAAAACAATTTTTTTCCTCAGTTTAGGCCGATGTGTATTCTTCTACATATTTTTGGTAAAAAAAAAAATCGCTTTAAGCAATTATTGATCGGTTTCCGCAAAAGTTATAGCGTTTACAAAATAGGGGATAGTTTTATGGCATTTTTAATAATAATTTTTTTTTTTTAAATGGCGGCGATCAGCAATTTTTAGCATGACTGCGACATTATGGCGGACACATCAGACATTTTTGACACATTTTTGGTACCATTGTCATTTATACAGCGATCAGTGCTATACAAATGCACTGATTCCTGTGTAAATGACACTGGTAGTGAAGAGGTTAACCACTAGGTGGCAGTGTAGGGGTTAAGTGTGTCCTAGGGGTGTGTTTCTAACTGTGGGGGGCGTGGCTGTGTGTGACACGTCACCGATCTCTGCTCCCCATGAGGCGATCGTGGGTATCTCCTCAGCAATCAAGTCCGCGGGACCCGCAACCCGACTCATGGAGCTTGCCGCGGGTGTGCGCGCCTGCTGCTCGCCTCTTAAAGGGGAACGTACAGGTACGTGTTTCTGCCTGTACGAGCCCTTCTGCCGCAGTATATCTACGTGAGGCGGTCGGCAAGCGGTTAAGCCTCGTACACACGATCGGATTTTCCAATGGGAAATGTGTGATGTCAAGCTGTTGGCGGAAAATCCGACCGTGTGTACGCTCCATCGGACAATTGTTATCAGATTTTCCATGGACAAATGTTGGATAGCAGGTTTTAAAATTTTCCGCGGACAAATGTCTGTTGTCGGATTTTCCGATCGTGTGTACACAAGTCCGTTGGACAAAAGTCCAAAGTTCAAACACGCATGCTCGGAAGCAAGGACGAGCCAGAAGCGGTCGGTCTTGTAAACTAGCGTTCGGAATGGAGAATTAACATTCGTGACGCGGCAGATTATGAAATCTTGCAATGAAGCACACAATTCTCTTCTTCTTTAATGGGATAATAATGAAGCTGCTTTGCTGCTGATACTGATGGAGTTATTGAAAACAAATTTTAAAAGGCTTTTTTTTTCTAGTGATATCAAGAATAATATTATTTATTTATTTTTTGGGTGCAAGTTACCACAACATCATTATCCCGTAGTTTATAAGATCAAAGATACAACTATGTTGGTGTCCCTTGTTAATTTTACATTGTATTTTTTTAAATATAACTGCCTACTCCCAAACTGTCATTTGAAGTAAAACACATAGCCAAGTATTATTCTACACAATTTTTTTATTGTGCATTAAAAAAAGAAAACAAATAAAATTAGACATGCTATCTGCCAATAGAACTTAACCAAAAAGTGCATTCTGTGCATCCAAAAATATAGAAAATATACCAAATCAAATCATTATTATTCAACCAAAAAAAATAATGTCAAAGTAAAAACTTCAAGGCCAATAATAAATAACACGTTATCTCCTCCGATTCCGCAACATGGCTGATTGACGAGCAGCCGTTCAGAAAGGAAACAAAAAGCGCGAAATGAAAAGCGCGAATCAACACTCACCAAACTTCTACTAACATGAAATTAGCAGAAGGAGCCCAAAGGGTGGCACTAAAGAGCTGAAAAACCACATAGTACGTCACTACATTCATGATTGTTGGCCAACAATTGTGTGGCCGTGTGTATGCAAGACAATTTTGGGCCAACGCCCTTCGGACAAAAGTCCACGTTTTTGTTGGCGGAAAATCCGATCGTGCGTACGAGGCTTTACTGTGGGGGAGGTGCTTTTACTAGGGGAAGACATAGGTCCATGTTGCTGCTTTGCAGGAACACAGAATTCATGTTTTCCTCCTTATAGAATGGCAATCTGCCTTGTTTACATAGGCAGACCACCATTCTGCCTGTGTATCGAATGATCAGCAGGTGCCAGCAGACCGCAGTACCCACCCATCAGCTTCCACTGTGAATAATCACAGCGGGAGCGAGCCGGCGGTGGCGTGCATTTGCGCCCCCTACCTGGAAGTGCAGGTTTACATATATATATATATATATTTATATTTATATATATTTATATACGCGATCCTGCGCACAGCAGCAGCCCTGTAGCAGTAAAACTGCTATAGGGCAGTCGCTAAGTGGTTAAATCCAGTAATATATTACAGTTTGCCAATTCTTAAAAAAAAAAAATATTGAAGGCAAAATATCGGACTCTAACAGTGCTAAAACATCTCAGGCTTAAACAGACATTTGTTTAAAAGAAAGTTTTCTTATATTTTATTGCGCACAAAAGATCAAAAACAGTTTCTATTTAAAACATGCATGATTTGACACTCACAGCTTTTAGCCCACAATACCCATCAGTATAGGATAAACTAAGGATATGCAATACAGATATAAATAAAAAACATATCGGCTCTGTACAGTGTGACTTCAGCAGTTGTGAAATTTCAACGTGTTTCGCTATTTTTGCTTCTTCAGGAGATATGTTCTTTTGGTAATCACAGAGACAATCATCATTATTGAGGGGGGATTTGGAGGCAAGGAGGATGGTGAAGAAGTTGTGCTGGGAGGGAGAAAGAGGATTTGTGCTACAAGAGGGGATCTGGGGGGAATCTGTGCTTGGAGGGAAGATTTGGGGAGGGAAATTTGTGCTGGGATGGGGGATTAGGGGGAGGAGGATTTGTGGTAGAAGGGGAGTGTGACAGAGCTGGGCTCAGCCCTTCCTTCTCTGAGCTGTCAGATAATTGCCAGCTCCTATCTCTCCACAGTTACTCAGCTGTTGATGATATCCTGCTCGTCAGTCCTGCCTACTTAAGCCGTCCAGTCCAGAGGAGCTCTGCCTTCGCCTTGGTCACATCACAGAAACTATATCCTGCGATCCTGTTCAAGACTTGCTTTGCTGACATCCCTTCTGGCTCCAGATCCTGCTTGCTGTTCCACTAAATTGATCCCTGACTTCTGGCTTGGCTGACTATCCGTTCCGGTTACTGAACTTTGGCTATGTTTTGACTACGTTTGTTCTTTTTAATTCCATTATTAAACAAGTGTGATTTAACTGTACTTCTGCCTCGGCCTGATTTCATGGTTTCTGACAGGGGGTTGTGCTTAGAGGGTGGATTTGTGGGATGGAGGATTTGTGCTGGGAGGGGAGATGGGGAAATTTGTGCTTCTCCTGACCACTAAACTGTGCATTACACATTCCTGTCCCCCAGTGCTGTATTTTGGTTTTGTGCTGCCCTAGGCAAGACTAAAATCGGACACCCCCCCTCATCTAAATTTGTCCCACCCCAGCCGCTTTAAAATTGCGCCATGCCAGTGCAACGGTGACGAACAACGTCAATTTTACTATCCATAGGTGATGTTTTAAAAGCCTTTACAGGTTACCACTTTAGATTTGCAGAGGAGGTCTGGAGCTAGAATTACTGTCCATGATCTGACCTTTGTGGTGATGCCTCACCTGTGTGGAACGATCGCTGTTTGCTTGCATGCGGGACAGACACGCGCATTCGCCTTTGCATGCATGCAAGCATGGGAGGACAGGGCACTTTATTTTTATTGCTGTCACAAGGAATGTAAAGACCACAAATCCCTCCTCTGCCCTTAAATGCATTCAAAACACCAAGATCAGTGTTTTTGAATGCTTTCAATTTTTAAAAATGGCACCAATGGTTTTCTAGTAAACCGGAAGGAATGTCATGTCATCACTTCTGGATTACTGTTACGAACAGCCGAGCAAAGCCTATCCCGGCTTTGCTCGGCTGTTCGGCCAGCAGGCGCATCACTTGTGTCTCCCGGTGTGATGGGAGAGCCCCAAGAGAGCTGTGGAAGGCGGCGGGAGGGGGGGACATCCCCTTCTGCTGTTTGTAATAGCAATCAGCTGGCTAGTAAGCCACACTGATTGCTGTTACAAGAGAGCCGACCGCTGGCTCTGAAAAAAAAATACTGGGGTGATGCCTGCAGCTACAAGCGTCATCCCGGTACAGGCACCGCCCCCTCAAAAATGCTGCCAAAGGAAAACGCCTTGTGTACCTCTTGGCAGACATGCCCCTGCTGTCTCCTGCATTCTGTGCATTACGTTCTTCGGGACCCTGCTCTATGTGTGTAATGCCCTCCTATACCCGGCACTGACTTACACACCCCTGACCCCTGCACTCTGTGTTGTGTATTCCTAAATCAGACACTCACTGCAGCTCTATGTGTGTCATGTACTACTACCCTCCCCCCTAGTCCTGCTGTACCAGTGTCCCGCGATCCCTCTGCTGTCAGGGACTGGGACGCCGCTTTACCGGTCTGGGGATTTGAAATCCTCCTAGTTTTCTCTCCTCACAGCATTGACAGGACAGGCTAGATGAATTCTGATTGGTCAGCGCCATCCATGTGATCGCGCTAACCAATTAGAATGCCCTGTGTTCATACACGCTAAGAGGTATAGATAGGAGATTAAGCCCAGGACCGGTGAAGCGGCACCCCGGGGCCTGACAGCCTGACAGCCCAGTGTAAGTTCACCTCACAGATTTTCTTTAAAGGTGAACTTACACTTATAGAAGAACTTAATTAAAATTAGAATTTCACCGATACCGATATTAGTATACCGAGCATTAGCCTGAGTACTTGTACTCGGGCAAATGCTCCGATGCTTGACCCAATACCTGGGCAGTCAGGGGTGATCGCTGCGGTGCTTAGGAGGAGTTACAATCACCGATCTCCCTGTATAGATTCCAATAAAGCAGCTGAAGGACGCTTCTAATCCTCCCCCTCCCGCGGCTTTTAGATGCTTTGTTGAAATCTATTCAGGGAGATCGGTGATTGTAACTCCTCCCCAGCACCGCATCGATCACCCCTGACTGTCCCCCATATCCTCTTCCAGTCCCCCTCCGTGCTCCTCTGGTCCTCCTTCGTGCTCCGGTCCCCCTCCTTGCTCCTCAGTCCCCCCTCTGTTCTCCTCGGTCCCCCTCTGTGCTCCGGTCCCCCTCTGTGCTCCTCGGTCCTCCCCTGTCCCTATCTGTGTTCCTCCGCCCCCTCTGTCCTCGATCTGTCAGGTTGGAGAGCAGAGGAAGGAGCCGGTATATATGTCATTTACAAGCTCCTTCCTTTTACGAATGCACAGAGTCAGTGATCACTGACTCTGTTCATTCATACAGTATCTCACAAAAGTGAGTACACCCCTAACATTTTTGTAAATATTTTATTATATCTTTTCATGTGACAACACTGAGGAAATGACACTTTGCTACAATGTAAAGTAGCAAGTGCACAGCTTGTATATTAGTGTAAATTTGCTGTCCCCTCAAAATAACTAAACACACAGCCATTAATGTCTGAACCGCTGGCAACAAAAGTAAGTACACCCATAAATGTCCAAATGGGGACCAAAGTGTCAATATTTTGTGTGGCCACCATTATTTTCCAGCACTGCCTTAACCCTCTTGGGCATGGAGTTCACCAGAGCTTCACAGGTTGCCACTGGAGTCTTCTTCCACTCCTCCATGATGACATCACAGAGCTGGTGGATGTTAGAGACCTTGCGCTCCTCCACCTTCCATTTGAGGATGCCCCACAGATGCTCAATAGGGTTTAGATCTGGAGACATTCTTGGCCAGTCCATCACCTTTATCCTCAGCTTCTTTAGCAAGGCAGTGGTCATCTTGGAGGTGTGTTTGGGGTCGTTATCATGTTGGAATACTGCCCTGTGGCCCAGTCTCTGAAGGGAGGGGATCATGCTCTGCTTCAGTATGTCATAGTACATGTTGGCATTCATGGTTCCCTCAATGAACTGTAGCTCCTCAGTGCCGGCAGCGCTCATGCAGCCCCAGAGCATGACACTCCCACCACCATGCTTGACTGTAGGCAAGACACACTTGTCTTTGTACTCCTCACCTGGTTGCCGCCACACACGCTTGACACCATCTGAACCAAATAAGTTTATCTTGATCTCATCAGACCACAGGACATGGTTCCAGTAATACATGTCCTTAGTCTGCTTGTCTTCAGCAAACTGTGCATGGGCTTTCTTGTGCATCATCTTTAGAAGAGGCTTCCTTCTGGGACGACAGCCATGCAGATCAATTTTATGCAGTGTGCGGCGTATGGTCTGAGCACTGACAGGCTGACCCCCCCACCCCTTCAACCTCTGCAGCAATGCTGGCAGCACTCATACATCTATTTCCTAAAGACAACCTCTGGATATGAGGCTGAGGAGGTGCACTCAAATTCTTTGGTCGACCATGGTGAGGCCTGTTCTGAGTGAAACCTGTACTGGTAAACTGCTGTATCGTCTTGGCCACCGTGCTGCAGCTCAGTTTCAGGGTCTTGGCAATCTTCTTAAAGCCTAGGCCATCTTTACGTAGAGCAACAATTTTTTTCAGATCCTCAGAGAGTCCTTTGCAAGCTTTGAGGTGCCATGTTGAACTTCCAGTGACCTTGTAACACTAACGAGTCACATGACACCGAGGAGGGAAAATGGCTAATTGGGCCCAATTTGAACATTTTCACTTAGTGATGTTGCCAGCGGTTTAGACATTAATGGCTGTGTGTTGAGTTATTTTGAGGGGACAGCAAATTTACACTGTTATACAAGCTGTACACTCACTACTTTACATTGTAGCAAAGTGTCATTTCTTCAGTGTTGTCACATGAAAAGGTATATTAAAATATTTACAAAAATGTGAGGGGTGTACTCACTTTTGTGAGATACTGTAACTGTCACTGAGCATCGTAAACTGTTTACGATGCTTCCATTTATGAATGGACAAGAGCCTCTGTCTCCTGTCCATTCATCTTAAGTGCAGCAGAGGCTGCAGAGAAAGGGACTGGGGAATTTCTATTATCAGTCCCTTTCCCTGTCTCAAAAGGGAGATGTCAGGGGTTGTAAAACATAAATATAAAAACTACTGACACAGTCCACGTGTCATCAGTGCTAAATATTAGTGCCACTGTCACATGACATTAAAAAAAATTATCGGTATCGGCGAGTACTTGAAAAAAGGTATCGTTACTTGCACTCTGTCTTAAAAAAGTGGTATCGGGACAATGCTAATTAAAATAGTCAAGGACTGCTTAGAAGCCAGGCACCATTGAGACAATGAACACTTTTGTGAGAAGTATGAATGGTGAACTTACACTTTAGGGTAATATATGTAATTGTTCTGAGGTTTATATGTGTCTGTGAGACTCTTGCTTGTGGCATAGCAATCAAAGCATATTTTATAGGAACAAGGAAGCCCAGGTTTAGTTTAACCATGTCCTTTAAGTCCCTTCCACTGTTAACAGTTTGGTCCAGAGATAAAAAGGATAACTTGCCACAAATTTTTAGCAATGTTGAATTGAAAGTCTGTTACCTTACTGCACATTTCCACTGGCAAGTTGTACACTTGCAAAGCACAAGTTCTAGTTGACACATTTACAATTTGTAGCAAATTTGCATGGCAAGCCTCTAGCAAGAGCAAATTTGCAGTGGTGAGTCTACAGCAAGAGCTCTGCAAGTCTACAGCATGAAAATTCAGCCACAGTGACCCCTGTGGTTGGATGACTATTGCACAACATACAGGGTATACCCCTGCAACCCCCTTTCTTTCTTAATTGAGAATTTTGGATGTGGCATGGGTAGAGGTCTTCCTTTGTAACTATTGCACAACATAACTGAACCAGAACTTGCAGCAGACTTGCAGAATGTTTGCACAGGAAGTTTATCTGGAGTCATGCAATGCAGACAATTGTGCAACAAACTTGTGAAGCATGGCAAGTCATTTTAAAACTTGCAGCACAATTGCTTGCTATTTGGGGCCACACCCACTGATCGCCAACCCACATTACTACTCTCCCCGAGATGCCCAAAAGTTCCCCAGTTTTGTGCAATCCAAGCAATGCCCTGGCACCGAGGAAGACTGTCCCCTCCCCGTTGCCCTAATTTTTTTTTTTTTTTTATCAAAAAGGTTTTTATTGAACAGTTTTGGTAAATACCATACATCTTCCAATGCACATTGCCACACATGTCAGTAACATACTTATACGATTTATACATCACAGTTACTTTCAATGGTGTTACATATCCCATTAGTCCATACTATTCAGTTTGAAATAATTCCCAACCTCCCTCCCACCCCACATACATTACATATCCATTCCTTGTATATTTGTCTTTTCATCTAGGAACACTGTAAAAGCCTAATTCCTGGTGTGTCTGGCCATCTAGACCATATGCGTTCAAACCTGTTTGGGCAGCCCCTGTGTTGGTATAAGTATTTTTCCATAATAAGGGTTTTACCCATATGTGTTATCCAGGTTTTAACGGAAGGCGGTGCTGCAGACATCCAGGCCATTAGGATGAGTTTTCTAGCTTGAAACAACGCCCTGGAGAAGGCCTCTCTAGTTTGTTCCTCTGGGATTACATCCTCCAGGACCCCTAACAGACAGCACATAGGGTCTACAGGTACCGTTGTTTGGAACACTCCATTTAGTGTATTGACCACCTCATGCCAATACCGATGGAGCTTCGGACAACGCCACAAAAGGTGTATAAGGTCTGCACTGTGCTACCGGCATCGGCAGCACAAGGGGTCCACCACTCTGCCCATCCTGTGCAATTTTATTGGAGTATAGTGCACCCTAAGTATTATATATAGTTAGGAGACTTTTTGCGCCACATTTAGGGAGCATGTAGGTATGGCTTGTAACGCTTCCTCCCATTGATCCCCAGTTATCTGGCCCAGGTCCCTCTCCCATGCATCTATTGCCTTACAGGGATAGGCATGTAGGTGTCTGGTAAGTAGCATTTGATAACACATGGAGATAATCCCTTTTGTTGCACTGGAGGAGTGCAGCACGTGGAACACCGAATTGGGTGATACTTCCCATTTTCCAGCATCTCCCTGCGCAGCAACTGCATGCCGAAGCTGTAAATATGAATAGTACATATTATCTGGAAGATTGAATGCGGCCTGCAACTCTGCAAAGGACATCAATCTGCCATGTTTAAATATGTGAAACAGCATGGTCACCCCGTGAGCCCTCCATCTGGGCTCACGCTGTAACTTGGCCAGCTCCACATAAGTATGATTTCCCCATATTGGGCTGTATTCTGTAAATCCCTACACCCCCTGGAGTTGTCTTCCTTTGTTCCATACTTTTTGCACCAGGGATAGTGTTGGGGTTTTTTTATAAGATTTTGCAAACATTTGTGCCTCCAGACCCAGAGGAATGGTCTCAGCACCTGTTGCAAAAAGCATCAATCGTGCTGCGGAGCCCCTTGGTTCATGTGTCATAGAGCCTACAAGATTCTGCAGCTGTGCTGCAATATAATACAGCCAAGGGTTGGGGACCGCCAACCCTCCGCCGTCTTTGGGATACTGTAACTGCTCTAGCCGAACTCTGGGAGCTTTGTTGTGCCAGAGCAATCGCCTAAAGAGAGTGTTGACTACTCTGAAAATCTTTAGATGTATCACTACTGGTGAGTTATGGAGAAAGTATAATAATTGGGGCATTAGAATCATTTTAATTAAATTTGCCTTACCAGCTAATGACATCATAAGGTTGTTCCATGTGTTTATTTTGTCGGGACAGTAATGGGAATATACTTAGGGAACAGTAATCCCCAATGTTTGGGGATATTTGGATGCCCAAATATTTAAAACTAGTGGTCACTGGGATAGGACAGGAGTCGGGCAGAGTCACTTCCCGACACTCGTCCAACATCATCAGGGCTGACTTTGACCAGTTTATAGTTAGGCATGAGAAATACCGAAACTGTTCTATTATGGCCATCACTCCTTTTAATGACCGACTAGTGTCTCCCAAGAAGAGCAGCATGTCATCCGCATATAACATGAGCTTTTCATGCAAGCCACCATATTTAAATCCCTCTATCTGTGAGCTATCCCTTATCTGCGCCGCCAGTGGTTCTATTGCGATCGCAAAGAGCAGGGGGGACAGCAGGCATCTCTGCCTCGTCCCCCTGCCCAGAGTGAAAGCGTCCGACATCCTATTTGCTACTCTAATATTGGCCTGGGGAGCTGCATATAATAGCTTTATCCATGCTATAAACCGACGTCCAAAGCCAAACTTATCTAGTGTCGCCCATAAGTATCTCCAGCTGACGCTGTCAAACGCCTTGTTGGCATCCAAGGAATGGAGAGCTCTGTGACCCCCATTATCAGCTTGTACTTGCATGTTCATATACAACCTTCTAAGGTTTGTGGCTGTGGATTTTTGTGGCATAAATCCAGCCTGGTCTGGATGCATGATAGAGGATATTATCCCATTAATCCGGAGCGCCAGAACCTTGGCAAGGATCTTCACATCGCTTTGGAGCAAGGATATGGGCCTGTAGGAGCCCGGGTCAACTGGATCCTTCCCTGGCTTAAGTAATAGAATCACGTTTGCTCTGGTCATGGATTCTGGTAGTCTACCTTCGCTTAAACTAGTGTTAAATACTTTTAGTAGTTCTGGCAACAATTTCTCTCCATATTGAGTGTATACCTCCATCGGGAGACCATCATCCCCTGGCGCCTTACAGGTAGGGAAAGAACTCGCTGCCACCTGGAGCTCTTCAAGAGTTATCGGAGCATCCAGTTGTTGTCTCGCCTCAGCAGACAATGAGGGTAAATTGATTCTTGTCATAAATGTGTTTAGATCTTCATCAGAGTAGGCCTCTCTGGACTTGTATAAGTCCATATAGAAATTGGCCAGCTCGGAGACAATTGCATCGGGAGCATTAACTATCTTGCCATTGGCAGCATGAATGGCTCCTATGGCTGGTGATTGTTGTTGAGATTTTGCAATTTTTGCTAGTAGGCGGCCCGTCTTTTCCCCCTCCTCATAAAACGAAAGTTTCATGAAAAATCTTTTGCGTTCTGCAGAGGAGGATCTCACGCGGTCTAAGGAATCCTGAGCCACCATCCATGCCTCCCTTGCAGAATCAGTAGGATCAGTCACAAATGCTAGCTCTAGTTGACTCACCAAGTCACCCGCCTGCTCTAGCAGAGCCGAGGTGTTCTGTTTAACCATTTGTATTTCCTGAATGAATATACCTCTAAAGTATGCTTTAAACATTTCCCATTTGTTCAGGATATCCGTATGCTGCTGATGTGTTCTAAAGAAATCCTGGATCTGAGCCGCTATCCGTTCATGTGAAGTAAATAATTTAAGCCAGAAGGCATTTAGTTTCCATGGGGCCTTAGATAGTAAGCTGGTGGGTTGCGTATATAACCATATGACTAATGGGGAGTGGTCTGATACTCCCCGTGGATAATATTCCACTTTAGAGGTGTATCCTACCATATCAGGGGTGCCAACACAGAGGTCTATATGGGACAGTGATCCGTGCGTCTTGGAGAAGCATGAAAACTGCTTATGGTTTGGATTACGAATACGCCATAAATCAGTCCATCCTACCTCTGTGAAGAGACGACTAAGGGAAGTTCCCCTACCTCCCTTAGGTGGTACCATAGGGGGGGTGCCTGTCTAGTCTGGGGTCTAGGCAGCAATTAAAGTCCCCCATAATTAATAGCGGAATGTCTGGTTTATTGGTCATATATGACAATAGCAATTGCAACACCTCTCGCGAGAATGGGGGTGGTAGATATACAAACGTCAGGATCATAGTAACAGTATATATTTTACAGTGTAGGAAAATAAATCTACCAGATATATCTATCAAAGAGTCTAACTCTTGGTATGCTATGGCCTTGTGTATCAGTACACTCACTCCGCGAGAAAAGGCGGAGTAAGTGGAATGATATGCCTTCCCTACCCAGGCATATTGCAGGAAGCTAACAGTATTGTCCTGCAGGTGAGTCTCCTGCAGACCAATTATGGCGGGGTGGAGCCTTCGCATAACCGTAGATATCATTGTTCTCTTCAATGGATCATTCACCCCCCGCACATTCCATGACATTATAGGTGTACAAGACATGGCATACCATTATATATCAATCTATGCTTATAAGAAACCACTGCTGTTGCAGATACATTTCCCTCACCTCCCCTGTTGGGGACTATAGTGCGGCCAGAGGAAGTCATTATGTGGCAAAGCATCCGTTGTACTATATTGAAGTAACACGTGCACTAGAGATGTGGTGGTAAACTAGTAAACAACAATTTGCGCCATTGCGCATAAGTGTAAGTATACTGGTGAACAAAAGACTGGGACACAATCTGCAGTTCTGTCCTTGCCAACATGGCAAAGTAGATAATTCCCAAAAACCGCAAGGTTTGATCACTGTCAACCAACTTTTTGCCAACTGGGCAAAGAAACCTATGCCGTATCAACCTAGACAGTAGGTTTAAAGCGCACATTACACTTACGTTCTTACCGCTTGTACGGTTAAACTTGTGAACAAACAAAAACAGATTGCAGTTGGACTTCCATTCGCTGATAGTGGAATTTCAGTAAAAGTCCTCTTTAAACCCAGTACAAACTGCACAAGTGGTGGGGCGCCCTACATGCCCAGCAGAGGTTGGTACAGCAACGTCATCCTTCTCCATTTTCTCGTCCTCGGCGTCGAAGGCCCTGCTCATTTCGGTCAAGCCATTCTGCTGCGTCTTAAGCGTTTTCAAAAAAGTGATTTTGGTCTCCTGCTGTAATGCGTAATTTGGTCGGGAAAAGCATGGCGTATTTTAACTGCAGACGCTGTAGCCTTTTCTTGACTTCCATAAACTTAGACCTTTTGCGTTGTACTTCTGCGGAAAAGTCTGGGTAAAAGGATATTCTGGTGCCGTTAAAATGTACTGCTCCCTTTTCCCTGGCCAGTCATAGCACCACCTCACGATCTCTGTAGTTTAGGAGCCTGGCAAGCACTGATCTCGGGGGACTACCAGGCGGGAGAGGCCGCAGTGGCACTCGAAGCTCCCTCTCCACCGCATACAAGGGAGAGAATGCCTCCTTTCCAAACACTTCTTGTAGCCAGCCTTCAATAAATGCGATGGGGTCCCTGCCCTCCACCTTCTCAGGGAGCCCCACTATGCGGACATTGTTGCGTCTCAGATGGTTCTCAATGTCGTCTGTTTTATCGAACGCCTGGTGGGCCTGCTGAGCTGCTATTCTCACTTCTCTGTTCAGATGGGGCATATGATCCTCCATGTCACTCACTCTCCCCTCTACAGCAGTGGTCCTCTCTCTGATTTTTTGTATGTCTTGGCGTAGTAAAGAAACCGTCTCCTTCAGCCCCCCAAATTTCTCTTTAAGATCATCCACCGAAGCGGTGCATTTATGTACAGCCTGTAATATTTCACTCAGTGAGGGTTGGGGACTGTCCTCCGCCTGCATATCAAACAGATCAGGCATGGGGTCAGGGACAGACTCCATGGATTCATTGTCTTCCAGCCTGTCTGTGTCATCTCTGTCTGCCTGCACCGCGGACACTGCTTCGTGCCGTGAGGTAGCCTGTGACAATTCCACAGGTTCTGTCAGTTTTTGGGCATAATATAGCATGTCTCTGGGCTGGCCTTTTGTCTTGGGGGGTTTTGATGAATTACCCCCCCGCTCCGGTTTCTTGTCCTGGCCTCGTGGTGTCCTCTGAGGCTGAGAGTGCCCAGCGCCATCTTGGAATTCCTGGGAAGCTGAGGCCGCGGCATCCCCCCGGTTCCCACGGGTCATCATACCCGATCTGACTGCCTTTGTAGGTTCCTGGGGTGTCTGGAGACTACTAAGAGCCGTTACCGGACATTTTTTGGGCGCTGTAAGTGGTGAGGAAAGGATTCTCTGCAGGATCAACAGCGGGAGCTCCGTCGAACAAGACTGCTCACATGCCTCGTCAGGCCACGCCCCCCCCCCATTGCCCTAATTTAACAGCACCCACTTTTTGCCATAATGCCATATGTGCGTCTCAGGTCAATATCTCCCATGCGGTGTCCCTCATTCTGAAGTTCTAAAGTTGGGAGATATGCAAATGCACCCATGATGTAGCAATCCATACACCATAAAAATTCACGTATAACAAGATGTGATCGATGTTTATTCTGGTGTCCCCTCATCCTATCAAAAACAAGATCATTTTTTTAGGTCAATGAAATAACACCCACTCTCCGTGACTCAGCCCCAGGGACCGATTCCTTCCCACTGTCTAATCTTTTCCCAAAGCAGTTTGTCAAATAGTCCATCACGTCTGCACAGCAGAGTAATTTGGTTAAAAAAAAAAAACACCTACGGACGCGGTTTGCTTGCACGCAATTCACTTATATCACACGAGGACGCCTTTCATCATCTTCTGATGACTGCTCGTTGGAAGATTGTAAAATATGCAAATATCAAGAGTCAGGTGCGGCTTAAATAACGCAGCCATTCACTGCGAGATTGTCAACTGTTACCCAGGTGTAAAACACATTGTACTCCAGAATACGCTTCACATCATATAATTACACCGGCTCTAATACTGGCATCTCGCTGCTTTTGTTCATATTTCGCACACTTACTGCAATTCATAAGAGCAATAATGAGAGCTTTTCGTAGATCTAGAATTGCGTGTTTTCCATTCATTTGAACACGTCTCGGGTTCTTGAAAGTGCGCGCTGCAGCGTGTTTCTTAAAACACGGCTCTCTGTAATGTTACAAGTCTGCAAGATTGAGTTCCTGACATGTCACAATATATAGAGCAACCGTATCATTTTTTTTTTCTAAAGCTGTGACTTTTATCATTAAAATAGTGATAAACCCTTAAAGTTTTTGGTTTAACACATTCAGCACAATGAATTATACATCCCCCAGTAAATTATTTGTTAAAATGCTAACACCAGCACTTACAGTTTATAACTTTCTAGATTTCTGATATGTAATTGAATCAATACCATTACAATCTGCGCAACCCAAATTAAAAACAAATATCTAAAATGATAACCTCTGTGTTGCCAGCTATAACACTATAAGGTGTTCCAACTTCACCTCCAACCAGTGGTGGCAGCTCCATTAGGGGTGCAGGGGCGCAGCCTCCCCTAGTCCATGCGCCCAAACCCCTAATCTATATGCAGGGTGCCGGACGCATTGATTTCAATGTTTTTTTTTTGAAGCACATGATTAGAGCCTGAGGCTCTAATTGGCTTAAAAGAGGGTGGGCTCTGGGCGCAGAGCACTGCACCCTGAGCCCACCCAGTTGTGGGACAATAGAGAACTCATTAATGCCTTCCTGCTTCTCCTCCTCCCGGCCAATCAGGAAATGGGTCTTAAGACCCGATTGGCTGGGAGGAGAAGCGACCATATTAGTCACTGAGGAGGAGACGCAGGGGGAAGCCGAAGCTGCCCGTGACATAGATGGGTAAATGCGGGGCTGGTGGGCGGACAGGCGAGCGATGGGGGGGGGGGGGTTTGGTTTACCGAGCGACAGGGGGAGGGGGGCAGTTTGACTGTATCATTTTTTAATATAATTTTTGAATATTTTATATTTGAAGTTGTTCACCATCCTTCGGACTTTCACTTATTCTATTTGAGCTAGTTATTATTTAATAGTGTTGCACTACGCTATAGCATTATATAATTTGGCTGGAGACAGTGGCGGCTGGTGCTCCATTTTTTAGGGGGGCAGCAAAACAAACCACCAGCCAACCCCCCCCCCTTCGTTATTAATATTCAAAAATTATATTAAAAAATTATACAGTCCTGCACCCAATAGTGCTCTATACAGTATGTGAATATTTCTTTAAAATTCTTCTTGTGAACAGTGTTCATCTGCCACCAGTTGAAAAACCTGCTCACCTCCAACACAACTACAATAGGCTCATCTGTGTCCTCCACTGGCTATTAATCCCCCAGATAGTAGACTTCCAATTCATCCCATTAGACTTTTAGACTTTGGATGGCAAACAACTTCTCCTTCTACTTGTCCGGCATCCACCATATGTTAAATTAGACAAAAGGGCAACAACACAGTGCCCTTAAAACTCTTTTATTAACCCCCCCACTAATAAAAACACTTACAAGAAAGACAATCAAAAATTGCTTAAAACAATTCCTTCAGCCAGTTCACCACTATCCTCATATTGCGGCAGTGGCTTGACGTCACGGGCTCGGTTCCTCCCTCCTGGACGCGTTGCGCCTTCCGATTGGGCTTCCTCAGTAGGTAGGGAGCCGAGTCATCAAACCCCTATTAAAGCCTAGAGTTGCATTTAATTGATTGCATCTATTACACTGCTGTGCACGAGAGCCAGAAGTGACGTGCTCACTCTGACTACCTCCGCTCAATCCGGAAGTCATAGAAAACACAATCACCTACTCGGGGACACTGATTACACCCATTTTTTTAGGGACTAATTTTAATCCCATGGATGGAATTCACTTCTGGGACACATGCAGGCATTACAATACTATACATATACACACTATATTGTCTCCACCCCAAACTCGCTCAACCATGTCTTTATGGACCTTGCTTTGTGCACTGTTCAAATTATTTGGTGGAGGGGGATTATGGTGTGAGATTGTTGTTCAGGGGTTGGGCTTGACTCCTTAGTTCCAGTGAAGGGATCTCTTAAGGCATCAGAATACCAAGACATTTTGGACAATTTCATGCTCCCAACTGGGAACAGTTTGGGGATGGCTCCTTCCTGTTTCAACATGACTGTGCACCAGTGCACAAAGCAAAGACTAGCCTGCACAGAGTCCTGACCTCAACCCGATAGAACACATTTGGGATGAATTAGAGTGGATACTGTGAGCCAGGCCTTCTCGTCCACATCAGTGCCTGACCTCACAAATGCTTCTGGAAGAATGGTAAAAAATTCCCATAGACACACTCCTAAACCTTGTGAACAGCCTTCCCAGAAGAGTTAAAGCTGTTATAGCTGCAGAGGGTGGGCCAACTCAATATTGAACCCTACGGACTAAGGCTGGCCATACACTATATAATTTTAATCTTCAACTTTACCAAAACCACATAATATGAGGTCAAACCTAAACCCTTTCAGTTTGTATGCAGTCAGGCAGGCCCTTGCACTACATAGTTGAACGTAAATCTAAAGGAAATTGAATAATGAAATTGTATAGTGTATGGCCAGCCTTATGCCCTGTACACACGGTCGCATTTTCCGTTGGAAAAAGTGCGATCGGATTGTGTTGTCGGAAATTCAGATCGTGTGTGGGCTCCATCAGACTTTTTCCGTCGGAATTCCGACACACAAAGCTTGAGAGCAGGATATAAAATTTTCCGACAACAAAATCCGATCGTTTAAATTCCGATCGTGTGTACACAAATCCGACGCACAAAGTGCCACATGTGCTCAGAATAAATTAAGAGACGAAATCTATTGGCTACTGCCCCGTTTATAGTCCCGACGTACGTGTTTTACGTCACCGCGTTCAGAACAATCGGATTTTCCGACAACTTTGTGCGACCGTGTGTATGCAAGACAAGTTTGGCCCAAAATCCGTCGGAAAAAATCTGACGGATGTTGTGGTCGGAATGTCCGATCAATGTCCAACCGTGTGTACAGGGCATTAGACTGCGATGCCATTAAATTTCATGTGCGTGTAAAGGCAGGTGTCACAATACTTTTGACAATATAATATATCCTCACAAACTTATATCTCACTTATATCTCACAAAATATACAAAACCTATATAAATTATATACATTACAAAAATAGCCATTAAAAAGGAAAAAAAAAAGCTTAACCACTTTGTGCAAATCGCTGTACCCGTACATCGGTACTTTGATACTAAATATCGTCGTTATGGCAGCAGCTAGCTGCCATAACCCCGACATTCTCAGGAATGACTTGTGTTTCTCTTTAAGATAAAAGTGGTCTCTATGACGTCAAACATCACTTCCGCCCAATGCTCTTAAAGGAGAATTTAAAAAAAAAAATTTTTTTTTTTCAAATGACATTTTATTTTTATTATTATTTTTTTTTTTTATTATTGCATTTAAGTCCAAATATGAGATCTGAGGTCTTTTTGAACCAAGGATCTCATATTTAAGAGGTCCTGTCATGCTTTTTCTATTACAAGGGATGTCTATATTCCTTGTAATAGGAATAAAAGTGAACCAATTTTTTTTTTTTTAAAGACAGTGTTGAAATAAAAAATAAAAAGCAAAATAAATAAGAAAAAATAAAATAAAAAAAACTTAAGTTGCCCCGTCATCCCGTCCTGACGAGCTCACGCGCAGAAACGAACGCATACGTGAGTAGCACCCGCATATGAAAACGGTGTTCAAACCACACATGTGAGGTATCGCCGCGATCGTTTGAGCGGGAGCAATCATTCTAGCCCTAGACCTCCTCTGTAACTCAAAACATGCAACCTGCAGACATTTTTAAACGTCACCTATGGAGATTTTTAAGGGTAAAAGTTTATCGCCATTCCACGAGCGGGCGCAATTTTGAAGCGTGACATGTTGGGTATCAATTTACTCAGCGTAACATTATCTTTCACAATATAAAAAAAAATTGGCTAACTTTACTGTTGTGTGTAAAGTATGTATTTTTTTCAAAAAAACACTGCGCAAATACGGTGTGACAGAAAGTATTGCAACAACCGCTATTTTATTCTCTAGGGTGTTAGAAAAAAAAATGTAATGTTTGGGGGTTCTAAGTAATTTCCTAGCAAAAAAAAACTTGTAAACGCAGAGTCTAAAAAAATAGGCTCGGTTCTTAAGTGGTTAAAGTGAATTTAATAGAACCTAACTATTACTTATAAAGCAATTAAGATCAAAATCGACATTTAAGCCACAGGGTATTAACACCTTGATCTTGTGTATCCAAAAAGATTCCCTCTATCTCAAATATCTAACAAAATTCCCCCCTCTCCAATGGTTATTAACCTTCTCAACCCCCCAGAATTTAGGACCCTTCGTTTTTTTTTTTTTTAATGAACATCCGTAAAATGTCTGGATACATTAAAAACATTGAAAGAAATATTCACATATAGAGCTCTATTGGATGCAGGACTGTATAATTTTTGAATATCATTTTTATATTTTATACACTTTTTTTTACATACTTTATATTTGAAGTTATTCATCATTTTTTGGACTTTCACATATTGTATTTGAGCTAGTTATTACTTAATAGTGTTGCACTACACTTTATTGCATTATATTCCTAATATGTGGCTGCTGTACCATGTATTTGTATGAAAAAAAATCTCCTGTTCTCTTTGTATTGCTTCCTTTGTGTGAAACCCCTGGTGTTCCTGCCAGTCCCTCTACTTTCCTACTAAATCTGACCACACTAGGCATGAAAGCACATCTTGGTCAGTTCTCTAGCTATGCTGGGAACTCAGCCTGCTCTCCTCCAATAATCAGACTTGCCCTGATTTCCCCCCCATGCACAGTTCTTCACTAGGAAGCTCAGTGTGCTGCTGCTTCTCCTCCCCCAGGCTCCTATGCCGCTGAGAACAGAGGGGATGTGATCACTTATAGAAAAACAGAAAAAATGTATTTATAAAGCTTTTTTTATATATTTATACACAAATGTTTCGCCTTTCATTTCTATTTTAAACTGAATGGGTTGTTTTACAAGGTGATTGTTTAAAATCACTTTAACAGGCGACAGTGCAGTATCCACCAGTCTGTTATCTTAGAGGAGGAAAGCGGGGGGGAGGGGGGATAGCGAGGAGCAGAGGAGTGACTGGCCATCCTAGGCTATGAGATAAAAAAATGCACAAAAAGGAGCGCCAGACTTAAAGATAAAGAGTCCAAATTAATTTATTAGAGTGTACTAAAAACAGCCAACGTGTTTCGGGGATCCAAGAAGCTCACCCTTCATCAGGGCTATGCAGGAAAGCTAATTGCTAGATCAGGAGATTTACTGGTCAACAGTATCTATGTGAACAATCAAGATAAGGCTAATCCTATGCTATGCAGCTGTATGTTTCTATTGATGTTCACAGGGTAGTCCCTGAATGCAAGGGTAACTCCATAGTCTGCTGCAAGAGAAAGGACTTTCAATGCTGCTGGTTCCTGATCTCTTGGTGCTGCTTCCCTAAATTGCTGGTCTTTTTAGGAAAGGGATAACAGTGGACAATACAGTCTGGAGTCAGTTTTGGAGATTAAGGGGGAGGAGAAGGGAAGAGCAGGGGAGGGCCTTGCTATCCTAGGCCACAGAGATATGTGTTTCTATTTATGCACACAGTGTAGAAGGATGCTGTAGTCCTTGCATGCAAAGGTGGCTTCATAGGGTGCTGCAAGAGAATGGAACCACCCTAAAACAGGAAACCTGGGCAGCGTTCATGGGACCAGCTTAACCTGGAATATAGGCAAGGATAAAAAGATGGGGAAGCTGCATACTCAGTAAGGGACCCCTCAAAATAACTCAACACACAGCCATTAATGTCTAAACCACTGGAAAGAAAAGTGAGTACACCCCTAAGTGAAAATGTCCAAATTTGGCCCAAAGTATCAATATTTTGTGTGGCCACCATTATTTTCCAGCACTGCATTAACCCTCTTGGGCATGGAGTTCACCAGAGCTTCACAGGTTGCCACTGGAGTCCTCTTCCCCTCCTCCATGATGACATCACGGAGCTGGTGGATGTTAGAGACCTTGTGCTCCTCCACCTTCCGTTTGAGGATGCCTCACAGATGCTCAATAGGGTTTAGGTCTGGAGACATGCTTGGCCAGTCTATCATCTTTACCCTCAGCTTCTTTAGCAAGGCAGTGGTTGTCTTGGAGGTGTGTTTGGGGTCGTTATCATGTTGGAATACTGCCCTGCGGTCCAGTCTCTGAAGGGAGGGGATCATGCTCTTCAGTATGTCACAGTACATGTTGGCATTCATGGTTCCCTCAATGAACTGTAGCTACCCAGTGCCGGTGTTCTGCCGAGAAAGTTCCGCTCGGCTGATAAGTTCCCCCCTCTACTGCGCAGGCGCTGCGCAGTAGGATCCGGCGGAAATAGCCGAAGCGGAATAGCTGAAAATCAGCTGTACACGGCGGCTGTAAGGTCCACTTGGATGGTAGGGAAGGAACCTGGACCCAGGGCGCAGGCGCCGTGTACAGCTGATTGTCGATCTTGAGCTTCGGCTATCTCCGGCGGCTGTCAGGAGTTCGTACTGCGCAGGCGCTGTGCCTGCGCAGTACAGGGGGGGAACTTATCCGCCGAGGGAACTTATTCGGCAAGACACCGGCAGCACTCATAATAATAATAATGGTGGCCACACAAAATATTGACACTTTGGGCCCAATTTGGACATTTTCACTTAGGGGTGTACTCACTTTTGTTGCCAGCGGTTTAGACATTAATGGCTGTGTGTTGAGTTATTTTGAGGGGACAGCAAATTTACACTGTTATACAAGCTGTACACTCACTACTTTACATTGTAGCCAAGTATCATTTCTTCAGTGTTGTCACATGAAAAGATATAATAAAATATTTACAAAAATGTGAGGGGTGTACTCACTTTTGTGAGATAATGTATGCATGTGTGTGTGCATATATACTGACAGTGTCAGTAGGGCAGATATTGGTGTCAGTAGGGCAGTGGACAGTGTCAGTAGTTTTTATTTTTATTTTATTTTTTAAAATTTTTATTTATTTTTTACAATTTTTTGAAGAGCCCCGTTAAGGGGCTTTGGTGAAATATCAGGGGTAAAAACAGGGGCAATCTGTGCCACATGGGGTGATTAGGGTGTGCCCAGGCACATCTGGCACACCCTGTGCGCACGCCTTTGGCTGTAACTGATATATTCTGCGGGAGAGCTTGTTTTTTTGAAAAAGTGAGTCGCTGGTGGACGGGTGACATTCCTGGAGTTCCGCTTTAATAGCAAAATTGCATTAATGTAATCATGTCAGGTTCCCAATAAATATACATGATAGGAGTGAGGAATCTCTAAAAACTTTTCAAGCAGACACCTACAATTAAGAAGACATACAGGTAGTATTTCATACTTACCTTATTACATAATAAAATGAACATGTTATTTTTTTAGCTCTAAATTTAAAGCAATTGTAAAGGTAAACATTTTTTTAACAAACATTTCTATACTTACCTGTTCTGTGCAATGGAATTGCACAGTACGGTCGCATACCTCCTCTTCTGAGGTCCTCCGTCAACGCTTCTGGTCACTCCTCTCTGTCCAGTGCCCCAATGGGAATTTGCTTTCCATGGGGACACCTGTTCGTGCACAGACACAGACAACTGGGACTCAGCCCCCGCCCCCCGCCCTCTTGTCACTGGCTTTGATTGACAGCACTGGGAGCCAATGGCTCCCGGTGTTCCAGCAAATGCAGCGACACCCGGAAGTGAGGGGAGAGAAGAGCTGCAAACATTCACAGTGTTGGATCGAATGACAGCTCAGGTAAGTAAAAAAAAAAGGGGGGGGGGGGGTGCTGATGCCTAAACATTTTTTACTTTAATGCAAGGAATGCATTAAGGTAAAAAATGTTTAGGCTTTAAAACCACTTTAATTAATGAACAAAAATATATAAAAATGACTTTCCCTTTAGAAAATATATTTAAAAATATGTTACCTTTAATAATATTATTTGTAATAATTGTAATTGTGCTTGATAAGTTCTCTTTAAGTCCTGGAAATATTTGACCTAGATTAATGTTTTTCCAGCTACAGTAATGAACCCCCTATACATCGTTGGGAATATGACTTTGATGCATAGTTATTAATTAAAACGTATCTTAAACAATGCATTTTCCATGGAGAGAGTTCGGTACATTCTCAATGTTCATTCTATAAATTATTAAACTTTCTATCTTTTGGTCATCTTATCTGTTGGGATAAATTGAGGATGAATTTTATTTAAGTTGATTAGAAAAAGATGATTTTCCAGCATTCAGCCTCATATAATATTTTAATTAATCAGATCCATATGCGTTGTTTTGTCTTGGCCCCCATTCCATCTGCCTATCTGCCACATGCTTAACATTTATTCATGATTAAATTAGAACTATGAGCAAAACTTTTTTTTTTTCCATTTTGAATAGCGCAAGGGAGGGTTATAACCTCTGTTAGATTTTTTTTTAGCCATCTGTCTCCCATTGCAGGGATTTCCCTTCACTTCCTGTCCCATAGCCAAACAGGAAGTGAGAGGAAATCCCTGCAAATTAAAGGAATTCCTTGGGACCCCCCCTCAGGTCACCAGAACTAGTGTCCCCATTGGAAGATTTCCCCTCTATTGCTTTTCTGGGGGACAACCCAAAATTTGGGATTTTCTTTTACTTTCACTTTCAATGATAATGGTAAACGGGACAAATAGAGAGGGGGAATCTACTCAAAGTGGTTGTAAACCCATTACAACCACTTTAACCTACAGGTAAGCCTAGATTAAGGCTTACCTGTAGGTGCAAGAAACATCTCCCAAACCTAAAAGGTTTAGGAGATATTTGCAGAAATAGCAGCACCGATGTCTACGGCGCATGCGCCGTAGACATCGGGTGCAGGCGCACTGAGCGTGCCATTTCTAACAGCGATAATGCCATTAGTGGCGGCACCAGCGTGCATGCGTGGGAGTGACATCATCGCTGCTCCGGCCAGTCACAGCGCCGGAGCCGCGATACCCGCAAGATAGATGGCGGCGTCGGAGGGGGCGAACGAGGGTCGATTCGGGGGCTTCAATCTCAGGTAAGTAATTCATAATGAGCTAGTATGCTATGCATACTAGCTCATTATGCCGTTGTCTTGCAGGGTGCATTTTTTTTTTGTCCAGAGGCTTTTCTTCCTCTTCAACAGGGGCCCAGAAAGCAATAAAAACCAACAGATGTTCTAATCTTTCTCCACTCTGTCCAAAACTAAAATAAAGTTTTTCCTTTAGTTATACTTTAATGAACTGATCCAAAATGAAACAAAACTATTTTTTCCATCATGCACATGGCTAGTTTAGAATGGTTTAAGTCAGGGATCTTCAAACTACGGCCCTCCAGCTGTTGCAGAACTACACATCCCATGAGGAACTGTAAAACTCTGACATTCACAGACATGACTAGGCATCATGGGAATTGTAGTTCCTGAACAACTGGAGGGCCGTAGTTTGAGGACCCCTGGTTTAAGTGAACTTCAGTCGCTCTCATGAGCCATTTAGAACCTATTGCACACCTAAATACCACCAAAAAACATCTTAATTTCACATTCCTAGTTAACTGCACTGCATTTCCCCAAATGATTTTGCTAAAATTTCAGGGAGATGAACTGCGCTCATTCTAATCCTCAGTTCCTCATTTGATCCAAAAGTATGTACAAGGCTAGGATCTAACTGAGAGTTCTGCCTCTATGTAGAACTGTGGTGGCCAGTGGAATTTTTTTTTAGAGGGGGGGCGGCAAACAGTATGCCACCCCTCCCCCCCTGGTCAGTTGGTCAGTAGCACTTACCCAATCATGGACGGCTTCCCCTGCTCGGCAGCGGCTGCCTCCCGTTCTCCTGCGCTGAGGAGGAGGGAGGCTTCCATTTCCTCCCTCCTCCTCAGCGGCCAATCAGGAGTCTTCTCTTTTCGGCCAGTCGGAAAAAGGGTCTCACACCCGCTTCTGATTGGCCGGATTGAGGATCAGTGTTTCAACAGCGAATCTTCATTTGCTGTTGTAACACACCTGGGTGGGCTCCGTTCACAATTTCTGCGACCCGAGCTCACCCTATTTTAAAGTCTATTAGAGCCTCTGGCTCTAGTTAGGTACTTCAACAAAAAAACCTGGCCGCTGTAATTCTTGCCCCTGGTGCCCTGAAAGGGCTATGCATGAATCTATCCATCGCATATAGGGGGTGGTCTGGAGAGAGGGGGTTGCACCCGGGTGCCCCTAATGGACGGGCTGCCCCTGGTTGTATTTTTAACCTTTTATTTTTATCGTTACTTGCAATGGAACTGGAGGGCCTACAGACTGCCTGCTGACTAAGCACCAATAGTTTTCATACTTGTTAATACTTGAGAACATTCACACCTGTACTTTCCTTTAAGCATTGTAATTTAGCTAGCTGAAGAACACCAGGCAACAGACTTTTTTTTTCACCTTCATAAAGAATCTGATTTAATTTAAACTGCAGTTATGAAAAAAAAGACTATCACACTCAATGTCTTCATTCTCCATATGGAATGTGAAACAAGTGTGGGAAAGGCACTTTCTATAGAACATTAACACATACACCTAAGTTGTTCAGTGCAGATGCTGAGCCTGTTAATGACTCGGTTGTTATTTTAACCTAAGCTCATTATCTTTCAGAGGTGTACACTTTGTTATGATCAACTGTATCCATCAAACAGAGCTTTGAATGTTTGACACTCCTAATAAATATAACTGCAACGTTCTCTGAATGGAGGACTAAGGCTGCTGGTCTTTTGTGGTACAGCCAAACTGAGTACGGGGGTTATAAAATGCCGCGTACACGCGGTCGGACTTTTAGTCTACAAAAGTCAGACGGACGCCGACGGACTAAAGCTGGCTGACAATCCGATCATGTGTGGGCTTCCCCGGACTTTCAGCGGACTTTTCCAGCCTCAAATCTGACGGACTTTAGATTTGAAACAGGCTTCAAATCTTTACGTCGTAACTACGCCGGACTCAGAAATCCACTCGTCTGTGTGCTAGTCCGACGGACAAAAACCCACGCTAGGGCAGCTATTGGCTACTGGCTATCAACGTCCTTATTTTAGTCCGGTGTAGGTCATCACGTACGAATCCGTCGGACTTTTGTGTGATCGTATGTAGGCAAGTCCGTTCGTAAGAAAGTCTGCCGCAAGTCCGCCAAAAGTCCGCCAAAAGTCTGACAAAAGTCCGTCGAAAGTCTGTCGGACAGGCTGTCGGACTTTTGTAGCCGAAAAGTCCGACCGTGTGTACACGGCATAAGGGTTAAAAGGTGAGATAACAATAAATGATTTTTTTTATAAATATATATAGTAAAAGCAGGTGCCTAAAATTTTCTGTAATAGAATAAGGGCCTACAGCAATTGACTTTAAGCTTGTGTTGATGGTATTCGTTTGAGGTGCTTCTGAGATCATTCAGAATGAATTGACGGGCACACTTGACCTGCAGTTAATGACATGAATTTGATTTGCTTCAAGCAGGTTTGTTAATTCTTATAGACTTATATGTGAGTACAAAACCCTCTTGAAGCAAACAAAAAGCTTGTCAAGGCAGGATCTACAGGGTAACTTTAGGGAAGAAGCAAAGGTTATCAGAGAGCAGCTGATGGTATCAGTCAGAAGGTCTACTTGTTTTACCTTAATCTGAGCAATTTAAAATGTTCACCTAGATCAAGTGGGTTCCTCGTGGCAGGCCTGCACTTCTTGGAATTCTGTAGGTGCAGCTTCCCTTCCTCAGAAAAATTTGGAAAGTAGATAGAAAGGAGCGCCTGGTATCCAGTCAATATGAGTTTAAAGCCTGTAGTTAGGCATTGTGGATAAGAACAGAGATACCTTATTTTAAATCCCTTGATCTCTCTGTCAAAATCGATGGCACAACTATAAGCCCATCTCCGCATGCCAAGGTCCTAGGTGTAGTCCTGGACTCCGAACTTTCCTTTCAGCTCCACATCCAATCACTGTCCAAATCTTGCCGCCTCAACCTCCGCAACATCTCCAAAATACGCCCCTTTCTAACCAATGACACAACAAAGCTCTTAATTTACTCCCTGGTCATCTCTCGACTACTGCAACTCCCTTCTCACTGACTTACCTCTGCATAGACTATCCCCCCTTCAATCCATCATGAATGTTGCTGCCAGACTCATCCACCTTACCAACCGCTCTGTATCTGCTACACCTCTCTGTCAATCCCTCCATTGGCTTCCGCTCACCCAACAAATGAAATTCAAAATACTAACAACTACTTACAAAGTCATCCACAACTTAGCCCCCAACTACATCACTAACCTTAGTCTCAAAATACAACCTAATCATTCTCTTCGTTTCTCCCAAGACCTCCTGCTCTCTAGCTCCCTCGTCACCTCCTCCCATACTCACCTCCAGGACTTTTTCAGAGCCTCTCCAATCCTATGGAACTCCTTACTCCAATCTGTCTGATTATCTCCTACTCTATTAGCTTTTAGACGATCCCTTAAAACCCTCCTCTTCAGAGAAGCCTACCCACACCTAACAACTGTTTGTCTATTTTGTCCATCAGTTCATCCCCCACAGTTATTACCTTTTCTTTCACTTGATCCTCCCTTCTAGATTATAAGCTCTAACGAGCAGGGTCCTCTGATCCCTCCTTTATTGACTTGTATTGTAACTGTACTGTCTGCCCTCATGTTGTAAAGTGCTGCACAAACTGTTGGCGCTATATAAATCCTGTATTATAATAATAATAATATCGTAGTTAAATCACCAACAATTTTAACAGTAGTTTGCGTAATAATAATTTTGCACATATAAAATCCCATCCTTTAACTTTTTTGCTATGAGTGTAAAGCCGTTTACTGAAGGTAGCGACACGTTAAAATCAAGCCAATGCGTTTTGGGGGAACAGTGACTCCCCCTTCTTCAGGGCTATTCAACAAACAAAAGGGTACATAAGAACATATATATGGATGTACATGTAATGAACATGTAAATCACAAAAAGGGGCTTCATAGTGTAAACTGCTTGGTTTATTAAAAAATGAAAGCTAAAAAGCCACTCACGGGATAAAAAGCCACATCTCATATGTGGCAATAAGCACAGTATACTCTCACAATGGCAGATTAGACATTGACAAGATGGCACCCAGTCCCCGCCCAGACTTTCTCAAAGGTTGCCAACCAAGCAGTTTACACTATGAAGCCCTTTTTTTGTGATTTACATGCTGAGGACTGAAGAGCTGTAAACAATATCTGCATGCTGACTGACTGGCTGCACTAAAAATCGCTTATTGACCTCCTTTTTATTAATGAGGTCTGTGTTACAAGGTGAAGAGACCTCTTCATTGTGGGTGGTGGTGGTCACTGTTATCCAGGGTGTTTTGCACCCTAAAGAAGTTCACAGATTATTTGCCAGGTCAAGATCTGCTTACAGATTTATATTGAACTGTACATGGGACTTAGTCACTTCACATTTCACATGTGTGGCATTTGGGACTTGATTAAGTACTTGTTTTTATATGCATTATTGTATTATTTTGCTGTTTCATATTTACTTCTATGTGTGTAGCACTGAGCTGTTTGACAGATCAAGACTGCTTAAAGGTTCTAGTTGGACTGTGTATGGGACTTTTATTTAATCACTTCTTATTTCACATGTGTTATGTTTGGGACTTTATTTAAGACTTAATTTTATTTGCACTATTGTGTTTTGTTGTCTTATATCTATTTTCATGTGTGTAGTGTGGAGTGCTTCACTTTTATCTGATTGATTGTTTTTTTTTTTATGTACATAGTGATTGCACCTATAGGTGGCAGCAGCTCTACTTATGTCTCTATGGTGTGATATATAGTCTGTCTTCTGTGATATTTAATAGCGCAGGGATTTATTATTTTAGTATAAATATGTAGAAATGGAAAGGTGGCAGCTAAAAACACAATCAAATAAATCCCATAAGAGCTGTACAAGAAAAATATACATATGTTTAAATATAATATCAGATGGTGTAATTGAGTACTGATACAGAAACATGCTGCCAAATAAAATAAATATAGACATAAAAATAAAAGTAAATAGATCAAAAGTAGACATAAAGATAAAATCAATATACCACCTCCTTTCAAGTTGGGTACACACCTTTGGAAGAGAAACTCTTCGTAACCCCACATCATCACCTACCTACAAACAGTGACTGATCGAGTCAGTCCAGCACGATCTCCAACCCTATTGAGCCCCCTTCTTCAGAAAAATGTCTCTTTGCATGTAATCTGTAGCGGTATGGGATGGGTCAAGAACATGAATGGTTTATATGGGTCTTCTCATACTTTTGTGTTTATTTGTGGCTCAACTAGTGTATCTTAGGTTAAAACTTTTTTTTTTAGTTTTGAATAGAGAAGGTAATGAATAAAACCCCTGCTAGTTATACAATGCTGTGAAAAAGTATTTGCCCTCTTTATGGATTTTTTTTTTTTTTTTTAAATGACTCAGATCATCAAACAAATTTTATTACACAAATATAACCCGAGTAAATACAAAAGTTTTTAAATGATGGTTTAATTTATTAAGGCAAAAAAGCTGTCCAAACCTGCCTGACTTTATGTGAAAAAGTAATTGCCCCCTAAACCTAATAACTGGTTGTGCCAACCTTGGCGGCAACAACTGCAATAAAGCGTTTGTGATAACTGGCAATGAGTCTTTCATATTGCTGTGGAGCAATTTTGGCCCACTCTTGTTTGCAGAATTGTTTTAATTCAGCCACATTGGAGGGTTTTCCAGCATGAACGGCCTGTGTAAGGTCATGATACAGCATCTCAATTGGATTTAAGTCTGGGCTTTGACTAGGCCACTCCAAAACCTAAATTTTGCGTTTGTTTGAATCATTTGGAGGTGGACTTGCTGTTGTGTTTCGGAGCATTGTCCTGCTGCATAACCCAAGAGCAGTTAAGCTTGAGGTCACGAACTGATGGCCGGACAATCTCCTTCAGGATTTTCTGGTAGAGCTCAGAATTCATGGTTCCATCAGTTATGGTAAGTCGTCCAGGTCCTGAAGACTCAAAGCAGCCCCAGACCATCACGCTACTACCACCATGTCTGACTGTTGGTATGATGTTCTTGTTATGAAATGCTGTATTCGTTTTATGCCAGATGTAATGGGACGCACACCTTCCAAAAAGTTACATTTTTGTCTCATCAGTCTACAGAATATTAGCCTAAAAGTCTTTTGGATAATCAAGATGTTTTTTGGTATATGTCAGATGAGCCTTTGTGTTTGTTTTGGTCAGCAGTGGATTTGGCCTTGGAACTCTCCAATGGATGCCATTTTTGCCCAGTCTCTTTCTTATTGTTGAATCATGAACACTGATCTTACCTGAGGCAAGTGAGGCCTGCAGTTCTTTAGATGTTGTTCTGGGTTCTTTTATGACCTCCTGGATGAGTCGTCGTCATGCTCTTGGAGTCATTTTGGTTGGCTGGCCACTCCTGGGAAGGTTCACCACTGTTATAAGTTTTCTCCATTTGTGGATAATGGCTCTCACCGTGGTTCGCTGGCGTCCCAAAGCCTTGGAAATGGCTTTGTAATCCTTTCCAGACTGATACATGTTAATTACTTTGTTTCTTATCTGTTCTTGAATTTCTTTAGATCACGGCATGATGTGTTGCTTTTTGAGATCTTTTAGCATGCTTCATTTTTGTCAGCTTCTATTTAAGTGACTTTTTATTCAACAGGTCTGTCAGTAATCAGGCCTTGGTGTGCCAAGTGAAATTTAACTCAGCTTTCCAAAAAATTATGATTAATCACAGTTCATTCATGATTCAGCATGGGAGGGGGCAATTACTTTTTCACATAGGGCCAGGATTTACTCGGGTTATCTTTGTGTAATAATAAAATTAGTTTGATGATCTGAATCATTTAAGTGTGAGAAATATGCAAAAAAAATAAAAATCAGGAAGGGGGCACACATTTTTTAACAACACATCTAACTGAGCAGATCTATGCTCTGTTTTAATAACCCCTTGTGATAGCAATCAAGTAAAAATAAATAAATACATTAATGAAAAAATAATATTATAATAAATACCACGATGTCGGCACTATGTCGGCACCCCAGACGATTTTCGGATCAGCTGTCAGGTGCTGCCGCCGCCATTCCTGGTAAGGGAAACCGGCAGTGAAGCCTATTGGCTTCACAGCCGGTTCCTTACTGCGCATGCGCAAAGCTCGCTGTGCTTTCTAATTGGCCTGGCAGCAGAAGAAGGAGGAGGGGGGGTGAACTTCCGGTCCCCGTTACCCCCTCCCCCCCTGAAAGGTGCCAAATGTGGCACAAGAGAGGGGGGGACAGATTAGCGGTAGTTCCATTTTTGATTGGAACTCTGTTTTAACTCTAAATTGAAGAGCTGCAAAGGATCTTAAAGCGTCACCTATGGAGATTTTTTGGGCACTGCAGTTTTTTACAAAATCAAGGGCGCCTGCAATTTTAAGAAGTGGCATGCTTGGTAGCTATTTACTCGATGCAACTTCATCTTTTATATTCTAACCTAAAATGGGTATTATATTGTGTATGTTTACACTAAAATGTATTTTATTATCTGTATATTTACTCCTGAAAATGTGTGCTTAATAAACAGTTGCACAAATATGACGTGACATAAAAATATGCAGCTATCATCTTTGCTAACTTCTACTTGCTTTCAAAACATGGACCAAACAAACCTTGCACCTCTCGTATTAAAATGGCATTCTCATTTAATAGCCAAAACATAATAGGAGCATAAATACAATTTACTCATCCAATTAAGCTCCCCTAATATCGATCATCAGACTAGGGTAGCTTCCTCCCTGCAGCTTCAGCTTATCTTTCTTTCACATATATCTTCCTTTTCTTCTCATCGACTCCACTTCCTTCTGCCTCAGCTCCTTACTCCCATCTATCCCCATTGCTTTTACTCCTCTCTACTAGATAAACCATTGTAAAGTTCGTTACTAGGTTCTCTCCACCATGACCATATTTTACCAAACTTTTGAGGTGTACCTCTATGCTTATACGTTAGTTTTTCTCTTTAAAAATACATAGTTTCTTAACCCATTGTTTATGTGTTGGAGGATCAGCAGATGTCTATTTTTGTAGGATGACTTTGCGTGTTAAATATAACGATCTTGTCCACATAGTGTACATCTCTACAGGTAATGCTCCATCAGGTAATATTCCCAATAGGGCAAATTTGGGGTGTCCCTGTTATCTCTGCAAGGCATAGTATGTTTAAAGTTGTGAATATTTTTTCCCAATAACGATGGAGCTTTAGACATCACCAAAGCATGTGGATAAGAGAACCATTAAATAAAGAGCATCACGGACATACCGATGTTGTGTTTTTTCCTCAAGCATGGAGTTTTTGTGGGGGTGTAAGGAGCCCTATGTAAAATAAAAAGCTGAGATAGCCTTTGAGAGGGTGAGAGGGATATCTTAGGAAGTATTTCCAGGGCTTGTGTCCAATCCACCTCATCTAGATCCTCTATATCAGTCATCATCAACCCTGTCCTCAGGGCCCACTAACAGGCCAGGTTTTATGTATTACCTTGGGGAGATGCAGACTAGAATACTGCAATCACTGATATCACCTGTGATATATTTCAGTTATCTTGCAAACCTGGCCTGTTAGTGGGTCCTGAGGACAGGGGTTTTTTTTTTTTCTTTTTTTTAACAAGAAGTAAGTTTATTGCGACCAGAATGTTCACATGTCAGTTTACAGCACAATGTACAAAAAAACACGAAATTAGCACGATTACAGAAATGTTATCTACAGGTAACTGCATTGTCAATAACTACCAACTTACAGCGGATTCAGAGATTACATTTAGTAGAGCATTACCAGGAGAACTCTCTCACCCGAACCAGTGAGTTCTAAATGGTTATAGTGGGAGGGTTTTCCTCAGGGAAAAGGGAACAGGAGGGAGAAGAGGGAAGGGAAGGGGAGGAAAGGGATGCAAGCCAGTCTAAACTGGGTATAGAGGATATACGGGGGGGGGAGGAAAAGAGGGGCAATGGGAGGAGAGGGAAGGAAGGGGAATACCCCCGAACACTGCAGGTCTTTAGCCCACCCAACCTCAACCGATCCAAGCTAAGGGTCAGCTTCTGGGCTGGGTGGAGAGACGTCCAATGGCAGGGATCCCCAGGAATCTATCCATGAGGACCATATTTTGTCAAATTTACTCGGGCAGTTCCTGTTAATATATGTTAGCTCATATAGAGGTAGTACCGCGTTTACAGTGTTTCTCCATTTGGTGATGGTGGGTGGTGTGCTCGATTTCCATTTCAGCATAATTTCCCTACAGGCATAATAGGTAGAGTATGCTATAAACAATTTTGTGTATTTCCCAATACCAGAGTCAGCGATCACATTTAATAGCATGGCCTGGGGGCACAATGGGACAGAAGTCCCCGCCGCCTGATTAACATCCGCCTGGACCTGTTCCCAGAACTCTTGCAATAGGGGACATGACCATGTCATGTGTATAAAGGAGGCCTCTGGGTCTCCGCATCTAGGGCATGCTGGGGACCTGTCCGGGTATATAGTAGCCAGTCTACTTGGCGTATAATAGACCCTGTGTAAGAATTTTAGTTGCGGGAAGCGGTCTCTAGCGGAGATCATGCTGGAAACATATGAGAAGACACAGGTCTCCCAATCTGAGGACAGGGTTGATGACCACTGCTCTATATCATCTTGCCACCGGACAAAACTATTTTTATGTTTTTCAGTGTTCTCTATTTGTAGGTTGGAATAAAGATCTCCTATTAATCCTCGTTTCCTACAGGAAGTCGAGGTTGCCTTTGTTAATACTTTAAAGTGTTCATACTGTAATTTAAATTTATGTTTCCCTTTTTTTTTCCTTGTTTTTTGGTTTTTTTTTCGTTTTTTTATATACTGTTTGATAATTTTTGATATTTAGTAATTTAATTGACATAGTTTTTGTTTGTATAATTATAAAAAATAAAAATAAAAATTATTTTATTAAAAAAAAAACTTCTATGTGCTTTCAGAAAAAAATAATGTTCTGGGGGTTTAAATAATTTTTATAGCCAAATGAAATGTTTTACATGTGTGCAAAAACAAAATAATTTGCTCTCCAACCGAATTGGTTAAGCAAGAAAAAAAGACAATGACATGATAAAAGAAAGCTTTTTTTTTTCAGAAAAATACAAAACGCACCAAGCAAAATGTGTAAAGTGCACTATAAGAAGCTATAGGTCATGCAGGCGTGCATCTGATAAAGTAGAAATGTAAACAGGCTTTTTATGAGGGATCGGGGTCTCTTTAATCAGACTGTAGGTCAACTTGAATTGGGGGGCATCTGGAGTCCCTACGGTGCAGATTTACAATCTCATGTTTTTACGAACTCCTCAGGTTATTGTTGTTCAGTGGATTTTACACAACGGGGGGGCCATAATGCATTCACTGCCAGGATGGAAAACCCAAAAAGTCAATGTAGGAAGGACTGAGCCACCTAAATTTATTTCCATGCTTGATTTTCAAGTTGGACTGGAGTGCACCTTTAAGACCGTACCATTACCTCAAATAACTTATGGCCATACAAGCTGCTGAAATATTTACTTGTAGCATTGAAGGTTACTAATTGCTTTCCTATAAAACAGCTTGTATTGAATGCTTAGTGGTTCTTTCAAAACAGAAGGGATTTCCAAAGCTTTATTATTTGCTGATGGCGATACTTTTCTCCAAGATTTTCCCTTGTGGGCAGTTATAGGAGATTAAATGCATCTTTCATAGATACGCTGTCACTAAAACCCAGCTTTGGACGCCAAGACTGTTGGACCTTTTTCGTAAAGATGGGATCAATGATCTTTGTTGCACATAGTGGCCATTTTTCTAGCTTTTCTTAGTTTTCCTTTTAGAACTTTAAAGCCTTCCACATTTTCCTGCATTTTTTTTAAGCCCATCTGCTCATTTTTGGGGTGAGCTTATTCGGGACTAAGTAGAAAAATATGAGGAATCATAAAACCTATTATACATGGCTGCCATTTGGAAAAGGAGAAGGGGAATTACATGACACAGTTAATTTCAGTGGCAACTGGCTGCTGGGGGGCAAAGGTATGGGGGAGGGGGGTGTTATTCAGGAGGGAGGGGTTCAAGATGATAGTGTCAAGTTGTGTCTTAGAATATTATATTTAATATATATTGCTATAGGGTTCAGTTTTCTCCAGGGTGGATAAAAATTGAGGATTTAAAAAAAAAAAAAATCTGATTTTTTAAAAATTTAAATCAGATTTTTTTTAGATTTTTTCAGATTTAAAGTGGTGTTCCAGCCAAAATTATACTTTTTAAATAAAAATACCCACATAATACACAAGCTTAATGTATTCTAGTAAAGTTAGTCTGTAAACTAAGGTCTGTTTTGTTAGTTTATAGCAGTAGTTTGTTATTTTATAAACTTACAGCAGGCCGTGGCCATCTTCAGTGTGGGCATCTGAAGCCAGACTGTATTTCTTTCTGGATCTTATCCTTGCAGATCTCGCACATGCTCAGTGCAGCACAAGCAGCGTAATAGGTTTCAGGTCAGGTTTCCATAGCAACGGCAGTGTCAGAGGAAGTTGCTGCCCCTTCGCAGAAGGCATTGTAAACAGGAAATGATGCGATGGGCCACGGCCAGGGAGGAGGAAGTGAAAAATGAATACAGCAGATATACAGTAAGTGCTGAGAATTTTTTTTTTTAAATATCCAATTCGTTTACAGTGCACAGTTTAGTGAGGGATACTGAAGAGTTGTAAAAGTGGGTGGAACTCCACTTTAATAAAATGGTTTTGGGGTAAAAATCTAAAGCTAGTTTTCTATTTAAGAAACATTAATCATTTAGTTTATTCAGCAAGAAATGGAGCTCAGTTATCTAGCATGGGGCTGTGTATTCTGCAATATTAACATTTTTGGTAAAGCTGAGATAACATGCACTGCATTGGTGCATTTACACAATTTCACAGTTAAACAAAGTTCAGGAATTTTCCTTTATCCCATTGTTTTGCAAAAATATGTACAAATCTATGTACACTACAAACTGTATGATTGAATGGGTTCTGATATCGCTGTTTTACTAACCTGACAGCTTATTATTCTAAATAGGAATATAGCAAAAAAGTGCAGCGCTATAAATTGATAAATGTGTGTGTACCAAAAAATATTAAAGTGCAAAAGTGCAAACAATATCCATGGTGTAAACCATAAATCATGAGAATCAATAGAAAACAGTCAATAAAGTACACAACATCAATTGCTTAAGCAAATAACCAATGTATCAAAAAATGCAAATGTCCGTATTGAGGTTAATAAGTGACTTGAATTAATATACAAAATCCTGGTGCGCTGTGAAGTTAATCATTCATAGATAGTTGGACATAAGATAGACTTGACCATGAGAGACCACCACCACAGATTGACAGGAGGCTTACCAGAAAGCCGGTGACCGCCCTTATTCAGGGGGGTCAAACAAGGCTTGTCGGATCTGAGATCCTGTTGGAGATGTGTCCTGATAGCTGGAGCCTGGAGAGATGTCCCAATGTACCGGGCCTTCACCACTGGATGGTTCCCACTGATGCTAAACGATAGTCCAGTCTAGTCCCACAGACAAAGGTGCAAGTGGATAAGTATAAAAAAAGAAGAAACTCCAATAGCACACTATTGCTATAAAAAAGGCTTTTATTGGAGGGTAATGCAATGCTGCATATAACAAGATGACCCACAGCCGAGTCACTCGATCAATCAGAATAAAAAGTTGGAAATCCAAACAGAGTAACAACACATCAGTGTGTGAGAGCGATCGCGCATGCGCAGAGCGTGTGTGTGTGCAGTCACGTCCCTCACCTCACTGCCGCATCACCAGCCGTCCCATTAAAGTGAACGGGACTGTTGGTGAGTCAACAGCGGGTCGGAAGAGGAGCCTCTGTGGGACAGAGAGCTCTTTAAAAATTATGATTTAAATTAGGCCTTTTTGCTAGTGATTTAAATCAAATCCACCCTGGTTTTCTCCCCTACTTTTATGATCTGTGTTTCAGTCATCTGTATGTTCTTGATTGTACACTATTCATGCAAATAGGGGTTTGTTGTTTCTGATGGATGTCTCCTTTATATACTTTAGATACTGTATATATCGCGTGCTTGGATATGTCAATGCTCCTTTGCTATGACATTTGTCTTTGTGTTTTATTATACCTATAAATGCAATAAACAAGATTAAACCGTTCGCCCCTAAGGGTAAAACAAAACTAAATGCCTAAGCACACTTTTGCAACTTTGACATGTGGTAATAAAACCGTACATATCATCACAACTACTTTGTGTATCCAGGTGGATTATACCGCGTTTTTTTTTTCAGGACAAAAATTGGCCTTTCATTTGATGGTAAATGGTAATGGATATGTAACAAAAAGCAAGATACTCCCAATGGCTTATACACAGCTTACAAGTAATGAAAAATACTTGTTTTATATAAAAATATTGTTTTAATTTTCAATTGGTGAAATTGCATCAATAAAAGCAGCAATAACAAAAAGGAAAGGGGATGGGAAGGGAAACATGTGGAAAAGGAGGAACAACAACAAGAGCTCCGGTGTACACAAAAATAAACATATTAGATGTCTTTATAACATTTAACAAAAAGAAATCCACAAATGGTATATCTGTGGATATTACTGTTTAGTAACTTTAGTAACTTTAGTTTAGTATTACTTTTTAGTAACCCCAACGCGTTTCAATCATAATTTTGTATACAATTTTGTTCAGGGGGATTACAGACATCTATAACATATCAATACAGAATATTAGCAATATTGCATTAATAAAAGCATATGATATGCTTTTATTGATGCAATTTCACCCATTGAAAATAAAAACAATATTTTTTAATAAAACAAGTATTTTTCATTACTTGTAAGCTGCTTATAAGCCATTAGGAGTATCTTGCTTTTTGTTACCTATCCATTACCATTTACCACCAATGCTACATTGTTACATATGTTAATGGGCTAGCAGCACGTTTTTTATAATCAGGAGAGGTGGGTTCCACAATTTCATGGTAATGGATATCTCCTGATTTTTTATTATTGTCAAAGGAAAACTGCCCCAAAATAGTAAATATATACATATATATATATATATATTTTTTAAATTTAGCTGTATATTTCTTGCTACTACCATAACCTTCCACCAAAGAACAACCCAAAATAAATTCTCCGGTTCCTGATAATCACAACAATACCACATATGTGTATGTTAGTTGTTGTTTGTACCCGTAGAACAGCCCAAAACAATAGTATGCATTATGCTTTTTTTTTATCCTACCTAAAACACACCGACACTGACACTAACTGACACTGATACTAATTAAAAAAAAAAAAAAACCTATCCAAAAAAAAAATACTTACCCTGACCTTTGACCCTGACCTTGACCCAAACACTAACCCTGGCACTGGCATAGATCAAATCTAAACATTTTTTTTTTTGTAGTTTTATACATATTTTTATTTTTTATTATTATTATTATTTTATTTTTTTCCACAAACTTTTTTTTTTTTTTACTTTGCAAGGAGAGAGAGAGAGAGATACAATGCATCTCTCTCCTCCATTCACAGAGAAAAAACATGAGGGTTGGCTTCACGGTGACTGATCACTGTGACAGCCAATCAGAGGATATCACAGCGATCAGGTGACCCGGAATCGGGAATTCTTGAGACCCTGGTCTCTGTGCTGGGAATGCGCCACGCAGCATGCTCCCAGCACAAAGGGAGATATGCCCAGTCCAGCGAAGCCGCATATTTGTGTTAGGTCGGCGTGAAGGGATTAAACATAAATATGTATAGATGTATAATTAATACATGTGCTTTGTATTTTAACATATTCATTTTATTATTTTATTATTATATTATTTAAATAGAACACATACATAGGGCAGCCATATTTGCTCATTACATATTTGTGTTCACTTTAAATCACCAGCCGTGTGCAAGGGACATTAAAGAAGAACATTTATTTGGCAAACCTCTTTCACAGTAGGTTCACACTTCTCTGCATTTTCATGCATTTTATAATGCATTTTTCCTGCATTCCATGTCCAAAAAAAAAAAAACAACACAAATCGTGGCATCAAAAAAAAAAAAGCACCAGTACTTCCTTCCAAGATGCAGAAAAGAGAAATGCACAACTGTAAATGAGCCCCATAGAAAATAAAAGGAATCCTCTTGTTGCACATCTGCCAATAAATGTTAAATGGCACAGTTGTGAATGAGGGCTTAAAGGGTAACTCCACTTTTGTGGCGAAAAAAAACAGCCAATTTAAAAAAAATAATATAGCATACACAGCTGAGAGTCATATTGTAATTGAACGTTATTAAAAATGACCTTTCCTTTTCAATCTGCAGCCGCTGTAATTTTTTGTAAAATGCAATATGGCTACCTGAACCATCTGTGTATAGACCGCCCCCCAGAAATGTCATTTCCTGCTGGTGTGATTAGCTCACTGATTTTCCCAGAAGTCTGCACTAAGATGCAAGTCAGATTTTGGGAATCCCTTGCAACAAAAAAAAATGTATTTTTTGGTGAGATACTCCCAGAGGGAAGTCACATCTGAAGGGATGCAGACCCTGCCACTTTCCTCATTAGAGCCCTGCAAGTACAGCAGCTGATTGATAATTATAAAACCGCTCCCATTCACATTCACTTGTGGACACAGAGAAACACACAGCTATTTCTGCAGAATAACAAAAGGTAGGAATCTGCAACAACGTTTGTTAAAATCCCTGCAATGTACATAGATCACCCAGAGGGGAATGTTTTTTTCGCAACAAAAGTGGAGTTACTCTTTAAGCTGGCCAAAGGCAGTTTTTTTCATTCGGTCATGAGGCTGAAATCATTTTAAAAAAAAACCTAAGGGCTTGTTTATACCTGCTTTGGTTTTTGAAGAGCGATTTGCATTAGGATTGCTCTTAAAATGTTACTAAACCTGCAACAGTAAAATCAGTCTGTATATGCAGTAAAGAGTGCTTGTTATGCTTGTTATACTCACTGTGGAACCTAAGGGGTTAATCCTCTGCACTGTGTAAAAAGGTTGTTTGACCTGTCTTCTCTGATCCTCCCCTTCTTCCACTGTCCCCATCTCCCCATAGAACAGAGCCTTGGAGTCACTCTGCACATGCTCAGTTTGGTGTGTATTGCTAGAAGGTTTTTTTTTTTTTCTTGGGAGGGTGCATGAGATCAGCTTGTCGCCAATCAGCACTGTCCAGAGGCTCAGGGGTCCTGCAGCCTCATAGGACAGTCAGAGTAGAACGAACACTCCTCCTACAAGCTTTAACCAGTGCTCGGCCGGACACTAATAGAAGTCACAAGACTGCTATATACTGCTGATGAGAAAAGGTATTTATCAGTTTATATTTATTAAAATAATTGCATTTCCATGTTCTGTGTACTGTGGGAGACCATATATAGTGAATGCAGGGTCCTGGGTTTAGTAACACCTTAAGAGAGCATTTGACGGGCAGTGAGGAGGTGTTGTATCGCCTCCTCAATGAACCCCACTATAGCGTGCTGCATCTGCACGCATTGCACGGCCACACACTGGTCAACATTCGCCTTGTCCCTGCTGAGCCGGACAAATTGCAATCAGCGTATGACCAGTTTTGGTAAATCAGCCTCAATTATTTTTGCATTTCATTTCCGACACTAGATGGCGCTCATACAGTTCTTCATATAAAATATAATGATAAAACTATATCATGCAGCAAAAAAAAAAAAAAAAAAAAAAAGCAAAAGCCATGCCAAAATGCCTTTCAGGTAAACTATAAAATAATGAATCAGAATATGTATCTACTAAAAATAACACGTTGCCTTCCTTTAAAGCTTTAGTTGTGTCTAAATCTGGCCAAAAAAAAAAGTAACCTTGGCTCGTATCAGTTATGCTAATATGTTTGATTCTGACAGCTTGCAGGTTCGCTATCCATTCCAAAAAAAAATTAAAACCACCTTTTAAATATAATACGTGCAAACTTTCTGTAAACCCCAGCAGGTTGCGTTTCATGTCTCTGTGATGCAAACTCAAAAATTCTACCGGATAAAAAAAAAAAAAAGGACGGTGAAGGCAGATGTAGTCTTGGTAACTCGATCATTTAGTGAAATGCTGTCAACTGTTAAACAGGTGTGAGATTGCAGCCATTATGTATGTTGCAAATCATATAATTATGGCACAGCTAGCTCCGGTATATAAATTCTTGGGCTTTGTTTGTTCAGCCTTCATTTCTAAGCATTTATGTAAATGTAGTAACAATATAATGAGACAGTTTCTTTCTTTATAAGCTTAAGGCTGCAGAAATTTCTGTATTATCATTAAAATAGAAAAAAAAAAAAAAACATATTTGCCAAATTTGTAAAATAGTTTTAAATTGTCATAACTAAGGCAGCTAGTCCGAAAAGACCCTCATAAATTGTATTTAATAAGAAGTGCACCTGTCCCTGGACGATGGGCATTCAATTGTATATATTCTCAATGTAAATTACCGGCATTCACATTCAGAAGAGCTTTAAAACGAGCTGTCAGTTACCTCTGTAGCTGCATGTACTGTGGAGTATAAACAGAAACGTCAGTGCTACTACCCATACACCCAGGGCCGTCTTTAATATTGATTGGACCCGGGGCAAAACTTTTCTTGGCCCCCCCATGCAGTTTTGCTCTCCACCTGCTCTGAGACATACAATAAATAGCAGCTAGACTCAAAATCAGTTTACTGAATCAGATCAGGCGGCTATTGCGATTGGTTGCCAGAGGTTACCATGTATCATTACCGCTCACTGACTGGTTGCTAGAGGTTACAGCACACATTATGGCTCACTGATTAGTTGCTAAAGGTTACAGCACATGATTTCTGCTTGTTGATTGGTTGCTAGAGATTACTGTGGATATGACCTCAGGGGGGCATGATATACATATCAATGCCGCCGGCCGCTATTTACATATGAATGCCGGTAATTTACATGTAAACGCAGGGTCTGCAGGTGAGTCATCTGTACACAACAATAGGGCAGAGCTGGGCAGCATTAGTAGCAGCACTTCACACTGAGATATTGGGACACAGCACAGGACTAAAACCTCAAGGGACGAGGAAATTTAAACTTGGGTAGATGGCAAGTATGAGGCAGCTGCTTTGGGCCCCACAACAATGACAGGGCCCAGGGCAGCTGCCCTGCCTTAAAAACGGCCCTGCATACACCACATAGATAGCAGAGCTCCCAGGAGCTCGATCCACAGTCGCTGGCTGAGTAGAGTAATGTGGAAAAAATTATCCGCACTCCGGTTGTTGCTCTTAAAATTTCTTCAATTTATTGAATAGCCACAGTGAACAAATGCAGATTAAGTCAGTTGACGCGTTTCAGCCTATAAGGCCTTAGTCATAACCACATTACAGACATAAAACTTTGAAATAAATAGTAGCTCTAAAGATCACAGGCTCTACCTATTGACTGTCTTAATTGACCGCAGGCAATTATCCAAAAAAGAGAATCAGCTGCAATACATATAGGGTGATCCATGTGTATGCCATTAATTTTCACACGCCTTGCAGTGATAATATGCACATGTATGTACACACACGCATGTACACACACATGCATACATTCATACACGTATAGACATATGCATAAGAAAGCACACCATAAAATTCAAAAAACATTACATTAAAAAAGTTGAGAATAATAATCCAGGTATGTGAAAAAAAAACATATTTGCCAAATTTGTAAAATAGTTTTAAATTGTCATAACTAAGGCAGTTAGTCCGAAAAGGGCCCTCATAAATTGTATTTAATAAGAAGTGCACCTGTGCCTGGACGATGGGCATTCAATTGTATATATTCTCAACTGTCAAGCAGCAGAAGAGCTTTAAAACGAGCTGTCAATTACCTCTGTAGCTGCATGTACTGTGGAGTAATTTGTCTTCAAAGATCACAAAGATAACCCCTTCCCGCCACCTCCTGGCAGCCCTTTATGGAGGTGGTAATGCTGGGAGGTGGCAGCGGCTTTTTGATCATGTGTCAGGGCTGGACTCAGCCCTTCCTTCTCTCCTTCTCTCCACAGTTACTCAGCTGTGGTTCATATCCTGCTCGTCAGTCCTGCCTACTTAAGCCGTCCAGTCCAGAGGGTCTCTGCCTTCACCTTGGTCATCATCACAAGAAACATCTCCTGCGTTCTTGTTTAAAGACTTGCTTTGCTGACATCCCTTCTGGCTCCAGATCCTGCTTGCTCTTCCACTACATTGATCCCTGACTTCTGGCTTGGCTGACTATCCATTCCGGTTCCTGAACTCTGGCTATGTTTTGACTAAGTTTGTTCTTTTTACTTTTATTATTAAAAAAGTGTGATTTAACTGTACTTCTGTCTCGGTCTGATTTCATAGTTTCTGACATCATGTGATTATTGTGATTGGCTGTCATGGCGCTCATATGACTGGGAGTCTGTGCTGCTGGCTCCTGATCCCAAACAGTGACCGGGGGCTGTTGGTGACAATGTGGTCAGCATGCTGGGAGCGTGTAGTGAGCACACTCTCAGCTCACACTCTTGGAGCCCCTTGGATACAAATGTGCAGTGCCTGGGCCTGCCCACCCTGCCACCGCACATATGCATTAGGGCGTAGTAAAGAGGTTAATAACGCATTTTAATGGGCTTTAGGCTTGGAAATAACAAAACATTCAAGCAGTATTAAACCCTTAGCCTGTTTTAGTTCAAAGTATTTGTAACACTTATTTTTATAATTATTTTTTCATTAACCTCTTGCCATCTTCGCTATAGCCAAAAGACAGCATACATGGACGACCTCCCGTGATCGCGCTGCCCGGTGATCACTTTGGCCTCAGCTAATCACAGATCAGGATAAAGGGCCAATCACAGCGGCCCGTTACCACATGATAAGCTGTGTCCAATGACAGCTGATCACGGATGTAAACAGAAGCCGGTTATCGGCACTCCTTTCCTCATGCTGACAGCGTGAGGAGAGGAGAAGAGAGACGATAACTGGCTTCTGTTAAAGGGACATCGACAAGGATTATCAGGGCACTGATGTTCAGTGTCCTATTTATCAGTGCAGTTCCAACAGTGCGCACCAGTGCTGCCAATCAGTGCCGCCTACCAGTGCCTATCAGTGCCACCTATCAGGGCCTATTAGTGCCACCAACAAGTAAGTGTTTTTTTTGTTTTTTTGTTTTTTTTTTCAAAATTGTTGGTCTTTTATTGTTTAAAGCACAAAAGAAAGCTCTATTTGTGGGAAAAAAGGACATTTATTTTGTTTGAGCACATCGTCACACGACTGCACAATTGTCAGTTAAAGTAACGCAGTGCCATATTGCAAAAATCGGCCAGGTCATGAAGGGGGGTAATTCTTCCTGGGGGCAAGTGGTTAATGCAGGTCTGTAAAGTTACTGTAAGGTCATCCAATATGTCTCAATGACATCTCCAATGCAAGTCATTTTCCCTGAAAGCATGCTGCATATTTCTTGCTCCTGAGGCTGGGTTCACATTTGTACAGCCGTGTTTTACAGCAGGGGGTCCGGTGCGTTTCTGTTCACCAGTTCAGGTGCAATTAAGGCCCAAATTTTTGCCTGAATTCGCACCTGAACCGGACCCAAAAACGCACAGGCCCCTTTTGAATTCTTGGCCTCAGCAGCACCAGACCTGTGTGAACCCACTCCATTGAGAGCTGGTCACACTCACATTTCATGCAAATTGAATGCTGGGAAATCCGCATCCAATTCGCACATATGTGAACCGAGCCTTAAGCCTCGTATACACGATTGGATTTTCCCAGACAAAGCATCAGACTTTTGTCTAAAGAGCGTGTGCCTGGATTTTGTCTTGCATACAAATGGTACACAATTGTCAGCCAACAAACACGAACGTAGTGACGTACTACGAGCCGATAAAGAGGAAGTTCAATTGTCAGGCGCCTCCCTTTGGGCTCCTTCTGCTAACTTCGTGTTAGTAGAAGTTTGGTGAGTGTTGATTCACGCTTTTCTTTTTGCGCTCTTCATTTAGTGCTTTTCATTTCGCTTTTTAGTTTTTAGTTTCTGAACGGCCGTTCGTCAACCAGACATGTTGCGGAATCGGAGGCGATAACGTGTTATTTATTATTGGCCTTGGAGTTATTGCTTTGACCCAAGTCCGGTCCAGGAACAGGAGGAGGAGGATTTCTTGGACCAAAAATTGGTTGCTTTATTAATCGTGACCAATTATGTCATATGCCTTTGCTGCGGGAGCTCCAGGAGAATAATCCGGATGATTTTCGAAATTATCTCCGGATGACGGACCCCGCTTTCACCAACGCTTGCCATTGGTGACCCCCTATATTAAGAAGCAGGACACATGCATGAGGCTTTTATTTTATTTTTTGGTTGAATAATAATGATTTGATTTGGTATATTTTCTATATTTTTGGATGCATAGAATGCACTTTTTGGTTAAGTTCTATTAGCAGATATCATGTCTAATTTTATTTGTTTTCTTTTTTTAATGCACAATAAAAAAATTGTGGAGAATAATACTTGGCTATGTGTTTTACTTCAAATGACAGTTTGGGAGTAGGCAGTTAAATTTTACAAAATACAATGTAAAATTAACAAGGGACACCAACATAGTTGTATCTTTGTTCTTAAAAACTACGGAATAATGGTGTTGCAGTAAATTGCACCAAAAAAACAAAAAAAAACAAACAAGCATAATAATATTATTCTTGATATCACTAGAAAAAAAAAAAAGCCTTTTAAAATACGTTTGGCAGAATCAGTATCACCAGCAAAGCAGCTTCATTATTATCCCATTAAGGCCTCTTTCACACGGGGCAGATCAGTCATGATCCGCCCCGTGAACATCCGCTTGCTCAGCGGGGATAGCTCCGCCGATCCCCGCTGAGCAGGAAGATGACAGGTGCATCGCTGCACACTGTGCAGCGACGGACCTGTCAGAGCGCCGCTCTCCCCTATGGGGGGATCGGATGATGACGGTCCGTAGTGTCCGTCGTCATCCGATCCGATCCGAAAACGGAGGAAAAAGTAGGTTTTTCCTCCGTTACACTTTTCGGATCGGAGCGGGTCGGATGTCAGCGGACATGTCACCGCTGACATCCGACGCTCCATAGGGATGACTGTATGTCCGTTTTTCATCCGAAAACGGATGGATGAAAAACGGACATACGGATCATCCGTGTGAAAGAGGCCTAAAGAAGAAGAGAATTGTGCGATGCATTTGGAGATTTCATAATTTGCCACGTCACGAATGTTAGTTCGCCATTACAAACGCTAGTTTACCAGGCCGACCACTTCTGCTTCCGAGCATGCGTGTTTGTACTTTGGACTTTTGTGCAACGGACTTGTGTACACATGCTCGGAAAATCCGACAGACATTTGTCTGCGGAAAATTTTTAAGCCTGCCATCCAAATCCGACAACAATTGTCCGATGGAGCGTACAAACGGTCGGATTTTCCGCCAACAGCCTGTCATCACACAATTCTGATCGTGTGTACAAGACTTAAGTCTGATACTAAACCAAATGCAGAGCAACTCCAACCAAAATAGCTCAATTCACTAAAGAATATCGCTTGTGGTATTTGGGTCACATGACATATTTTTCTCAAATATCCCATGAGAAATGTCTGTAACTGAAAATGTCAGTTCACTATCCCTTTATGCGGCATTTCAATCAAAAAGCAAAAATGTAAATACTGCATAAAACAACATTAAAATCAATTCACCAAAGGCAATAAATAAATGCATGCATTAAATAAGTAGCGGTTCAGACATGCGAAAAGGAATGATATGAATTTTCAGCTGGTTGTTAAGAAGCCGGCACGCGCTGCATCCTTAACCACTTCAATACCGGGGCACTTTCACCCCCTTCCTGCCCAGGCCAATTTTCTTCTTTCAGCGCTGTCACACTTTGAATGACAATTGCGCGGTCATGCTACACTGTACCCAAATTAATTATTAATCATTTTTTTTCACACAAATAGAGCTTTTCTGTGGTATTTAATCCCTGCTGAGTTTTTTATTTTTTACTAAAAAAAAGAAAAAAGACCAAAAAGTTTGAAAAAAAAACGTTTTTTTTTTTTTAGTTTCTGTCACTAAATTTTGTAAATAAGTCATTTTTCTCCTTCAAAGATATGCGCTGATGAGGCTGCACTGATGGGGCGGCACTTATGGGCACTGATTAGGTGGCACTGATGAGGAGGTACTAATATGCTGCACTGATGGGCACTTATAGGTGGCACTGATAAGCGGCACTGATAGGTGGCACTGGTGGGCACTGATAGGTGGCACTAGTGGGCACGGATAGGTGGCACTGGTGGGCACTGATAGGTGGTTCTGGTGGGCAGCACTGATGGGCACTGATGAGCGGCACTGATGGACATTGATGGGCAGCACTGATGAGCATGCACTGATGGGCACTAAAAGACTGCACTGACTGGCATCACTAATGGGTACTAATTGATGTCACTGATAGGCACTGATTGGTGTCACTGATGGGCACTGATTGGTGGCACTGATGGGCACTGCTGGGGCTTTCCTGTTATCAGAGCACTGATGATCCATGCCCTGATTACCTGCTCTGGTCTCCCCTGTGAGGAGATGCCAGTGATCGGCACTCCTCTCCACATACTCTGTCAGTGTGAGAAGAGGAGAGCCAATTAACGGCACTTCCGCATTTACATGTGATTGGCTGTGATTGGACACAGCCAATCACATGGGTAAAGAGCCATGTCATCGCTGCCATGATCGCCATGCAATGAGCCCCCGCGGGCGCGTGAGAATGGCCATTCCGGGGAGCTGTCATATGACGTCCTCCCAGGAAGAAAGCCGCACCGCTCCTCCGTCATTTGATGGTGGGCGGGCGGCAAGTGATTAACAACCATGATACATCTGCTGTCAGCATGATTTCTCGCTGACAGCAGAATGTAAAACAAAGGCCAGCATTAAAAAAACTTTAAAAAAAAAAAAACAGCGTGGGGGAACTCACACCATTTTTTTTCCTTTTAATTGGCGTGAGGTTCTCCCCAAAATCCATACCAAACCCAAAGGGAATCCTGCTGACAGCAGATGACTCATGGTTGTTAAGGATGCGGCGGGTGCCGAAAGTGACATATTGATGCCCAATGAGTGGCGGTGCGGACTCCTAGGTTACATTTACACCTGGGAATTTTGTGAATTGTTAATAGTACCCCAAATGCGGCAAGATATTGTGTGTTTTCTCATGTCTCTAACTGCGTTGTTAGAAAAACGTGAAGCTCATAGCCCAAAAAAGTACATGAGCTACTTTTAGTGCGTTTGTCACACGCCATTGAAATGGATGGACTGCTGTCTGCTTGCGGCTCTGAAATACAAAACTCTGTGCACCCCTGTCCGCTGCCTTTGCAGTTTAAGGGACAGCTGTTCGCGGAGAGGAGGGGGGGTGGTAGCAGGATCGCCAGGGTTTAATTTAATTGCAAGCTGCGGATTTAAATAGGTAGCTGGCGTTCTCCTTTAAGAACAATCAGCTCTCTTTACTATGAACAAATTAAAGAACAATAACATAATGGAATAGAAGAAGAAACCGGAGGTGCCAATGCCACTTTACTCTGTGTAAACTGTAATGTGAGCGCACAGCTGGTTACAATCTTGTCCCAGCCAAACGGCTAAACACACCGCTGAAAAACATATTTAGAAACACATTTACCTGCCAAACGATCTGCTAAAGTGCACCTGTCTGCACAGAAATATGGAGGCTGCTATAGCTAAACCTTTGTTAAAGGGGCAAGCTCCTAGATTGTCATCCTGATCCTGCCGGCACTACATGGATTTCAAACTTCACTGGCTGCATGCTTGACCCATCTAGGTGACTAGGGTCATTTAAAGTGTATGCATTTTGAAAAGAATAGAGAATAACTGGAACCCATAATGGTTTTTCTTATTTTGCGATCCATTAGGGAGATTTCCTTTAGTTTCCTGCCCTAGAGACACAACAGGAAGTAAGAAGAAATCTCTCTAACGTGGGGGATATTCACATACATGGAATCTTTTGAAAATCAGAAAGTTCTGATAATGGGAGTGAAGTAGGGGGTGGAATCGTTTGTGGGAATAATAGTGGTGCGTGCAGTGAATTTTGTAAAAATTGTGTTAAGAGTGGAAGGGGCTTAAATCCTAAGCCTACATACCGGGTGCAAGAGTCAGAAGTATGTAAGGTACATAGTGTAGGGGTCTGGGTTGGGTAAGGTATATTCTGCAATGGTTCGGGTTGGAAAAAGTATATTGTGCAAAATAGTCTGGGTTGGGTAAGGTATATTGTACAATGGTCTGGGTTGGGTAAGGTATATTGTGCAATGGTCCAGGTTGGGTAAGGTATATTGTGCAATGGTCCAGGTTGGGTAAGGTATATTGTGCAATGGTCCGGGTTGGGTAAGGTATATTGTGCAATGGTCCGGGTTGGGTAAGGTATATTGTGCAATGGTCCGGGTTGGGTAAGGTATATTGTACAATGGTCCAGGTTGGGTAAGGTATATTGTGCAATGGTCCGGGTTGGGTAAGGTATATTATGCAATGGTCCAGGTTGGGTAACGTATATTGTGCAATGGTCCGGGTTGGGTAAGGTATATTGTACAATGGTCTGGGTTGGGTAAGGTATATTGTGCAATGGTCCAGGTTGGGTAAGGTATATTGTGCAATGGTCCAGGTTGGGTAAGGTATATTGTGCAATGGTCCAGGTTGGGTAAGGTATAATCTGCAAAGTGTATAGAATAAGTGCAGCACTATTGAATGGTGTAAACTGAGACTGCAAAGTGTATAGAAACAAAATTTACATAAACCTCTAAACAAAAAAGTGATAAAGGACAATGTGAAAATATTACAAAGGAAAAACACTTAATTTAAATTGTGTCCAGGGATGATGTCCAGAGAGCATATCACTGGTGAGAAAACCATAGAATGAACAATAAAAGTGTCCAAAAAACAGATCAAAACTAATCGAGAAGTGGACTAGACATCATTGCGAGTTTAGAACAAAAAAATGTTCTAGAAAACTTGTTGATAGAAGATCCACCACCAGAAAATCCAAAGGCTTACTGGAGAGATTGAACTCAAACAGGTATACACCTAATGAGTGTAAAATATCAAATTATGAAAGGAAAAACAGTGATAGACACACTGTAAATTGACGTATACTAATATATAGCACCACGGAGTGAACCTACAGTACGGGGTCTTCATATAACAATGAAGAGCCATTTGACATTTTTCAATATGTATATATTTTTAAATATATATATTTTTATTTTTATCATCACTAAAGGACCCCTTAGTGGCTGACTAATGGGGCGTTTTTTTGCTGTCCCATTCCAGTTCATTGATTTGTTTGTTTTTTTGTCAGCACAGGCGGGCTACCTACTATTATATTCGCTCGCTGTCATAGGTTATTCAGAGGTGAGGAAACTCTGTTAAGCCTATATCTGCATATCTGCATAGTGAGGCTTGACTTCTTGTCAAACATCTGACAGCGAGGCTCGGTTATTTGTGACCTCGAGCGCTGTCCAATGACTTCTTAAAGTGTATATTGGCGTCATTTCCTGTCCATTCACTTTTTGATGTGAGATTTGAGCTATACTGTATGCGGCCCCACTATACGTGGTGACGCCACTTCAGCTCGTTTTCAGAATGAGGTTTGCACCGTATATGATCTTACCATACGCGGTGACGCTGCTTCTGGTTTAGCCTTTTCAGAACAAGGCTTGTACAGCACGCGGCCGTGCCAATTTGGCGTTTTCCGGAAGTAAGCATTATTCCGCACGATCATCACCACAGAGCTGTAGCTCATTATGGGGGTACTCATTTATGTATATAAGCGCAGTGGCTACAGTAGATTAGCACCCCAGATGAAGTCTTATAAGACAAAACGCGTCGGGACGCTTTGCTAAAGTCACTGCTTTCTATCACAAGCACTTTTTTATCTACTAAAATGTGTATTTCCTTTTTATTTATTTATATTAAATATTTCCCGTTTCAAAACGGAATTACACTATGTGCCTCCCTTCTTCTCTTTTTTATAATCATATTATACCGGAGAAATCATCTATCCGGTTTCCTGTTTGAAACAAATCCCACTGAGGTCTATCCTTGGAATTTACCATCTAATTGGAGGTCGTGTCTGCTGAGGCAGTCTTACCATGAAGACTGCCTTGATTGACTCATTAGGTGTATACCTGTTTGAGTTCAATCTCTCTGGTAAGCCTTAGGATTTTCTGGTGGTGGATCTTCTATCAGCAAGTTTTCTAGCACATTTTTTTGTTCTTATTCTTAACTCACAATGATGTCTAGTCCACTTCTCGATTAGTTTCGAACAGTTTTTTGGACACTTTTATTATTATATTGTTCATTCTATGGTTTTCTCACCAGTGATATGCTCTCTGGACATCATCCTTGGACACTATTTAATTTAAGTTTTTTCCTTTGTAATATTTTCACATTGTCCTTTATCACTTTTTTGTTTAGAGGTTTATGTAAATTTTGTTTATATACACCTTACAGTCTCAGTTTACACTGTGACCATTCATTAGCGCTGCAGTTATTCTCTACACGTTTATATTTTGCAACTGATCCTTAGCTGTGCCGGCTGCTACCTTATTATACAAAAGAGACAGCGCGGTATATTTGTTTTGTTTTTCACATTTATAATCTGCAAAGGCCTGGTTTGGGTAAGGTATACAGTATTCTGCAATGGTCCAGGTTGGGTAAGGTATATTGTACAATGGTCCGGGTTGGGTAAGGTATATTGAGCAATGGTCCGGGTTGGGTAAGATATATTGTGCAATGGTCCGGGTTGGGTAAGGTATATTGTACAATGGTCAGGGTTGGGTAAGGTATATTGTGCAATGGTCCAGGTTGGGTAAGGTATATTGTGCAATGGTCCGGGTTGGGTAAGGTATATTGTGCAATGGTCCGGGTTGGGTAAGGTATATTGTACAATGGTCTGGGTTGGGTAAGGTATATTGTGCAATGGTCCGGGTTGGGTAAGATATATTGTGCAATGGTCCGGGTTGGGTAAGGTATATTGTACAATGGCCCGGGTTGGGTAAGGTATATTGTACAATGGTCTGGGTTGGGTAAGGTATATTGTGCAATGGTCCGGGTTGGGTAAGGTATATTGTACAATGGCCCGGGTTGGGTAAGGTATATTGTGCAATGGTCCAGGTTGGGTAAGGTATATTGTGCAATGGTCCGGGTTGGGTAAGGTATATTGTGCAATGGTCCAGGTTGGGTACGGTGCATAGTGCAGAGGTCCAGATTGGGTGAGTTTGCTTTGAATATTAAAAATGAATTAAACAGTGGTTTTGGTTGGTGGTGTTCAGATACAGCCTAATTATGCTTTAAGTATCAATAGTTAGATATAAGCAGAGGAAGGGACTGGGGGCAACTCTCCACTTTGCTTCCCATTGTTGATATTTGCATACTTTGTTTTCCCAAAAATAAGACCTAGCGTGATTGTCGGTGATGGCTGCAATATAAGCCCTACCCCCAAATAAGCCCTAGGTAAAGTCCTTGTAGGTCTTATTTTCAGGGTAGGGCTTATTTTCGGGGAAACAGGGTAGGGCTTATTTGGGGGGTAGGGCTTATATTGCAGCCATCACTGACAATCACTCTAGGTCTTATTTTCGGGGAAATAGGGTATCAGGCCACCTCAAATCTCAGGGGTCACAGGGAGCACTTAAAATAATACTGAAAGGCAAATGTGTCTTTCCACAACCCCTCACCTTGTGACTGGACAGAGAAAGGAGAAGCAGCAGACTGATGGGCACATCTCTCTGTCACTATGCTCTCTCCTCTTATCAGCATGCTCCTTACACTGCAGCACCCCGATTAGCTCCTTGTGCTGCATATCCATCCCTGTCTCAGCTCTGCTGTACAGTAGACTTGCAAAAGGACAATTCAATGACAGTTCCGGTACTTACATTGCTTGCATTTATAAAAAAATAATAATGTATTAACGATTAGCTACATTAATGTGTGCCTTCTATATCTGCTTGGAGTTCAGCTTTAATAAAGACAAGCAGTGGTTATTCCTGGCCCCTGAGACCTCATGGTCGCTATCACAATTGGTGCCATCACACCACTTGTAGTCTCACCCCTAGGAGAATGCCCGCTCCACCCTCCAACCTTAATGCCCAGTCATGCATACACATCAGCTGAGACCGACTCACGTATCTCTCACCTCCATTGTGAGCGAGATTTTCTCTGTTAATCATTTGTTATATATTCAAACCCAGAGCAAATATATTCAAGAAGCATAATTAGAGACCATGGTTTGATTTATATTCACCGAGAGATGATTTATGCCAGAATCAAAGTACATTTCATAAATGGCCTACCTAAAATACCATTACACTGATGCTTATCATAAAACGTTAGCTGTATCATGTTAGTAAAATACGCAATTAATTTTTAGGGAATTTTTTCCTCCTTCCTAAAAAAAAAAAAGAGCAATATAAATAATGCAGGCTGATTAAGATAAATGACACATTTGATTTCACAACAAAAACATACAGTAAACTTCAGCCGGAGTTTTTCAAAAGACCTCTGATTGTGGAAGAAATATATATATATATATATATAGACAGTATTTTTTATTAAAGGGTATACTTAAATCAGGAATAGAGACCAGTAAATAATTACGGTTGTGAGGGTATTTTTTATTTTTTTATTTTTTTCTATTGTACGTTTTATTTTAGTTTATTTCATTTTTTTCTGTTTTTAATCTATATATTATGTTCAGGAGCAAAAAAACAAAACAAAAACAAAAAAATTAATTTTTTTTTAGAATGTATAGTAAAAAATAAATGTACCTTATATATCAAAAACATTTCATACTTACCACTTACAGCCAGAAGGTGAAGCTCTAGGCTATTTTTGCCATTTTTCCTAGGGTAGTCCAGCTCTAATCTTGTGGCTTAAAAAAAACTCATAGAAACCCATGAGTCCGTCACCCCCGCATGCATTATGGACCAGCCACTCCTGATAGGATGCAAGATCAGCTATATTACTAGCAGGGGTGCTTACAGAGGTAACCTTCTTTCCCTAGGGTTTAAATCTTCTTTAACCACTTCAGCCCTTCCTGACCAGAGCACTTTTTGCAATTCGGCACTGTGTCGCTTTAACTGACAATTGCGCGGTTGTGCGACGTGGCTCCCAAACAAAATTGCCGTCCTTTTTTTCCCACAAATAGAGCTTTCTTTTGGTGGTATTTGATAACCTCTGCGTTTTTTATTTTTTGCGCTATAAACAAAAAAATAGCGTCAATTTTGAAAAAAAAAACGCATTATTTTTTACTTTTTGCTATAATAAATATCCCCAAAAAATATATTTAAAAAAACATTTTTTTTTCCTCAGTTTAGGCCGATACGTATTCTTCTACATATTTTTGGTAAAAAAAAAATGCAATAAGCATTTATTGATTGTTTTGCGCAAAAGTTATAGCGTCTACAAAATAGGGGATAGTTTTATGGCATTTTTATTGATTATTTTTATTTACTAGTAATGGCGGCGATCAGCGATTTTTATCATGACTGCGACATTATGGCGGATACAATTTTGACACATTTTTAGGACCATTGGCATTAATACAGCGATCAATGCTAAAAAATTGCATTAATTACTGTAAAAATGTCACTGGCAGTGAAGGGGTTAACCACTAGGTGGCGCTGTAGGCTTTAAGTGTGTCCTAGGGAGTGTTTCTAACTGTGAGGGGGAGGGGCTGTGTGTTACACTACACTGATCGCTGCTCCCGATCACAAGGAGCAGAGATCAGTGACAGTGTCACTAGGCAGAACGGGGAGATGCTTGTTTACATTAGCATCTCCCCGTTCTTCCTCACCGTGAGACGATCGCGGGCATCCCCGTGGACATCGGGTCCGCAGGACCCGCGGTCGCGGAGCTCCCACCGTGCGCGCGCCCGCGAGCCACCTCTTAAAGGGCAACGTACAGGTACATTAATCTGCCTGTACATGTCCTTCTGCCGCAGTATATCTACGTGAGGCGGTCGGGAAGTGGTTAATCACGAGGGCCTTGGGCGTAGGAGATATGACATAAAAAACAAGTTCAAGATATCGAGTGCCTAGGGCAAATCTTCTACATCCTGCTTCTTTCCCCTGCTCCCTTACCGCTATTACCAGCAATTCCTAGTTGTCAAAATGACAGCTGGGACTTACTATGTATCACATAGCAGAAGCAGCTGTCAAAATGCAACCACTTCTTTGTAAAACGACACTTGCAAATATTCTTCAAGTGTCATTAAGTAAATACAATGTAATAGTTTGTGCATTATATTTATTATTTCATTTGTATTTAGATAAAAACAGGTAACCTTTGATCTGTATATGACATCAGTAAAAGCAACCTTACAAGTAACAAAAAAAAAAATTAAATATATTCCTAATTAGGCTTTTAATATGCTATATAATTCTACAAATTTTTTTTTCTCTTTTGGCTTAATATTTAAAGTATATGGAAATCCAAAACTTTTTTCTTAATCGTACATCAGGGGACACAGAGCCATAGTAGTTACTATGTGGGTTATATAGGTCACCTTTAGGTGATGGACACCGGCACACCCCATGCAAGAAGTTCAACTCCCTATATAACCCCTCCCCCTACGGGGAGTACCTCAGTTTTTTCGCCAGTGTCTTAGGTGTTGGTCACGAGTAAAGATGTGCTGTGCTGAGCTCCGCTGGAATATTCCTTGCTGGGGCAAGCTATACAACAGGATTCATTTAAAGTGTCTTTTCCAGGCCGAATTGAAAGGTACCGGGCCACGTGTCCGAAGAAACAAGGTTTTACCTGTAACGCTTCTCTTTTTAGAGAGCTGGACCTCGGGATCCAGTATTTGTTTTTTTCAGCCATATTCCTGGCAGGGGGCTTTTTAACCGCTAAGCCACCGCCCACCGTCATATGACGGCTGGACGAGGCTTCTGTTGTTCTGGGAGGACGTCATATGACATCCTCGCCCTCCCGAGCCCTGCCCGCTGCGTCACTCGGGACCCGGTGCGCGTGCCCGGCGGCCGCGATGTCCGCCGGGCACCCGCGATTGCCGGGTAACAGAGCAGGAGCGTGGATCTGTGCATGTAAACACAGATCCACGTCCTGTCAGAGAGGAGAGGAGACCGATGGCGTGTCCCTTGTACATAGGGACAGCGATCGGTCACCTCCCCCAGTCAGTCCCCTCCCCCCACAGTTAGAATCACCTCCTTAGGTCATACATTAACCCCTCGAGCGCCCCCTAGTGTTAACCCCTTCCCTGCCAGTCACATTTACACAGTAATCAATGCAATTTTATAGCATTGATCGCTGTATTAATGTGAATGGTCCCAAAAATGTGTCAAAAGTGTCCGATGTGTCCGCCGCAATATCGTAGTCACAATAAAAATTGCAGATCGCCGCCATTACTAGTAAAAAATAAATAAATAATAAAAATGCTATAAATCTATCCCCTATTTTGTAGACGCTATAACTTTTGCGCAAACCAATCAATATACGCTTATCGCAATTTTTTTTTACCAAAAATATGTAGAAGAATACGTATCGGCCTAAACTGAGGAAAAAATTTGTTAAAAAAAAAAAAAAAAATTGGATATTTATTATAGCAAAAAGTAAAAAATATTGTTTTTTCAAAATTGTCCCTCTTCTTTTGTTTATAGCGCAATAAATAAAAACCACAGAGGTGATCAAATACCACCAAAAGAAAGCTCTATTTGTGGGGAAAAAAATGATAAAAATTTAATTAAGGTGCAGTGTAACATGACCGCGCAATTGTCATTCAAAGTGCGACAGCGCTGAAAACTGAAAAATGGCTTGGGCAGGAAGGGGGTGTAAGTGCCCTGTATTGAGGTGGTTAAAGGCCCAGGGCTGTGGATCCCCCCCCGATGAAAAAGGGGCCCCTGTCCCTGAAGGTTTTTTTAACGGAGCCCACCGTGATTGGTGAAGAGTGGACCCTGCAGCTGTGTCCCTCTACAGCTTCTCCTCCCGGTTAGAGGCCATGGGGCGGTCGGCGGTATGCCGCCCAGCTTCCGCTGCCGCCGCCATTACGGTGGCTCTCTATCCACCTGCCCTCCTCTCTCCTCCGCCCAAGCCCCCCCCCCACATGCAATCTAAGTGGATCGGAGTCCCCGCTCATGCGGGAAAGCGGTCTTTTTTTATATAAAAGATGAGGGGGGGCGGAAAGGGTGGTTGGAGGAGGGGGGGGACAGAGCATTAGCGCAGCGTCAGCGTGGTTCAACGCCCACAAGCGTGGGCCATGCTTAGCTATAAAGGTGCACTTTTTTGCAGGTGCATACAGCTAAAGGAGGGACACAGAGCAGATGGATTGCATGTGAGAGTGGTTGACACAGGCATTCCCAGGCACATTTACTTAGCATCAGATTGAGCCTTGATAGCAGCGGCATTTGCTGAACTATACTGCTCAGCAGTGGATGCATTTCTGGTAGTATCTCTGCATTTGTGCTTAGCACTATGGGCAGAAGGGGAGGTACAAAATACCCTGGAAAATAGGGGCTCAAAGGGATCTCCCTCAGGCTCTGAGGACCCTCCCTCTGTAATGCCATCTCCCCCTGAAAAACCAAGGGAGGCTGGTCAGAGTGAGCCGTCGGGGTTTGGGGTTTGCAACTGCTTCTGGCATTTCAGTCCCTGTATATATTACTCAGGAGGTTTGTTCCTCAGTCATGAGTGGATTAGAGGAAAGATTAGTGACCTTAATCGCATCTTCATAAGTAGAAGAAAACACATGAAGGCCCCTTCTATCACCCAGTTCCGAGGGCAAATCATCTACATCCTGCTTCTTTTCCCCTGCTCCCTTACCGCTATTACCGCAAATGGGGATGTCAGACCCATGCTAGATCTCAAGGATCTAAACCGGTTCCTGAACTATCCACTTTTTCCACGTGGAATCAATCTAATCTGTTGTCTCCATCCTATAACGAGGAGAACTTCTGGCATCAGTCGACATCAGGGATGCATACCTAATTTTTCCCCGCTCATCACAAATATCTGCGTTTTGAAGTAGAAAAACTTTACTTTCAGTTGTAGCATTGCCTTTTCGGGCTAGCTACTGTACCTCTGGTGTTTACAAAATTTCTGGCCCTTCCTTTGGCCAAATTAAGGAATAGGTATAACAATTGTAGCATACCTAGAGGACCTGCTCTGAATAGACAGCCTGCTTAGCCTGCTTAGACCAAAGCATGGAATACCTAGGTTGGGTCCTCAACCTAGAGAGATCTTCTTTAAAACCATTAAGAAGACTAATGCCCTATACACACGATCGGACATTGATCGGACATTCCGACAACAAAATCCATCTGATTTTTTCCGACGGATGTTGGCTCAAACTTGTCTTGCATACACATGGTCGCACAAAGTTGTCGGAAAATCCGAACGCGGTGACGTAAAACACGTACGTCGGGACTATAAACGGGGCAGTGGCCAATAGCTTTCATCTCTTAATTTATTCTGAGCATGCGTGGCACTTTGTGCGTCGAATTTGTCTACACACGATCGGAATTTAAAGGATCGGATTTTGTTGTCGGAAAATTTTATATCCTGCTCTCAAACTTTGTGTGTCGGAAATTCCGACGGAAAAAGTCCAATGCAGCCCACACACGATCGGAATTTCCGACAACACAATCTGATTGTACTTTCTCCATCGGAAAATCCGACCGTGTGTACAGGGCATTAGTATACTTGGGTCTGGTTATAGATACAGCCCAGAAAAGGGTGGCTTTTACCCCAGGCAAAGATCAGTTCCGTAAAGGAGCTGGTTCATGTGGTCAGGGCAAGAAGGGCCCTTCTATTCACCTTTGCATAAGGTTGTTGGGAAAGATGATGGCTTCATTCAAAGCGATTCCCTATGCTCAGTCTCATTCAAGACTGCTGCAAAACAGTATCTTGTCTACCTGGAACAAGAAGGTCCAATCGCTAGATTTCCAAAGCGTCTGTCGCCAAAGGGTGCGCAAGAGCCTCAGTTGGTGGAGGATATCCAAGAATCCGCAGAAGGGGAAATCCTTCTTACCAGTTACCTGGAAGATGGTATCAACAGCTGCCAGCCTTTCGGGTTGGGGAGCAGTCCTGGAAGAGGCGACTGTCCAAGGGAAATGGTCCAGAAATAAAAAGACCTTGCTCATCAACATTCTAAAGATTCAGGCAGTGCACCTAACCCTAAGGGCCTGGACATTCAGGTTGCGGATTTGTCCTGTCAGGATTCAATCCGACAATGCCATAGCAGTGGCTTATGTCAATCACCAAGGGGGCACCAGAAGTCATGCAGCCCAGGGAGAGGTAAACCATATCCTAGCCTGGGCAGAAAAGCAGGTATCGGCAATCTTCATCCCAGGGGTAGAGAATTGGCAGGCGGACTACTTGAGTCGCCAGCAATTGTTACTGGGGGGAGTGGTCACCTCACCCCGAAATCTTCGGGATTCCGAATGTAGGTCTGTTTCCGTCCAGGTTCAACGAAAAAGTTGACAACTTTGTGTCAAAAACAAGGGATCCACTCGCATATGGAACAGATGCGTCGGTGACCCCGTGGGATCAGTTCTCATTGATTTATGCATTCCCTCCTACTGTGCTGCTACCACCACTTCTTCGCAGGATCAAGCAGGAAAAGAAGTCAGTGGTTCTTGTGGCCCCAGTGGGGCCCAGAAGATCTTGGTATGCAGAGATCGTAAGGATGGCGGTAGGGGACCCCTGGACCCTACCACCACGTCCAGACCTGCTGTCACAGGGACCAGTATTCCATCCTATCTTACAAATGCTATATTTAACAGTTCTGCTATTGAAACCCACATTCTGAAGAATATCTACCTTGATTAATACAAGGAAGCCAGCTTCCAGAGTAATTTATTATAGAGTCTGGAAGGCATATGTTCCTAGTGTGAGTCCAGGGGTTGGCATCCTAGAAGGTATATTCCTTGCCTTTCTGTAAATAGGATTAGAAATGAAGCTGGCATCAAGGGCCAGGTCTCGACCTTATCAGTATTATTCCAATGACCACTTGCTTCTCATTCCCTGGTCCGGTGTCACAGCTTAGGTCACCCTTAAAACCTTGGGACTTGAATTTGGTTTTGTCAGATTTACAAAGACAGCCTTTTGGGCCGATACGACATACTCCCTTGATCCTTTTGACAAGTTGGTTTTTCTGGTTGCCATATCTTCTGCAAGAAGGGTATCAGAATTGGCTGCTCTTTATTGTAAAGAGCCATATTTAATTATTCACAAGGATAAGGTGGTATTGCGTCCTTATCCTAGCTTTCTGCCAGGATATTGTTCTCCCTTCATTTTTTTCCAGAACCCTGTTATAATGGAAAGGTCGCTACATTCTCTTGATGTAGTGAGAGCAGTCAAAGTCTATTTGAAGACGACTACTCAGATTACCAAAAAAAAAAAAAAAATCGGATGTTTTTGTTTGTGTTGCCTGAAGGTCCTAGAAAAGGACAGGCAGAGTCGAAATCTACTATTTCTAAGTGGATCCGGCAAGTAATTATTCAAGCTTATGGTTTGAAGGGAAGGTTCCACCTTTTCAAATCAAAGCGCACTCCACCAGGGTTGTTAGTGCTTCATGGGCAGTGCATCACCAAGCCTCCATGGCTCAAATCTGCAAGGCCACAACTTGGTCTTCAGTCCATACATTCACCAGATTCTATCAGGTGGATGTAAGAAGGCATGAGGCTATCACCTTTGGGCGCAGTGTACTGCAGGCAGCAGTATAGATCCTCAGGCCTGTTGCCACCCTACTTTTGTGTGTGTCTCCCTCCCCTCAGTTGGCATTGATCTGGGACATCCCACATAGTAACTACTATGGCTCTGTGTGCTGTGATGTACGATTAGGAAAATAGGATTTTTATAACAGCTTACCTGTAAAATCCTTTTCTTTGAAGTACATCACGGGACACTGAGGTCCCTCCCTTCTTTTTGGGTATACACGTGTATTGCTTTGCTACAAAACTGAGGTACTCCCTGTAGGGGGAGGGGTTATATAGGGAGTTGAACTTCCTGTTTAGGGTGTGCCAGTGTCCATCACTTAAGGGTGGCCTATATAACCCACATAGTAACTTCTATGGCTCTGTGTCCCGTGATGTACTTCAAAGAAAAGGATTTTACAGGTAAGCTGTTATAAAAATCCTATTTTTTCATTTTGGATATAGTGGAGAAGGGTTATAACCACTCTTAGGTTTTTTTTTTTTTTATCTGTGTCTTGTTTCACTTTTTAGTTTCACAAAGTTTTTTATTAGAGTTTTTTACATTTATATTTCAAATTTGAACTCATCAGTCCAGAGAACCTGCTACCATTTTTCTGCACCACAGTTCCTATGTTTTTATGAATAGTTGAGTCGCTTAGCCTTGTTTCCATGTCCAAAGTATTGTTTTGTGGCTGCAATTCTTCCATTAAGACCACTTCTGGCCAGACTTCTCAGGATAGTAGATGGATGTACCTGGGTTCCACTGGTTTCCACCAGTTCTGTGCTGATTCCTAGTGTGGACATCTTCTGATGTTGAAGGGAAATAAGCATGATGTGTCTTTCTTCTGCTGCATTGTTTCCTTGGCCAACCACTGCGTCTACGGTCCTCAATGTTGCCCATTTTCTTGTGCTTCTTCAAAAGAATCTTGAAACCCCAGTCTGCTTTGAAATCTTTGCCTAGGAGAAACCTTGCTAATGCAGTATAACAGCCTTGGGGGTGATTTACGAAAGCCGTGCCCAATGCACATTTCCATATTTACGAACTGGTGCCCTGGTAACAGAGCACAAATCCCCCATTTAATATAGTGATCTTGGTGCACGGGAGAATGCAATCTGTGTGCCACTATGGACATGGCGCACAGCATCTCCAAATCAATATTGACAGAAGATGGAGGTGCCAATATTATGGGGTGATGTGAGGAAGTTTAATAACAACTACCCAAGTAACAAATATGCCCAAAATAGAATGAGAAAGTAACTTTTTCAGAGAAAGCCTGCTGTGCCCGCAAGTACCTTTAGAACTGTGTGAGATCAATGTAAGCAGTGCGCATGCGCAAGCGGCTGTTGCGCTCGTTCACATGCGTTTGTTCACTGCGCGGCCAAAATCTTAGTAAATGTTAAGCAACATACATGCAATTGCATGGGTTGAAGGGGCTCACCTGTAAACTTGACACATTTTTTTTTTTTTACGCTGGTTCACCTTGTTAGCATTGTCGTGTTAGCATGTTACGCTGCCAACATGTGACATGCACCTTGTTAAAATTATGTAAAATGACTCTCGCTCCTCTAGCTCCTCCTAAATGGGCATTTAACCTTCCCCCTCTAATGCATATGATTGCCTTGGGATAGCTTTTGCTTTTAAAGGGGAACTCCACACTCTGTTCTACAATGCTCTTGTCTACCCCCTCTAAGCCCTTGGATTTCCATGGCCTAACTTTTGCTTTTAAAAGGGAACTCCACTTTATTCTCAAAAAGCTGTGAGCTGCCTTCACCAATCCAAACCACATCCTTTTTCAGAGCATACAACAGGGCCAGCTAGGAAAGGGGCGAGAAGAGCGATCGCCCAACCCCCTACTGAACCATACAAGGCCACACACATTCAACATAGCTGGCTGCCTTTGGGGCATGTTGGGCTCAGCTCAATACCAACCATAAAGCACCTTGTACCCACTAGTTTAAAGGGGTTTTCCACATTCCATAAAGCCCCCTGTCTGCAGTCCCCCACAACCCCAACCTAGGGTTGTCTGGAAGAGGCCCTTGTCCCCCTGAATATGGGAACAAGGTTGTTGACTCTTGGGGTGTCTGAGCCCCTCCTGCCCCCAAGCATCCACCCCACTTTAATGGGCAGGCTTTCTGCATGTTTGGCTAGGGGTTTGTTAGTGTGTGGGAGGGGTATAATATTTTTTTAGTTTTGGGTGGTATTTTTCACGTGGGAGTTCTCATTTTAAGCCTTAACAAACCCACATGGTCTTGTATGTATTGGGGGCAGGCTATTTTTTGTTTTGAGTTAAAATCTTGCAGCTGCAATGTAGATTTGTAAGTTTTCTCTAAAGCTGTACATCTTTGAAGCAGCATTTTGGATACATGCTACAGATGCACCACTTTACAGGCAGAGTAAGCCCCCCCCCCGCCCCTTCTCCTTGTTTCGTTTTTGGGGTTGTCCAAATTGGTGACATTGATATATGTCCCTCAGGGTGGGACCTGGGCCCCATACCCATTTTAAGGCCAATAACTAGAATAAAAGCCAGCCAAGTGGAGACTAGCAAAATTAACAAGTCAGTTCCCATAGACTGCAATAGTATTTGTTGTATAACTTTTGCCCATGTTAGGCTCTTTGTTTGCCCCCCTGGACCGGGGGGTGTTTGTCCCATCTGTAATTGTGTAGCATGCTGGATGATGTGCTTAATTTTGGACGGGGGGTGGCTTATTTTGTGCTAGCTGCATTTGGGTTGTTCTGGGCATGCTCAGGGACTTTGTTTTTTTGCTGTGGCTTTTGGTGTGTGAAATGCATTTGTGTTGACTTGGACATGCTCAGGGACTTTATTTCTTTTGGTGTTTTTTGTGTGTGAACAGAGATTTTTCTGGGCATGCTCCGAGAGTGTTTTTGGGTTAGTAATTTAAAGACATCCTTAATAGGTGTAACCACATTGAAGTTCTCTCTACATTGGGTGAACTTGTGTGTGTTTCATGGACTGTGCATGTGTTTTCAATTGCCTCATTAGCACACAAACTTATGTTATATAAAACTTGCAGATAGCATTCTTTACCTTGACCTGAAAAGAAGCAAGATATTTTGTTTGTTATATCTTTGCAAAACAGATGTGTTTTAGAACAGGTATTTTTTTATTTTTTTATTTATATTTTTTTTTGGAGGGGGGGGTGATTTTTTACTGAAATATTTTAGATGTTGTCAATCTGTGTTGTTTGTAGGTTGTTAGTTTCACTTTGATTTAATTGTCTGTGCTGCATTATTTTGCACAATCTTCCTCAAGCTGTTGTGACTACTAAATGTTTAAATCCTTAAGAGACTGTCCATTAATTTCCTCTGCAAAATGGTCAGACCTCAAAACCATATTCTGTTAGTGTCTCAAATTAACATACATGTGTTTTTTGCATTCCTTGCTCTTTTCCAAGTCCTGTTTTGTTGACCAATAAAATTTGCAGCATTTTTTTTATGTTTTATGTGGTTTGTTAATAATTTGTTTTGCAGATGCATGCTCAATTCAACTAATGCATTTTACACTCTCCCCCCACAAATTTTTTTTTTTTATGCAACAGATTTCCCAGCTGCAGCTCAACTAGGCTGATTGGCATGGCAAAACAAAAAGTGTGATTTGTCACACTTTTGCCAATTTCCTGGTGCCATCAAGGTAGCATATGCATGGATTGTGCGTATACTACCATGGATAGGCACCAGGAAAGGAAAATTACAGAGCGGTAAGTACTCAATTTTCTATTTTAGCGCAGTGGTTCTCGGCCTCAGTCCTCAAGTACCCCCGACAGGACATGTTTTGGGAATTTATCTTAGCTAAAATAGCTGTCCAAAATACCAAGCCATTGACTGTGATTTAAAGCACCTGGGCAAGAGGAAGGAAAAACCTGCAAACATGGCCTGTTGGGGGTACTTGAGGACAGGGTTGAGAAGCACTGCTTTAGAGCACTGAGCTAAAATCTAGCTCAAGACAATCCAATTCTAATTGTGGGCATTTGAGGGAAACCAATCGAGTGTTAGAACGGCTGCTTGTCTTTTTTAGGTTGGGCTTTGTGTCCCTTTTCTGAAAATTGGCTTCACTTCCTGTCACATAGCCAAACAGGAAGTGAGGGTAAAACCCTACCAATGTCTTTCCTTGGGGACACACAGGTCAATCTAACTAGTGTCCCCATTAAGCAAATTGCACTCTAGCACTTTATTGTGTTTACCCCAAATTATTAGTTATTTTGGGGTTTATTAAAGGCAAATCCACTCTGCAATATAAGTGTACTCACTGTAAATCTGAGGGGAAGCACTGGTGATTTTATCATCCAATGTAGAAACAAAGATGCTGTTTTTATATTTTCCTTGCATGCCCCCCTCGGATCTCCAGCAATTGCACTTCCAAGTGCACTTGTAGTGCAAAGTCGATTTGCCTTTAGTAAATAAACCCCAAAGTCCAAGATACCTAATAGTTTGGAGTGTACAGAACAAAATGCTAGAGTGCAGTTTACCTAATGGGGAAACTATTTAGATTGACCCGTGTTTCCCCAAGGAAAGACAATGGTAGGGTTTTACCCTCACTTCCTGTTTGGCTATGTGACAGGAAGTGAAAAAATTTTAAGGAAAAGCTGGCAAAATTTGGGAGGTGTTTTCACACTATCAGGGGTGCAGACATTCCCAAAAACTGACAAGACTTCTAATCCCTCTGTACTCTATCCCCAAGCAAAAATAAGAAAGGATTTCATTTAGTTTAACTTTGCAAGGACACATTCCTAAGTTCAACTGTGATGCATGTCAATGGCCCATTTAGACCTTGTTTAATAGAAAACACCAGTTGCCTTTCACTAGAAACATTTGTTAGTCCAGTCCTGGAAATCTGCATCTGCTTAACTATTAACCACTTGAGCCCCGGACCATTATGCTGCCTAAGGACCAGAGGTCTTTTTCCAATTTGGCACTGCGTCGCTTTAACTGCTAATTGCGCGGTCATGCAATGCTGTACCCAAACGAAATTTGCGTCCTTTTCTTCCCACAAATAGAGCTTTCTTTTGATGGTATTTGATCACCTCTGCAGTTTTTATTTTTTGCGCTATAAACGGAAAAAGACCGAAAATTTTGAAAAAAATGATATTTTCTACTTTTTGTTATAAAACAAAACCAATAAACTAAATTTTAGTCATACATTTAGGCCAAAATGTATTCGGCCACATGTCTTTGGTAAAAAAAATGTCAATAAGCATATATTTATTGGTTTGCGCAAAAGTTATAGCGTCTACAAACTAGGGTACATTTTCTCTAATTTACACAGCTTTTAGTTTATGACTGCCTATGTCATTTCTTGAGGTGCTAAAATGGCAGGGCAGTACAAAACCCCCCCAAATGACCCCATTTTGGAAAGTAGACACCCCAAGGAAATTGCTGAGAGGCATGTTGAACCCATTGAATATTTATTTTTTTTTGTCCCAAGTGATTGAATAATGACAAAAAAAAAAAAAAAATTACAAAAAGTTGTCACTAAATGATATATTGCTCACACAGGCCATGGGCCTATGTGGAATTGCACCCCAAAATACATTTAGCTGCTTCTCCTGAGTATGGGGATACCACATGTGTGGGACTTTTTGGGAGCCTAGCCGCGTACGGGGCCCCAAAAACCAAGCACCGCCTTCAGGATTTCTAAGGGTGAAAATTTTTGATTTCACTCTTCACTGCCTATCACAGTTTCGGAGGCCATGGAATGCCCAGGTGGCACAAAACCCCCCCAAATGACCCCATTTTGGAAAGTAGACACCCCAAGCTATTTGCTGAGAGGCATGGTGAGTATTTTGCAGCTCTCATTTGTTTTTGAAAATGAAGAAAGACAAGAAAAAACTTTTTTTTTTTCCTTTTTTCAATTTTCAAAACTTTGTGACAAAAAGTGAGGTCTGCAAAATACTCACTATACCTCTCAGCAAATAGCTTTGGGTGTCTATTTTCCAAAATGGGGTCATTTGGGGGGGTTTTGTGCCACCTGGGCTTTCCATGGCCTCCGAAACTGTGATAGGCAGTGAAGAGTGAAATCAAAAATTCACGCCCTTAGAAAGCCTGAAGGCGGTGCTTGGTTTTCGGGGTCCCGTGCGCGGCTAGGCTCCCAAAAAGTCTCACACATGTGGTATCCCCGTACTCAGGAGAAGCAGCAGAATGTATTTTGGGGTGTAATTTCACATATTCCCATGGCATGTTTGAGCAATATATCATTTAGTGACAACTTTGTGCAAAAAAAAAAAAAAAAAAAAATTTGTCTCTTTCCCGCAACTTGTGTCGCAATATAAAATATTCCATGGACTCGACATGCCTCTCAGCAAATAGCTTGGGGTGTCTACTTTCCAAAATGGGGTCATTTGGGGGGGGTTTGAACTGTCCTGGCATTTTATGCACAACATTTAGAAGCTTATGTCACACATCACTCACTCTTCTAACCACTTGAAGACAAAGCCCTTTCTGACACTCATTGTTTACATGAAAAAGTTATTTTTTTTTGCAAAAAAATTACTTTGAACCCCCAAACATTATATATTTTTTTAAAGCAAATGCCCTACAGATTAAAATGGTGGGTGTTTAATTTTTTTTTTTCACACAGTATTTGCGCAGCGATTTTTCAAATTTTTGGGGGGAAAAAACACACTTTTTTAAATTTTAATGCACTAAAACACACTATATTGCCCAAATGTTTGATGAAATAAAAAAGATGATCTTAGGCCGAGTACATGGATACCAAACATGACATGCTTTAAAATTGCGCACAAACGTGCAGTGGCAACAAAATAAATACATTTTTAAAAGCCTTTAAAAGCCTTTACAGGTTACCACTTTAGATTTACAGAGGAGGTCTACTGCAAAAATTACTGCCCTCGATCTGACCTTCGTGGCGATACCTCACATGCATGGTGCAATTGCTGTTTACATTTGACGACAGACCGCCGCTTGCGTTCGCCTTAGCGCGAGAGCAGGGGGCGACAGGGGTGCTTTTTTTTTTTTTTTTTTTCTTTATTATTTTTTTGCTTTTTTATCTTATTTTTAAACTGTTCCTTTCATTTTTTTTTTTTTAATCATTTTTATTGTTATCTCAGGGAATGTAAATATCCCCTATGATAGCAATAGGTAGTGACAGGTACTCTTTTTTGAAAAAATTGGGGTCTATTAGACCCTAGATCTCTCCTCTGCCCTCAAAGCATCTGACCACACCAAGATCGGTGTGATAAAATGCTTCCCCAATTTCCCAATGGCGCTATTTACATCCGGCAAAATCTAAGTCATAAAATGCTCGTAGCTTCCGGTTTCTTAGGCCATAGAGATGTTTGGAGCCACTCTGGTCTCTGATCAGCTCTATGGTCAGCTGGCTGAATCACCGGCTGCATTTTCAGGTTCCCTGTTGAGACAGGAGAGCCAGAGAAAAACACGGAAGACGGTGGGGGGGGGGCATTCCCTCCCACGGCTTGTAAAAGCAGTCTAGAGGCTAATTAGCCACTAGGATTGCTTTTACATGAAAGCCGACCGCTGGCTGAAAAGAATGATACCAAGATGATACCTAAACCTGCAGGCATCATTCTGGTATAACCATTCAAAGTCGTGAATGGCGTACCTGAAGACAAAAAAATGGTTAACAATAAAGCACAGTAAACGGTAAAGTATAAAAAATTGCATACCTGAAAAACAAACATGATAAAACATAATAACAATAAAACATTGCAGAATAGAATACAGTAAAAAAGAGCAGAACAAGAGAGAGAGAATAGAGAGAGAGAGAACAATAAAACGACAACTATTTTTTTTTATTTTATATTTTTTTTTTTTTTTTTTTACACTTTTTTTGTAACTAACTTTTATAACTGTAACCGGTTCCAGGTTCGGGTCTCTCAAAATGCGATGGCATCTTGGGAGACCCTGTGAAAGTGTGCCTAGTCTGTGCAATGCTGTACCCTACGCTAATACTCAACTAATGAATGGTAGCGTTCAAAACATTCACCAATGCAAAGACCAGGATTGTCAGGACAGGAGGGACAATAATAGCGGGTGTCACGCCTATATTCGCGCTTGCTGCAGACACGACATCTTTTTTGGGAGGTTCGTTGGGTAGGGGTACTCGGGAGGACATAAAGAAAATGCCTCTCATGCAGCCGACTGCATTTGGTTGGGGATGTGAATGGGGGAAGTACGGGCGCTGCAGAAGCGGTGGGTTCCCAATTAGGATTGGCGAATGCAGCAGGAAGGGCACTATGGGCACGACGGGCCTGTGTTTGTCTTTTTGGTGGCAGCGGGACACTACTTGTGCTTGCCACCTCACCAGCTTGAACTACACTTATGGGACTCGCCACGTCACCAAGTGTTACTGCAGTGCTGGTTTGACTACGACCGGGGTGTACTAGGCTGCTGGCGCTTGCCAGTTCAATAAAAAGCTACCAAAAAAACTGTTAGCGATCGCAGGGATCAGGCCTGACTCTGCGAATGCTGCAGTTATGCGTTAAGTGTTTTGTAAGTGACAGTGATCGATCGATACTGCACTTGGGTGGGCTGGGCCAGACGGAGGGGCAAAATGCAGGTGCTAGCAGGTATCTGGGCTGATCCCGCTAACACTGCGTTTTTGGGAACCCTAAACTGCTGGGGACGCTAGTATAGATCTGATCGGATCAGATATTGATCCGTTCAGATACTATACCACTAAGGGAGGTGTACGGTGCGTGCGTGGGTGTTAGCGGTACTGACGCTAATCTGACGCTGCTTGGGGCTGGTGCTTGCCAGTTCACCAAAATACTACCAAAAAAACTGTTAGCGATCGCAGGGATCAGACCTGACTCTGCGAACGCTGCAGTTATGCATTTAGTGTTTTGTAAGTGACAGTGATCGATCGATACTGCACTTGGGTGGGCTGGGCTGGGCCGGGCGGAGGGGCAAAACGCAGGTGCTAGCAGGTATCTGGGCTGATCCCGCTAACACTGCGTTTTTGGGAACCCTAAACTGCTGGGGACGCTAGTATAGATCTGATCGGATCAGATATTTATCCGATCAGATACTATACCACTAAGGGAGCTGTACGGTGCGTGCGTGGGTGTTAGCGCTACTGGCGCTAACCTGACGCTGCCTGGGGCTGGTGCTTGCCAGTTCACCAAAATGCTACCAAAAAAACTGTTAGCGATCGCAGGGATCAGGCCTGACTCTGCGAACGCTGCAGTTATGCGTTTAGTGTTTTGTAAGTGACAGTGATCGATCGATACTGCACTTGGGTGGGCTGGGCGGAGGGGCAAAACACAGGTGCTAGCAGGTATCTGGGCTGATCCCGCTAACACTGTGTTTTCGGGAACCCTAAACTGCTGGGGACGCTAGTATAGATCTGATCGGATCAGATATTGATCCGATCAGATACTATACCACTAAGGGAGGCGTATGCTGCATGCGTGGGTGTTAGCGGTACTGGCGCTAATCTGACGCTGCCTGGGGCGACGCATATCACCGCCGGGCGATCAGGGGCTAAACCTTTATTCGGTAATAAACGGCGGGTCCCCTGACACTATAAAAAATAAACGAACTAACCAGCGTCACCCGTAACGGTTATACGGTGATCAGTGGTGAAAGGGTTAACTAGGGGGCAATCAAGGGGTTAAAACATTTATTAGATAGTATATGGGGCTCCCTGACGCTATAAAACGCTGACGGCGAACCTAAATATTTAGGTCCCTAAGTAGCGTCACCAGCGACACTAATACAGCGATCAAAAAAATGATCGCTTAGCGACACTGGTGACAGGGGGTGATCAAGGGGTTAAAACTTTATTAGGGGGGGTTGGGGGGGTATCCTAGACCTACAGAGGGGTAATACTAACTGTCCCAACACTGTAACTGTCACAAACTGACACCAATGCAGTAATCAGAAAAAAAAAACAAAAAAAAAAACTGCTGGTGTCAGTTTGTGACAGGGGGGGGTGATCGGGGGGCGATCGGGGGGGGGATCGGGGTGTTTTGTGTGCCTGACATGTTCTACTGTGTGTGTGTGTGTGTTGTGCACTCACATACCTGTCTTCTCTCCTCGGGCCGGAACGGAAATTACCGAGCCGAGGAGAGATGACATCATTTCCTTTGCTGCTGTTTAGCATACAGCAGCAAAGGAATGATGTGATTGGCCGGCGGCGATCGCGAGGGGGGGGGCCACGAACGGACGGCCTCCCCCTCATCTCCGATCGCCGTGGGACAAAAGACGACCGCCTCAGGCACCGGGGAGGGGTCCGACCGGACCCCCCACCCGCGAAAGGCAAATCACGTATATGTACGTGATTTTGCCTGTCCGTGCCACATTGCCGACGTAAATCGGCGTGAGGCGGTCGTCAAGTGGTTAATGTCCATAAAAATTGGGTTCCTGCAGCTAGATGCGCCAAATGAATATAGATGCGCGACCGCTGTGCATGTGAGAACTGCTGTGTTTGCGGCGGTATGTACCCGTGGCGCATATCTGGTTCCCGGAAGCGCTGGCCAGCACACAGGAATGACATCACGCCCCCTCCAGGAAGTTGCTTGTACTGCTGCTAATTTCTTCCCACCACCATTCCCCGTTCACTGTTCTCTGAGGAAGAGATGATACTTTTTTGCAAATTAAGAAAACTTTTAATTTATTTTTACATGGGGTGGTGTTTGTGTGGGTCATGTATGTGTGTCTAAATGATTTGGCCTCAAAACACACACCTACTTCCTGTGTACAGATTCACTTCCAGTCCAATGTATGTTGCTTCCTTCTTCAATATGTGTGTATATATAGATATATATATATCTATAGATGTAGGTTCTTGTGTCCACCAGCAGAGAGAATTTGGGTAGATGCCACACTCCCAATTCTGGAGGCATAATAATGGTCTAGCACAGGGTTCTTCAAACTACGGCCCTCCAGTTGTTCAGGAACTACAATTCCCATCATGCCTAGTCATGTCTGTGAATGTCAGAGATTTACAATGCCTCGTGGGATGTGTAGTTCCGCAACAGCTGGAGAGCCGTAGTTTGAAGATTCCTGATCACTCTAGCATGTCTTGAAAAAAGGTGTTTTTTCATGTGCCTTGTATAATGCCCAAGAAATTTCGTTAGGAAAATACAAGTGGCTCATGGCACATCTACATTCCATATTTGGCACTTAAGATGGTCATGCACTATGCAATCTGATTGGCCAATCTCTGTACAACTCGATATTTAGGCAAAATAGGTAATAAGAAGACGCACTTGAACAATTAATTCAAATTATAGGAAATCAAACAGGCTCTTGCACTAAATCTAATTTATTTAAGATCTAACTGACTGCAGTGTATGGTCACCTTTAAAGATCAAGATCTGAAAATATGAATTTATTGGGTTTAGAAACTCTTCTCTGTTCTTTGAAATGTATTGAAAGATTTGGGTAAAAAAACAAAAAAAAACACATTTCAAAGATATATTAGAATAAAAGGAATAAGATTAGCATCAAAAGGGTTAATTCACTGAGAACACCTACTAATTGCCTAACAAGACGCATCCAATGAAATTAAATTAACCAATTGTATTGGGCGTGCGCTATTATCAATGAGAAAACCGCAGTTACCCTAGCGACATTTGCAGTTTACATATGTGGGTATTTATTATCGCTATTTGCGCTTCAATGTGCCCCGGTTCGCACGTTCTATTAATGACTTTTCCGGCGCACCAATTAATGTATGAACTGGTGCAGCACCTTCTTCTTAGTAAATCACCCCTCTTGTGTCTTGTTGCTGTGCTCAGTCTTGCCATGTTGTATGACCTGTGACATGAAACTGCCTTCCACAATCTCACCTTAGTAGCAGAGTGTGGCTGTTCCTAAATCAATTTTAAGCCTCCTACACAACTGTTTCTGTTAATGCAGTTAATGACTGTGTTTAAACCTACATATGAAATTAATGGTCATGAGCACCTGCTTGGTAAAATTGGTCAATCATACACCTCATGCTAATCCTACAAAATCCCTGACTTTGTGCAATTGTACAAAATGTGCAAGTGTAGAGCCTCGTACACACATTCGGATTTTCTGCACACAAAACCTCGGACTTTTGCCCGAAGGGCATTGGCCAGGAACTTGTCTTGCATATAAACGGCAAGGAATTGTCGGCCAACAAACACGAATGTAGTGACATACTATGTGGTTTTTCAGCTCTTTAGCGCCACCCTTTGGGCTCCTTCTGCTAATTTTGTGTTAGTTGAAGTTTGGTGAGTGTTGATTCGCGTTTTTCATTTCGCGCTTTTCATTTCGTGCTTTTCAGTTTGTTTCTGAATGGCTGTTTGTCAACCAGACATGTTGCGGAATCGGAGGAGATAACGTGTTATTTATTATTGGCCTTGGAGTTATTGCTTTGACCCAAGTCCAGTCCAGGAACAGGAGGAGGAGGATTTCTTGGACCAAAAATTGGTTGCTTTATTAATCGTGACCAACTATGTCATATGCCTTTGCTGCGGGAGCTCCAGGAGAATAATCCGGATGATTTTCGGAATTATCTCCGGATGACGGACCCCTGCTTTCACCAACTCTTGGCATTGTTGGCCCCCTATATTAAGAAGCAGGACACATGCATGAGGATTTTATTTTATATTTTGGTTGAATAATAATGATTTGATTTGGTATATTTTCTATATTTTTGGATGCATAGAATGCACTTTTTGGTTAACTTCTATTGGCAGAGAGCATGTCAAATTTCTTTGTTTTCTTTTTTTAATGCACATTACAAATTGTGTAGAATAATACTTGGCTATGTGTTTTACTTCAAATGACAGTTTGGGAGTAGGCAGTTACATTTTAAAAAATACAATGTAATTTTATTACAATGTAATAAATACAATTGTTAATTAACAAGGGACACCAACATAGTTGTATCTTTGATCTTAAAAACTACAGGATAATGGTGTTGTGATAACTTGCACCAAAAAAAAAAAAAAAAGCATAATAATATTATTCTTGATATCACTAGAAAATAAAAGCCTTTGAAAATTTGTTTGCAATAACTCCATCAGTATCACCAGCAAAGCAGCTTCATTATTATCCCATTAAAGAAGAAGAGAATTGTGTGCTGCATTTCGAGATTTCATAATTTGCTGCGTCACGAATGTTAATTCTCCTTTATGAACTTATGAACGCTAGTTTACAAGACTGACTGCTTCTGGCTCGTCCTTGCTTCCGAGCATGCGTGTTTGGACTTTTGTCCGACGGACTTGTGTACACACGCTCGGAAAAAAAAGACAACAGGCATTTGTCTGCGGAAAATTTTAAAGCCTGCCATCCAACATTTGTCCAACGGAAAATCCGACAACAATTGTCCGATGGAGCGTACAAACGGTCGGATTTTCCGCTAACAGCCTGTCATCACACATTTCCCATCGGAAAATCCGATTGTGTGTACGAGGCTTAAGAATTGATTCTGGTTTGAAGCCAAAGGGTGGTCATAGCAAATATTGATTTAATTGAGATTTTTCTTCTGTTCACTCACTTTACATTTTCTAAATTGATAAAGATAAATAATTCAAATATATATTTTTGAACGTATTCTTACTTTACAGAAATTATATATATACACACACACACACACACACACACACACACACACACACACACATTTCAGGTTGTGTAATAGCAATAAAAAAGTTTTTCCAATTCAAAAAAAAAAGGAAAGCAGAAAGAAAAGCATTCGGGAAAGGGGAGATACAGCATAACCTTGAGCTGCGAGTCGAGGCTCGGATTCCTACAGACAGGATTACATCTATAATTTAATGGGGTAAAGCACCTGCCTCTCACACACACATATCCCTAAGCTGCAGACCATCTGCTGTTCTGCTGAGAAGCCAGTCAAACAATTACCTAGCGGGGGAGTCTGAATGACAACATTCTACCCACAGATACTGCAGGATACTTACAAAGTAAAACAATGTCTTTAACACTGCAATAACTCCATGAAACATCCAAGGGAGTAAATTAAAAAGGATTGCATTCAAAGGACAACCTCACTATCTAGTGAGGTTGTCCTTAAAGCGAAGTTCCACCCAAAAGTGGAACTTCCGCTTTAAGTACTCCTCGCCCCCTGACATGCCACAATTGGCATGTCAATTTTTTTGAAGGGGGGGGGGCTGGATACCTGGTTTGGAGTGGGACTTCCTGTCTCACTTCCTCCTTCCAACTTCTGGCCGCCTAGGCGGCCCCTCCCTCCCGGCAATGTTCTGGGATACGTCACAGATCCCAGAACATTGCCTGGCCATTGACGGAGCTACTTTTTGTAGCTGCTGACTTTTAATAAACTCAAAAACCAGTGGAAATCTGCTTTAAAATGTTCCCCCAATGCCCCCTGAGTGGCAGCACAACAATACTTACCTTCAGCCTGAGTGAATACTCCTTCATAGGTGGACCTGCCAGGCACAGAAAAAAGTCTGGGCCATGTGAAGCTCCTACTTCTCATCCACGCCATTTGGCCCATTTTTTCCTATGGCTGGGGGCCATCATAAATATGGACCAGCTCTGGGAATGAATGGACACTGAGCCAAATAAATAAGTTTGGCAATTGTTGCAGGTGGCAAATTTTGCATGTGACATCTATCGTGAATGACAATGGTTTTTCTTTGGAGGACATGTTTATTTTGAATAAATGACTTGTTAAAAAACTTTGTCCAACAATTAGGTCATTATACTGGCAAGAATACTTGTCTTGGACAAAACTTTGGCCCCACTGACCACTAATCAGCTTATAACTTCAGCTTTTTTAATTAAAGGGGTTGTAAACACTTATGCATTAAGGTGAAAAAACACCTGGCAGGCACGGGCCCCCAGCTCCCTCGCCCCCGTTTTACTTACCTGAGCCCCTTCATCTCTTCGGCGGGGACGCGCTGTCTCTCTCTCTCCACGGGGTCCCGGCTCTTGATTGGATAGATTGATAGCATCCATTGGCTCCCACTGCTGTCAATCAAATCCAATGATGCGGGCGGGGCCGAGTCCTCCATTCGCGCAAGGTAACCCCCAGGGAGAGCGCTTCTCCTAGGGGGTTATCTAAAGCGGGGAGTAGCCGCGAGAGCCGCTGGGGGACCCCAGAAGAGGATGTTCAGGGCCACTTTGCACAGTGGAGGTAAGTATGACATGTTTGTTATTTAAAAAAAAAACAAAAAAAAAACGATCCTTTACAATCACTTTAAGCTTTGCCAATGCAACCTGGAAGCTGATTGGTTACTATGCACAGCTGCACCAGATTCTCTGTGCACCAGTTATAGTAAATCTCCCCCTGTATGTCATCCTAATTATCTGTTTTCCAAGAACTGCTTATTTTGCCAATTGTCTTATCTTTGCAGAAATATTTGTTGATGCGCTGTTGTGCAACAATCATCTGGATATAATTATTGCTAAAGAAAATGCAATACTAATATTTAGTTCTAGTTCATTCAGACACTTTGCTCCTACATGTAAATATCTACTTTTTTTTTGCTAGAAAATTACTTAGAACCCCCAAACATTATTATTATTTTTTTATTTATTTTTTAGCAGAGGTCCGATAGAATAAAATGGTGGGTGTTGCAACTTTTTATGTCACATGGTATTTGCGCAGTGGTTTTTCAAACTCCATTTTTTTGGAAAAAATACACTTTAATGAATTAAAAAACACAACAAAAAAAAAAAAACAGTAAAGTTGGCTCCTTTTTTTTGGTATAATGTGAAAGATGGTGTTACGCCAAGTAAATAGATACCTAACCTGTCGCGATTTAAAATTGCATCTGCCCGTGGAATGGCAGCAAACTGTGGTGCTTAAAATTGTCTTTACAGGTTACAAGTTTGGAGTTGCACAGGAGGTCTGGCCCTAGAATTATTGCTCTTGCTCTGACGTTTGTGACAATACCTCACATGTGTGGTGCGATCACCATTTATATATATATACGTGCGGGAGAAACGTGTGTGTTTGCATTTGCGCGTAAGCACGGTGGGACGGGGGCGCGTTAAATGTTTTTTTTTTCATCAAAATCAAAAAATCATTTATTTTATACATTTTTTTTTTTTTTTTACACATTTTTTTTTTTTGGAATACCTTTATTTCTATCACAAGGGATGAACAACATCCCTTGTGACAGCAAGGGCCATGACATGTCCTCTTTATGGAGAGAACTGGGGTCTATTAGACCCAAAATCTCTCATCTAGCCTCCCATGCAGCCGATCAGACACAGATCGGTCTGATCGGCTGCTTTCCTGGCCGCTAGGTAAACACAGGGGCGGAACCGGAAGTGACAAAATACTTTCACTCCCAGTTACTGGGGTTACGGGTTACAGAGAGAGAGAAAGAGAGAGAGAGAGAGGAATGACGTCAGTTCCTCTCTCTCTCTGCTCAGTGCAGCAATTGCCGCTGGCCGCATCGCTCCCGGGCTCTGTGATAAGACAGGAGAGCCCGGGAAAGGCAGTGGCGGTGGAAGGGGGGGTGGGACCCCTTCTGCCACCTGCAGAAGTGATCCAGTGGCTAATTACCCTCTCTAATCACTTCTGCTACAAAGGGAATCGCCAGATGAAAAGATCCATACTGGGATGATGCCTGTATGCCAATAGGTACAGCCATCATCCCGGTATAACTACTAGAACCCGAAGACATCCATGGACGTCCTACAGTCAGAAAGTAGTTAACCTTTCACCTTCCCTGGTATCAGGACTGTGCTGTGGTGCAGAGCTGTGTAAACCTGCATTCCAGTTGCGTGATTTTGAGTGCAACTTTGATGTGACTCTCCCCTCTCTGGCACTCAGTTTGCAAGAAATTTGCATCCAAGTAGTGCAGGGACCTTTTTACAGTCGCTGCAATTTTAAAGGCTAAGTTCACCTTTTTTTTTTCTAAATTCCAGCTCCCCTATGTACCAATATAGCATTAATGTACTTATTTAGCAAAAATAAAAACGCTTTCCATTCATTCTACACAGGCTTACCTAACTCTCTTCATAGCTGTTTAAACACACTGCTCCATTACTTCTGCCTTACTTCCTGGTCAGACTTTAGGTCATGACACAGGAAGGAGTTGACCAGCTGTGGGTAGATGATAATTGGTGTGTGCTAATGAGGTCAGCTGGTCAACTCCTTCCTGTGTGATGACCTAAAGTCTGACCAGGAAGTAAGACAGAAGTAATCGAGCAGTGTGTTTAAACCGCTATGAAGAGAGTTAGACCCCTTTCACACACTGGGGCCATCCGTGCATTAGCGCTAAAGCGCCACTCATTTTAACTGCGCTTTAGCGCTGTTTAATGGGCGCATTTTGGCTGCCCCCCCGCTAGCGGCCGAATAAGGGGTTAAAAACGCCTGTGTTGCAGTGCTTCCGAAGCACTTTTCAGTCAGAATGGAAGCGCTGCCCATTCATTCCAATGGGCAGGGGCATTTTGAGAGCACTGTATACAGCGCTTCAAAACCGCACCAAAGATGCTGCTTGCCGGACTTTTCCTAGCGTCCTGTAAACGCACCGCCCCGGTGTGAAAGCACTCGGGCTTTCACATTCGGGTGGCATGGGAGACAGCTTTCAGGCGCTTTACAGGCACTATTTCTAGCGCTAAACGGCCTCAGTGTGAAAGGGGTCTTAGGTAAACCTGTGTACAATTAATGGAAAGCTGTTTTATTATTGAAAAATAAGTACATTAATGCTAAATTAGTACATAGGGGAGCTGGAATTTAGAAGAAAAAAAAAAAAGGTGAACAAAGATGAACTTAGCCTTCAAGTCGCATGGATTGGAATGGGTGCCATTGAAATCAATGGGCTTAAAATACAGATCTTTGGCATCTTTAACATTTCCAATATATATGTATTTCTTCTGTGTATTTAGCTGTTAACCTGGAATTCAGCTTTAAAGAAAGCTGCAGATTTTAAAAAATATGAAAATATGTTTTTTTTTATATTTACATGTTTAAGTACACATGAGATTTTTGTGATTGGGTTCACATTTTTTAACTACTATAATGATTAGAAGAGAAAAAAAAACATCAGCATTTGCACAGGGTGACAAACAAAAGAGAAAGATTATAGAAAAGCTTATCTAAAACAAAACCATTGGTATTTTGTTCTGTCCTTTCCGAGATGCTATTTCTCAGTCCTACATGACTTATGACCTGACCGACTTTTATGCCTTCATGAATCAGCCTGTAATTAACCAATTAACTCCATGTGTCACCGAGCAATATGCTGCAGTGTGTGTGATGCCGAAAAAAACCTGGCAAGCCCTGATCCATGAGGACAACGGCTGGGCGGCTCCGTACCAGCTGCAGAACCTTTCAAGAACAAACATAGATTTAGGTGATAAAATGCCCAGCCTGGTAAGCTGCAATAGATTGCCATTTTTGTTCTCAGGACTGGATCTTATTTGAAGCGGTACATTGGTTATTTGACCAATTCTTAGATGTGATGGCTGCATTCATTTTCTTATATATTTATTTATTTTGGCTTTCTTTCTTCTATTTATATCTGGTGATCCAGCAAGTGAGTCTGTTGTTTTTCAAAAGAACAAGCTCTCATCAGAATGTATCAGTTACAGAAATGAGTCAAAATATTTAACACTAGCAGGCAGGGGAGACCCGTCCATTAGGGGAGCACAGGTGCCGCCCTTTCTATCCACGCCACCCCCTATATGAATAATAGAAAGATTCATGCGTAGCAGGCAGGGTCAGTGCTACCACTAGGAAAAGGGTGCACTGCTGCCTAGGGCGCCCGGCCACTGGTGTTCCTACTCCTCTTTCTGCAGCAAGCAAAGTCTCAGCATCAGCAGGCAGCCGCCGCTCCATTCACACATAGTGTCAGAGGCACAGCGGCGGTGGAGGACTGTGTCTGTGTCCCGACTCCCGAATGAATAGGAGCAAGCCAACATTCATTGATGGGCACTGGAAAGCTGCTTTGATGGGCGCTGGTAGGCTGCATTTGATGGGCGCTGGCAGGTCTGATTGATGGGTGCTGGTGGGCTGTATTTGATGGGCGCTGGTAGGCTGCATTTGATGGGTGCTTCATTAAAAAGGTGGGGTGTACAGGGGAAGGACAAAGGGGGTCAGGTCCGGGGTGGAGCCAGGGGGGGGCGGCAAAATGAGGTTTTGTCTAGGTGTCAAAAATCCTTGCACCAGCTCTGATAGGAGGAATCTATCCAAGGCCCCCGCGGGCACCCCCTTTTCATGCGTCTGGCCCCTTTCAGGACGCCGGGCGCATGAATTACAGAGGCAGGGGTGTTTTTTTTTTTTTTAAGGACCTGATTAGAGCCAGGCTTAGCATAGGCTTCAAAATAGGGTGGACTCATGGCACAGAGCATTGCGCTCAGAGTCCACCCAGGTGTGTTAGAAAAGCAAATGAATATTCATTTTTCTAACACTGAATCGCCTCTCCGCCAATCAGGAAGCGCGGGTCTGATACCCGTACCTGATTGGCTGAAAGGACAGGCGATCCTATTGGATGCCTAGCAGGAGGAAAGAAAAGATGCACGACGGAAGCATGGAGGACACAGGAGCCGCTGCCTGACCCGCTGCCTGTCCCACAGCTCGCCGCTGCCTGACCCACCACCTATCCCACATTTTGCCGCCGTCACCCGCTGCCTGACCCGCCACCAAGATGGGGTAAATGCCAGGTAGACAATGAGCGAGCGGGTGGGGGTGCTGGTTAAATGCCGCGGGGGGGGCGTGCTAGTTAGGTGTCGGTTATGTGCCACCATGGGGTCACAGTGGCTGCAATTGATGTGCACAGTGGTTGCAATTGATGGACACTGTCTGCCTATGTAAGTAGGGAAGTCTGCCGTTCTGTCAGTAGGGAAGGTAGTGATCCTGTGTTTCTGCAAAGCAGGGACACCGATCAATGCCTTCCCATAGTACAAGCACCCCCCCCCCCCCCCCACAGTAACCAAGCACAGGCTACAGGCACAAAGTTAGCCCTTTGATCACCCCTGATGTTAACCCCTTCACAGCCAGTGTCATTAGTACAGTGACAGTGCGTATTTTTAGCACCGATCACTGTATTAGTGTCACTGGTCCCCAAAAAGTGTAACTTAGTGTCCGATTTGTCTACCGCAATATCGCAGTCGCTAATCACCCGTCTGCAAGGGACGGATATCAGGTCACATTCAGGTATGTACACTGCTTGTATTTAAAAAAAATGTATTATTATTGATGTGTTTATTATTACTATACAGGATTTATATAGCGCCAACAGTTTGCGCAACGCTTTACAACATGAGGGCAGACAGTACAATTACAATGCCTTACACAGGAGGAATTAGAGGGCCCTGCTCGTCGGACCCTTCAATCTAGGATGTGTTTTATAATGTGTTAAAGAATAAATAGCTTCATGAATTTTTGTCTTTTATATCTGCCTAGAATTTATCTTTAACCACTTCAGCTCCGGAAGGCTTTACCCCCTTCCTGACCAGGCCATTTTTTGCTACTGCACTGCATCATTTTAACTGACAATTGAGCAGTCATGCAACGCTGTACACAAACAAAATTTGACATCCTTTTTTTCCCACAAATAGAGCTTTCTTTTGGTGGTATTTGATCACCTCTGCAGTTTTTCTTTTTTGCGTTATAAACTTTTTTGTTTATAGCGTCAATTTTGAAAAAAAAAACAATATTTTTTACTTTCTGCTAAAAAACATACCTAATAAAAAAATGTAAAAAAAAAATCTGAATAAGCGTATATTGATCGAGTTTATGCAAATGTTAAAGCGTCTACAAACTGTGGAATAGAATTATGAACTTTTTATTTATTTTTTTATTGTTTTTGCTAGTAATGGCGGCTATCAGCGATTTTTAGCAGGACTGCGATATTGCGGTGGACAAATCTGACACGAAGTGACACTTTTTGAGAACCAGTGACACTAATACAGTGATCAGTGCTAAAAAAATATGCACTGTCACTGTATTAATGACACTAGCAGGGAAGGGATTAACATAAGGGGTGATCAAAGGGTTAAGTGTGCTTCTAGGGGGTGCTTTCTAACTGTGAGGGGAATGCTGTGACTGGGGAAAAACAGAGATCTGTGTTCCTGCTTAGCAGAAACACAAGATCTCCATCTTCCTCCTTCACAGAACGGCGGACTGCGTTGTTTACACAGGCAGAACTCCATTCTGCCCCTCCTGTGTACGATCGTCGGGTCCCGGCAGCCATCACGGCCGCTGGACCCACTGATTGGCTCTAGCTATGTCCAATCACAGCGGGAGTGCGCGCGCCCTAGAGTCGAAGAGAGGGATCACGTACACGTATGTGATTTTAGAGCTTAGAGGCCACCCTGCCTCAGTATATGTATGTGGGGCGGTCCTTAAGCGGTTAAACACTTGAGCTCAGGATGATTTTACCCCTTACGTGACCAGGCTGTTTTTTGCTATTCGGTACTGCGCTTTATCTGGCAAATGTGTGGTCATGCAACGCTGTACCCAATTTACATTTTTATAATTTTTTTCACATAACTAGGGCTTTCTTTTGGTTGTATTTGATAAGAACTGGGTTTTTTATTTTTTGCAATATAAATGAAAAAAGACCACAAATTTAGAAAGAAAACAATATACTCTACTTTCTGTTATAAAACGTATCCAATAAACTCAGATTTTGTCATACATTTAGGCCAAACTGTACTCTGCTACATGTCTTTGGTAAAAAAAAAATCCAATAAAAGTATATTAATTGGTTTGTGTGAAATTCAATTTTTTTAACTTTTTAAAAAATGTTTTACTACTTTTTTTTACATACTTTCATCAGAGTAGTTCAGCACTGTAACACTGTACTACTCTGGGGGTGGGAATCAGGGATTTTTTTTTATAATTTGCAATAAACATCTAAGTTTTCAACTGTCATGAATGGGTTAACCATTCATGCTAGCTGTGATCACTAGTGATCTGTGATTGGCTACAGCTAATCACTTAGCACAGGGTGCTGTTATTGGCTCAGGTATCCATCTGGTAGCTGTGGGCCAATCACAGCATAGTCAACGCAGCTGTTAGCCTCGAGTACTGGATTTGCAATCCGCTGCGTCTGGTGGACCGGTGACCTGCCAGCGGGCGTGTAGCACCCCCCCCCCCCAGCCCGAGCAGGCAAAATGATGTACATGTACGTGATATATAGAATTGCATGGGCTATATTGGTACCTCATCCCTATTATTATTTGGAAATTTATGGAAAAAAGCTGAACGGACTTTACCGGTACCAGTGAAGGACAGTGAAAAACGAATTATAAAGTAATTATCTTTATTACAAAAGTTCAAATATGCTTAACACAATAAAACCACAAGACAAGCTCAATACAAATATGGTTAATTAGTTATTGTTGTATAACTCTATTACTGCTGTGTCAAGAGGTTGACATGTTTCGCACATACCGCTTCTTCAGGACCTCAATGTACATGTACGTGATTTTGCCTGTAAGTACTGTGGCTGGTCGGTAAGTTGTTAAAGAGAAGGGTAGGTGGTGCTTTCACGCTTCATATTGGTGCTGTATCGCTTCCTCACCAACTGTTTTAACTCCCCCAAACCACCCGCCTGAACACTTAAATGCAGGCACTTGTGGCTGTAAGGCTTGCTGAATTACCGCGATTCTGCCCACTATTTCAACTTGCTGCAAAACACGGTGGCGCATTTGCAGTGCCATTACTTCTAAAGGCACCCCAATTGCGCTGTGATCTTTCCGCAAATTGCCACACGGTAAATCACCCTGCAATCATGGCAAATCGCAACTCGTGACGCTGTCGCCCAAAAGAAGCTCATGTTCCTTTTTGAGTGACAAGCATAGTGTGTTGCGATTGTGGCGTGATTTACAGCTCCACAATTGTGGCAAAATCGCGATTGGGGTGCTGTTGGAAGGCAACATTTTTTTTTGTTTTAATATCAGATGTTTCTGGATGGTTGAAACCTGATTACACCTGGACTGGACTGCCAGCAGAGCAAGTTCACCCAGCAGGGTGGTGATAACAGAGTCTTAAATTGGAATTCATCTCCGACAGGATGTTCTTGTGGGCCTCCTGATGTGAGGTTAGGGGGTAGAATAACACCTCCTGGAGGGGTGCGAATTCAAATGTCCTGTTACAGAACATCAAAAGCCAGCTGAAAGATGACCCGGCTCAGAATCAGTGATTCATGGACTATTTGCTGCCCCTAGTAAGGGCCAGTGCTACCACTAGGCGGACTAGGCAGCCGCCTAGGGCGCACTTCCGCCTAGGGCGCCCGGCCACTGGTGACCCTCTTCCCTCTCCCTGCAGCCAGCTCAACACAACAGGCAGCCGCTCCTGAGGCCCTCCGTACAGTGTCAGAGGTGCAGCGGTGGCAGGCGTGCCACCTGTGACAGTGCCCCGACTGAATCAAATTGAGGAAGAAAGAGAAGGAGACATCCCCGGCTGCGCTGCGCGCCTCTGATCGTCAGCTCTGCCTCTCTGCCCACTGCCGCACGCACCGCCCCCCCCCCTCTCCCCCTGGTCGCTCTTCCTCCTGGACTTGCCTGTCCACCTGAACAATGGCAGGCGTAAGTGGAGACACTGGCGGCGCTCCAGGCTTGGTGACAGTGGCGCCTGCCTGGATTTGAGGCTGGCAGCATTTAAAATTGTTTGTTCCTCGCACTGGCAGCGGCAGGGTCACGTCCTCAGATGCAGAGAGACTAATATGCAGCTGCAAAGGTGAGCCCCAGTCAGATCCTCATCTGCTGAGTAAAAGTTTTCACTGTTACTGAAATTGCATAATAATGTTTGTAAAAAGTATATACAGATATAGTGTATAATTATCTGCCAATCACTGATCTGTGTGTACCGAGGGGTCCCCCCCCCCCCCTCCCTGGTAGGCTGCATTTGATCAGTGCTGGTGAGGTTGAATTTGATCGATACTGGTGAGGTTGAATTTGATCGGCGTTGGTGAGGGTGCATTTGATCGTTGCTGGTGAGGTTGTATTTGATTGGTGCTGGTGAGGCTGCATTCGATCGGTGCTGGTGAGGTTGCATTTGATTGGTGCTGGTGAGGTTAAATTTGATCGGTGCTGGTGAGGTTGTATTTGATCGGTACTGGTGAGGTTGCATTTGATCAGTGCTGGTGAGGTTGAATTTGATCGGCATTGGTGAGGGTGCATTTGATTGTTGCTGGTGAGGCTGCATTTGAACGTTGCTGGTAAAGTTGTATTTGATTGGTGCTGGTGAGGCTGCATTTGATTGGTGCTGGTGAGCCTGCATTTGATTGGTGCTGGTGAGCCTGCATTTGATCGGTGCTGGTGAGGGTGCATTTGATCGTTGCTGGTGAGGTTGCATTTGATTGGTGCTGGTGAGGGTGCATTTGATCGTTGCTGGTGAGGCTGCATTTGATTGGTGCTGGTGAGGTTGCATTTGATCGTTGCTGGTGAGGTTGCATTTGATTGGTGCTGGTGAGGTTGCATTTGATCAGTGCTGGTGAGGTTGAATTTGATTGGCGTTGGTGAGCGTGCATTTGATCGTTGCTGGTGAGGTTGTATTTGATCGTTGCTGGTGAGGTTGTATTTGATCGTTGCTGGTGAGGTTGTATTCGATTGGTGCTGGTGAGGTTGCATTTGATTGGTGCTGGTGAGGTTGCATTTGATCAGTGCTGGTGAGGTTGAATTTGATTGGCGTTGGTGAGCGTGCATTTGATCGTTGCTGGTGAGGTTGTATTTGATCGTTGCTGGTGAGGTTGTATTTGATCGTTGCTGGTGAGGTTGTATTCGATTGGTGCTGGTGAGGTTGCATTTGATTGGTGCTGGTGAGGTTGCATTTGATCAGTGCTGGTGAGGTTGAATTTGATTGGCGTTGGTGAGCGTGCATTTGATCGTTGCTGGTGAGGTTGTATTTGAACGTTGCTGGTGAGGTTGCATTTGATCGTTGCTGGTGAGGCTGTATTTGATTGGTGCTGGTGAGCCTGCATTTGATCAGTGCTGGTGAGGTTGTATTTGATGGGTGCTGGTGAGGTTGCCTTTGATTGATGTTGGTGAGGTTGCATTTGATGGGCGCTGTTACTAGGAGTCAGGGGTTAAGCTGGGGGGGGGGGGGGGGGGCGGCAAAATGAGGTTTCGCCTAGGGTGTCAAAAATCCTTGCACCAGCCCTGCCCCTAGTGGACACTACAGCATGCTTCCTGGAGGATGGACAGAATAGGAATATATTAGGAAGGACGACCTCTTAACCACTTAAAGGGGTTGTAAAGGTAAACATTTTTTCACCTTAATGCATGCTATGCATTAAGGTGAAAAAACTTCCGACAATGCCGCCGCCCCCAGTCCCCCCGTTTTACTTACCTGACACCTTGAAAGTCAGGCGCTCGCTCCCGACATCCATTTCACCGCTCAGCCTGGCCGCTGATTGGCTACAGTGGATGGATTGAAAGCAGCGCAGCCATTGGCTCGCGCTGCTGTCAATCACATCCAATGACGCGGCGCGCCGGGGGGCGGGGCCGAGTGATACAGTGAGCGGCTATAGCGGCCGGCTGTATCACGGGAGCGCGCCCGCAAGAACTAACCCCCATGCGAGGGAGCTTGCATTAAGGTGGTTAGTTCTTGCGGGGAGGAGCTGAAACAGCCGCCGAGGGACCCCAGAAGACCAGGTTCGGGGCCACTCTGTGCAGAACGAGCTGCACAGTGGAGGTAAGTATGACATGTTTGTTATTTATTTATTTTTTTTTAAATTACCTTTACAACCCCTTTAAGCCCCGGACCATTTGGCTGCCCAAAGACCAGAGCACTTTTTGCGATTCGGCACTGCGTCGCTTTAACTGACAATTGCGCGGTCGTGCGATGTGGCTCTGAAACAAAATTTACGTCATTTTTTTCCCCACAAATAGAGCTTTCTTTTGGCGGTATTTGATCATCTCTGCGTTTTTTATTTTTTGCGCTATAAACAAAAAAATAGCAACAATTTTGAAAAAAATGCATTATTTTTTACTTTTTGCTATAATAAATATCCCCTAAAAAATATTTAAAAAAAAAACATTTTTCCCTCAGTTTAGGCCGATACGTATTCTTCTACATATTTTTGGTAAAAAAAAATCGCAATCAGCGTTTATTGATTGGTTTGCGCAAAAGTTATAGCGTCTACAAAATAGGGGATAGTTTTATGGCATTTTTATTAATAATTTTTTTTTTTTTTACTAGTAATGGCGGCGATCAGCAATTTTGACTTTGACATTATGGCTGACAGATCGGACACTTTTGGCGCAATTTTGGGACCATTCACATTTATACAGCGATCAGTGCAATTAAAAATGCATTGATTACTGTGTAAATGTGACTGGCAGCGAAGGGGTTAACCACTAGGTGGCGCTGTAGGGGTTAAGTGTGTCCTAGAGAGTGATTCTAACTGTGGGGGGAGGGGCTATGTGTGATACGATACTGAATACCGCTCCCGATTACAGGGATCTGTGATCAGTGTCCTGTCACTAGGCAGAACAGAGAAATGCTTGTTTACATCAGCATTTCCCCGTTCTTCCTCTCCGTGAGACGATCGCGGGTATCCCCGTGGATATCGGGTCTGCGGGACCCGCGATCACACTCACGGAGGTCGCGGCGGGTGCAAACTGCTTCTTAAAGGGCAATGTACAGGTACATTAATCTGTCTGTACATGCCCTTCTGCCGACGTATATCGGCGTGAGCCGGTCGGCAATTGGTTAAAGATTCGTATTGGATACAGATGGCTAGATAGGCTGGCAGTGTGTTTTGTCTAGGTGTTGTCTGAATGGACTTTAAAAGTACTGACCGGCTGGAGTTAGCCTCTACATTGAGTCCAGGTGAAGATACTGACCACAGAGGACGACCTTACGTAAAATATCATTAATGTTCTTTTGTTTCATATGCTCTGTAATATTTTCTTTTAGTGTTTTGTGTTAGCATTCCTATTTTCTTGGGAAATAAATGAGACTCTTGTTTATTTAAACAGTGTATTTATTTTTTTTTAGCTAACCATGTTATTGAACCATCACCATTAACTTTATCAGAGCTCGGCTAGACTAGCTAATTATAGAAATAGACAACTTAATACATATTTATAACAAATAGGGGGAATCCATAACCATATTTATTTCAGGTGCCCATAAGAAGTCATGGCACCGCAAAACGCGTCCTGCGTTTTGCAACGATTTAAAATAGCAGGCGATTCCGCCCGCGGTCAGGTGTGAATGGAGCTTTAACATGCTGTGGTCTTGATGTTGTGGCTACATGACCTTGACGCTTAAACAGTATGGGAGCCGCCCTGCAGCTGCACAGCAACTGCATGCAATGCACATAATAACGGTGTGGCAGTGTGGCATTTATAGAGTTAAATCAGGCTGTAAGGAGGAAACATATTGCCTGCTCACTGCGTGTCAAATGCCCTCGCTATGTACCGCAGATCACTCTTCAGAGGGCACCGTCTATGTTAATGAGCCATAACTGTGAAACAAACTTGAGCCATCCAATGAACAATTGTATTCATAATGAACAGAGAAAAGGAAGGCAGGAATCTAAAATAAACTTTTCTTATATTTTATTGCATCACAATTACAACACTGGCCTGGCTGGGAGGTAGTGGACATGTAGGATCCTGCACAGAAGATAATAATATCACAATTTAAAAAACACCCTTTAGTTCAACTAATAGTAGCTCATCACTTTTATAATAAAAGAAAATTCCCTACTTTTTATTTGATTCATAGGGTATGGGGAGCAGCCCAAACTATTACTCAACATAAGGACTATACGAAACATATGCCTATATGGGACAACTACTACCTTTATGAATTGAATAAACTTTCGGAATTTTTGGATTGGAAAAAAGCGGGTATAATATTTCTATATCAGTTATATGAAGGGGACGTTTTACTTCCTTTTGGGATATTAAAAGACCGCTATCAGTTAACAAACAAAAACTTCTACCAATATCTTCAAATACGCCACGCTTTAGAGCCCTTTCACACTGGGGCGGTTTTCAGGCGCTATTGCGCTAATAATAGCGCCTGCAAACCGAACCAAAAGTGCCGCTACTTTCATTCCAGTGTGAAAGCCCCAAGGGCTTTCACACTGGAGCGATGCGCTGGCAGGATGGTAAAAAAAGTCCTGCCAGCAGCATCTTCGGAGCGGTGAAGGAGCGGTGTGTATACCGCTCCTTTACCGCTCCTGCCCATTGAAATCAATGGGACGGCGCGGCTATACTGCCGGCAAAGCGCCTCTGCAGAGGCACTTTGCGGTGGTATTTAACCCTTTCTCGGCCGCTAGCGGGGGGTAAAACCACCCCGCTAGCGGCCGCATACCGACGGTAAAACGCCGCTAATAATAGCAGCGTTTTACCGCCGCCGCCGCCCCCGCCCCACTGTGAAAGGGCTCTTACAAATTCAGAACTCGAAAATCCAACTACAGTATAAATACTCTAAAATATTATCAAAGGCAACTTCGGTTTCTTGTACGAAACGAGGATTAATAGGTGATCTTTATTCTAAATTACAAATAGAGAACACTGAAAAACATGAAAATAGTTTTGCAAGGTGGCAAAGAGACATAGAGGATCTGGATGAGGAGGACTGGACATGTGCCCTGGAAACACTTCCCAGGACATCCCTCTCACCCTCCCAAAGGTTATCTCAACCTTTTTATTATACATAGGGTTCACTATACCCCACAAAAACTCTATGCTTGGGGTAAATACACAAAACCATTATGCCCGCGATGTTCATTATTCAATGGCTCTCTTATCCACATGTTTTGGCGATGTCCAAAGCTTCATCGTTACTGGGAAAAAATATTTGTAACCTTAAATTCATTATGCTTTACTGAGATGATAGGAACACCTAAACTTGCACTACTGGGAATAATTCCTGATGGAACGTTGCCAGTAGACAAGCACACTATGTGGATAAGATCCCTATATTTAGCATGTAAAGTTATTTTACAAAAATGGTCATCTGCTGATTCTCCAACCCATAAACAATGGGTTGAGAAACTTAATTACACACTCAAAAGAGAAAAATGAACACATAAGCATAGAGGTACACCCCAAAGGTTTGGTAAAATATGGTCATGCTGGATAGATCCTAGTAATCAACTATATGATGGTTTACCTAGTGGAGAGGAGTGAGGTAGGGGGCAAATAGCAGATGTAGAGGAGTGAGGTGTAGAAGAGATGAAATTAGTGCGCAATAGAAATATAACTTGATGCTGCATAAAGGAAGCTGCCATAGTTTAAATGTTTGAAATTTAGCGGTGAACAACCTGTTGTGTAAAATGTATTTATGTCTCTATAACATTTTGTTTACTATATGTTAAGCTACTTTAGTCCGAGAGGTGCAAGGTTTATTTGTTTTATGTGTTTTCCTATTTTTGAAACTTCATGGATTAATGTGACATCTGTATGTGTGTTTAATAATAAAAATAAAAAATTATTTGATTAAAAAAAAATAATAATAAACTTTGCAGCAACACAGTAGACACTCAAAGCCACTTTACTACACAGGTACTTTGCTTGAATAGAGACACGCTTCCATCGAGGCGTCCTCAGAATCATAAAACCTGCAATTGATCCAGAGGAAGGCAAAGATCTTTATAAAACACAGTCTAAATCAGATAACTCGCAGGATCAATATTCTACAAAGTCATTCTAATAAATATCAATGGCTGTTTATTTTTTGTGCGTTTAGGAACACATCCGGCCATTTTTTAAGCAATCTACTGAGATGACTAGATCAAGCACCTGAGGAATAGTGATGAGCTAAGGTCCGGGCTGAACCCGTGGGAAGCTGTCACTTGCTGGTCCAATCAGCTGTGGCTGGGTAATTCTTCACTTTGCAGCCACACATAACTAAGGGGGTGGAGATGCTGATGATATTATTGACCTAATATAGTCACAAGGTCATATTTGGTCAATAACATTGTCCAAATATGGCCACGTGACCATATATGGTCAATGATGTCACCAGCATCTCCGTCCCTTTCTTGGTGGCCTGCCACCACATGACATTGGTTTGGCCTGAACCTTAGCTCGTCACTACTTAGGAAGTGTTCCATATTTTTACAGCTTTTGAGTAAAGAACCCTTTCTGTATGCCAAGGTTAAACTTCTTTTCCTCCAACCACAAAAACTGCCTTTTGCCACGACCTTGAAGAAAACAAGTTTTTAATGAACTTACTATATAAGCCATTTATGTATTTACACATGATGATCGTATTCTATGTCCTTAACCACTTCAGTACCGGACACTTTCACCCCCTTCCTGCCCAGACCAATTTTCAGCTTTCAGCTCTGTCACACTTTGAATGACAATTGCACGGTCAACACTGTACCCAAATGACATTTTTATACTTTTTTTTTACACAAATAGAGCTTTCTTTTTGTGGTATTTAATCACTACTGGGTTTTTATATTTTTTACAAAATAAATGAATACAGACCGTGCATTTAAAAAAAAAAACTTTTTTCTTTTTTTCTGCACAAATAGAGCACAAATTTTGCAAAAAAATTATAATTCTTCACAATTTTAGGCCAAAATATATGCTGCTACATAGCCCAAATGAATCTACATTATTTAGTTTGTAGTCCACAAACTATGGAATATATCTGAAAATCGATCAGTCCTGATGTACTGACAGCCTACCTATTTTCTTGAGGCCAAATGGCCCCTTTTTGGAAAGTGGATAGTCCAAGGTATTTAGTAAGAGGCATAGCGAGTTTTTTGAAGTTGTAATTTTTTGTAACAATTTTTTGGAAAATTAAAGAAATAAAAAAAAAAAAAAGTTTTTTTTCACAATTTGTTACCTTTTACATACGGTCACCAGTGCAGTACAGCGTCATCATATAATCAGTGTGGCGGTGATCAGGGACACTGACTGGTGACAGTATATAAAAATAAAATTGAATACCTTTGTTTTTTTTTTTTTTTTTATATATTTTTATTACCCTTTTTTTTTCTTTTTTAACAATTTTTTTTACAAACTGTGACTAGAGCAATACGGTGTTATCAAAGAAACACTGTACTACTCTGGGGAGGTGATCAAGATTTTTTAATGCACTATGGTTTCTTAAAACAGTGAATTTCACTGTTATAATAAAACCATTCCTTATGAATGAAATGCATTCATTCCGTGTTTACTATTGTGATTAGCTGTGATTGGCCACTGTCTGTTCCATGTGATTACTGTGACCAATCACAGCAAGCAACACAAATGTACGCAATGAATGGCATAAAAGGAAGCCACACATTGTGTGCAAATGTCATTTGATCTGCTGTGATTGGTCACAGTGATCACATGGTACTGAGAGTGGCCCGGTACACTGATCTGTCATTGGCTGTGTCTGGTGGACACAGCAGGTGACAGATCGCACCGCAGCATGGCCTGCGTTCTGGGGAGGGTGTCATATGACGTCCACCCAGATTGGCAAATGTCCCACCCGGCCTATAGACAAATGATGGCAGTTCATCACCTCTACTTAAGGGAGTGTAAATTTGGTTTGATTGACAGCCGCCAGCCACTCACAGCAAATATACTGCAAGCAGGCGTCAGGTATAGGCACAATCACTTACACTTGTTCTTGATGGACGTCTTGGTGGTTTGGACACAGCGCGAGTATGGCAGCAGATTTCAGCCAATGATTTTGGCTGAAACTTGCTTATTGGCTGTTTACAAAAACACAGTACTCTGCTTAGGAACAGTGATCTTGCTGTTTCTTCTCCCTGAAAAGCAGGGAGAAAAAACAGCCAGATCAGAAAGTAAAAGCAGTACACATTACTCATTGTTAGGCATACAGATAACCCCTTGATCACCCCTAGATGTTAACCCCTTCCCAGCGTATGTCATTAGCACAGTGACAGTGTACTGTACAGTATTAGGACTGATCACTGTATTAGTGTCACTAGGGATGTCAGTGTCAGTTTGACCCCCCCAGCCAGTGTCTGTCAGTGCCAGGTTTCCTGCCACACCATCACAGTCCAACTTTAAGTGGCTGATCACCATCATTACTAGTATAGCGTCTATAGCTGTGTAAATTCCAGTGTACATACCATAGTTTGTAGGCGCTATAACATTCACACAAACCAATTAATGCACATTTATTGTATTTTTTTTGTACCAAAGACATGTAGCAAAATACATTTTGGCCCAAGTTTATGAAGAAATTCAATTTTTTTTATCTTTTTATTGGATGTGTTTAATTATAAAATGTAGAAAATATAAATTTTTCAACATATTTGGTCTTTTTTCATTTACATAATAAAAAAAACCCAGTGGTGATCAAACACCACCACAGAAAGCTCTCTCTCTCTCTCTCTCTCTCTCTCTCTCTCTCTCTCTCTCTCTCTCTCTATATATATATATATATATATATATAAAACAATATATATAACTATCATTTTTGTACAGTGTTGCATGACTGCACATTTGCCGTGCTGAACAGCAAAAAAAAAAAAAAAAAAAACCCTGGTCATGAAGGGGATAAAACCTTGGGGAGGTCAAATGGTTAAACTGTTTCTAAAGCCTAATTTTAAAAATGCATATTTATTTCTATACTTCAAGTGTAGCTGTTGTTCTTTCTAATTTTATTTTGCCTTTTTGAAGGAAAATCTGTCTTTAAAGCGGAGTTCCACCCAAAAATGGAACTTACGCTTTTCGGAATCCTCCCCCCTCCGGTGTCACATTTGGCACCTTTCAGGGGGGGAGCAGATACCTGTCTAATCCAGGTATTTGCTCCCACTTCTGGGCATAGATAGCCGCAGTATCCGCGGATATCTACGCCATGTCCGGTGCCTCCTCCATCCCCCCCGCTGTCTTCTGAGAGACACACAGGTCCCAGAAGACAGCAGGGACCAGTGGGACCATGCAGCATGACTCGAGCATGCGCAGTAGGGAACCAGGCTGTGAAGATCGGCAGATCGGCTTCGGGTGCCGACATTGCGGGCTCCCTGGACAGGTAAGTGTCCATATTTTAAAAGTCAGCAGCTGTAGTATTTGTAGCTGCTGACTTTAAAAAAAAATTTGGTGGAACTCTGCTTCAAATAATAAAACCTGTTGGCTTCTTCTTTGAGCCTTTCTCCACCAGAGTTCTATGGAACCCTAAGGTTCCTCCAGAGTTTTTTTCAGGGGTTCCTTAAGCACTGAGCAATATCTGCCTCTGAAATAATTTTTCATTGATGCCATAGACTTTTGGACCTATCTATATGGGTGAGACTCTTCCCAATGGCGAGAAGAAGTGTAATGAGCATTCTTCCCAGTGACCATCACAGCAATGTACCATGAACTATAGATATTGTATTTATTAGCATGGGTTTCCCGAGAACGTAAAGTTTGAGAAATGTTGCCTTAGACCAGGGTTTCTCAACCAGGGTTCCTCCAGAGGTTGCTTGAGCAAAGAGTGATTTCTGCCTCTCAGATAAGTTCCTACTGACACCTGTGTTCTAATTAGCTATCTGTAAGGGGGTAATTCTTCCCAATGACCACAAGTGTAAAGAGCATTCCCCCACTGACCATCACACTAATCATGAGTTGTAGATATAGTAAATATTGTCAGGGGTTCCCTGAGAGCAGAAAGTTATTTGAGGGGTTGCTTTGTGTTAAAAAGTTTGAGAAAGGCTGCCCTTTAGGGTTGTTCCGTTGCCTTGGAAGAGCTCTTTGGAGCCATTCCCTCGTGTGCACTGAAATCTATGGACAGTCTGAAGCAACATGCAGAAACTACATGCTCAGGCATTGGCATATGTATGCATGTGCAACGGGGCTGGTTGGACAAAGAACCATGGAACATGTAGTCCCAATGCAGTAGATAACCTATCAGTGTTGCTTGATATGAGCAGGTCACGCTCCCTGACTGGAAGTTTGGGGTAGCTCTGTGAGGATACTGGGAGCTACAGGATAAAAAAAAAAAAAAAATGAGTATTTGGGGTAAAATAGAGAAAACGAAACTGGCAATAATTAATAGTCATGTGCGGCTAAAGGAAAAAAATGCTTTTTATGCCTAGGCTTTATTACTACTTTAATATTCCATCATAGCTGAGCTCCTCCATACCCATAATTAATTTAATTGCATACTTTTCAGTTCCACAACATTCTCTTTGTGTACTGGTGCCCAAAACTGCACTGCATATTGAAGATGAAGTCACTAATGCCTTGTCCTGGATGAAGATTACATCTGTCTTGCTGGAGTCCATGCCTCTTTAAATACATGAACATATCTTGCTGGTTCTACAAGCTGCAGAATGGCTTTGCATGTTGTTATTACGTCTGTGATCTACTAGGGCACTCCGATTCGTCTTCATCACAGACTGACCTAGTTACTCGCCCTAGATTGTATGATGCATGCATGTTTTTAAGGCCCTGAAGCCATAACTTTACATTTATAGTATTATTTGCAGTTGTCCAATCAGCTAAATCATCCGGGCCCGGCTTGTTAGGAGTCATCTTGCAAGGTTTGCATTCCACTGCCTAGTTATCCACTACACACAGAAAATAGGCACAGCTATCTAGATTAGTGTATGGTGGATATGGTCATCATCAATAGTCAGGTATGCTACGGCATTCCAAATGATGCTCAATTAATAGTGAATTGCTGAAGATGTCAAAAATATATTCCTTGTACCATTATAACACCTCCATCCTGGAGTGCTGATGCAAGAAGATTTGAACTGTGGATTCATGATGTGTAAATATACTAAAATACTTGAATGATTGAATGTCAGTTTACTGTAATGAAGTTATAGCAAGGGATAATAGTAAAACATTTCCTAAATATTAAGACCAAATACAAAAGAGAAGAAAAAAAGAACAATTGCCATGTATTAAAAGTTGTGCCCACTTTTGCACTACTTTCAATACAGTCCTTGTACAAAAAGGTTAAAGCATATCTAACCCCCCCAGAAAATGATATATTGCAGATTACCAATCCTCAAATGAGATGGCTGCATTTGTTTCCTTGTTTCATGCCCTTTTCCCTTTTTTTCAGCTGGTATTCCTGTAAATAACTCAATTGCTGTCCCTTTTGTGGCTATGCTCATTCACTCCACTCTATCTATGGAGTGAATCATGATTGTCACACAGGCTCTACTTTAAATATTTCTGCCTTTGTTCATCTCCGTAACATGGGGAGTGGGGAATTAGTAGGGTACAGAAGAACGAATAGATTGTTTTTAGACATGTGCGATTCGTTTTGTTCCAAATTTGTTTTTTAACAAATTTAGACAAATTCGTTAATTCGGAGATATCCGAATTAACGAAAAACCTTTAACGAATTTTTCAGGAATATTCGTATAGTCGAATATTCGTAAATTCATAAATTAGAAAATGAAAAAATCCGAAAACCCGAAAATTTGAAAATCTGAAATAATAACTAACTAATAATAACTTAACTATTACTAACTATTAAATTATAGGAATTGGAATTTCATTTCAAATTTGGCTGTTAGTGAACATAACGAATACGAATTTATCCGAAGTTAAGAATTATCCAAAATAACATAACAAATGCCATATCTAAACAAATAGAACGTAACAAATTCATAATAATACATAACAATAATAATAAAAACATTTTTTTTAATTATTATTAGTGTTATTTTTATTTATTATTAATTCATTCCATTCCATTTGTTTAGATGCGGCATTCATTTTTTCGGATAATTTGTAACTTCAGATGAATTTAAATTTGTTACGTTCACTAACAGCCAAATTTGAAAGGAAATTCCAATACCTATAATTTAATAGTTAGTTATTATTAGTTTTGGATTTTCAAATTTCCTAATTTACGAATTTTCTAATTTATGGATTTACGAATTTACGAATTTACCAATTGCAATCGTCAGGGCATGTAGGGAGGGGGTTGGACACAGGCAGGGGTGGTGGGGGGGTTAGACACAGACATGGGTGGTAGGCAGGGGTTAGACAAAGACAGGAGTAGTGGGGGGGGGGTTAGACACAGGCAGGGGTGGTAGAGAGGGGGTTAGACACAGGCAGGGGTGGTTAGACACAGGCAGGGGTGGTAGGGGGATTAGACACAGGCAGGGGGGTAGGGGGATTAGACACAGGCAGGGGTGGTAGGGGTATTAGACACAGGCAGGGGTGGTGGGGGTTTAGACACAGGCAGGGGTGGTAGGGGTATTAGACACGGGCAGGGGTGGTGGGGTGGTTAGACACAGGCCGGGGTGGTAGGGGTATTAGACACAGGCAGGGGTGGTGGGGTGGTTAGACACAGGCAGGGGTGGTGGAGATGGAATTAGTGGCCCTGGCACTTACTTTCTCTCAGTGTCAGCCGCGCCTATAGCGATCCCTCTTTCATCATGGGGTCCCTGCTCAGCAGAAAGCTCCTCTCCCTTTTACGCTGTTGGCCATCAGCCTGTCAGCTGACTTTCTCTTGTCAGCAGCAAAGGGGGGGGGGGGGCGCAGAGAGGATGGGCAGGCGGCCAGCTGTGCGGGTATGGCAGCAAATGCTCTGTCATTACCTGCAATAGCAGCGGCGCCGGGCCATCCACATAGTGAGATAAAGAAAGGAGCAGAGCAGGTGGGCGGAGCAGGTGGGCGGGGCAGAGCCCGATCAGGTGGGACCACTGTCTTCTTGGGCGTCAATGTGCCTCCCCTCAGAACCTGCCACCAGGGACCAATGGTCCCATCGGGTCCCATGGTAGGGCCGGCCCTGTGCTTGGGGGTGGGTGGGGAGTGGAAACAAGGGGTGACTCAAAAAGGGGAGTACCTGCACCTATTTTCTGAGCCCTGTGTAGAAGCATTGGTAAAGGTAGTCCAGCATTCATTATAACTTGACTTCTGCATGGTCCTAGTCCTTGCTTCCAAATGTGAGAACAGGGATGCTCATGAGCTATAAAAAAAATAATGACACAAGATGAACTAGCATAGTGTAGCATATCAAATGTATTCAAGAGTTATAAAACCAAATAATGGACTCACAACTAATGGAAGAAAGAGGGGAGGAAGTGTTGGGGAGAACTGATTTTTATAATTTTTCAATACAGTTAAAAAGCTATACTATTTTAGTGCGCATTGAGTTATCATTTTGACCTTACTATCTTCATGTCTCAAGAGCCCTCAGGATTGGTCAGACCTAGCAAGGTTTTTTCAGACTTCAGTTGTCTAGATTTGGTGATCCAAATTGTTAATGGCACCCCCATGCATCTGCTAATGCGTGCGTTTTTGCACTTGCCACACTGCATGCTGCTGCAGCACCATGTGGTTCTGTGCGGTGTAAATTTGGAAAAGGGCCAGGGACTTTTTTTCCATGTTTTTGACGTGAGTAGAGCAGCCCATTGAAATGAATAGGCTGCTATATAAGCACCGTGAAGGAACGAGCGCACACACCATCGCTCCTGTTTTGTGTGAACCTAGCCTGATAGATCATTTGGTTTGTAATAAAACATTTATTTTTGTATTGATCAGAGAAGTAACTAATACCTTCAGAGCCCTGGTGCACAAAAACATGAAGGACCCCCCTGACCCTCCTTTAAAAAAAGCATGATTTTAAAACTTTTTTTTTCAATATATAAAACAGTAAAACATTCCTGTTTCTGATTTCCACTTACTGTGATTGCGAACAGAAGTAGTTTTCGGGTTAGGACATGGTCAGCTTTAAAGACAATGTTGGAATTAACAATGGTGGAATGCACAGAGACCAGAGTAGGGAAGCAGTGTAACCTACTTGCCACTGGTCCCAGGTCCCTTCCCACTGATCCCAGGGCCCTTTATTCCCATCACAGGGCCCTTTATTTTGGTCACATAGCAGGACCCTTTCACATGTTCTGCAGCGGACCCCCTTTCTACCATCTTGGGGACCTCCCATGGTGGTGGAACAGCAGCTCCCGGTCACAAGTGCAACCTTTGTGACTCCGATAGCTCCACCACTGGTATTGATCTTCATTATTTTGAATCAAACATTTCTTTCATTGCCTTTTAGATGTGTCCTAGGGCCTTCTAACCTAGTGTTTCTCAACCTTTTTTCAGTCAAGGCACTCTTTAAAATTATGGACAATCTCGAGACACCCTCCAAAATTTTGGACAGTCTTGAGGCGCCCCATTCTAATAATGCAGCAACATCAATACATGTAGGACACCCAACATTAAAGGTAACTTATTCTTCAAAAGTTTATCTTCTCCCTCGGTTTTTCTCCATCACTTAGCTAATGAGCAACAAAGCTGATGGAGAGAGGCGAGGGAGGGTCAAACAAGGATATTAGGGCAACTGAAATCCTCCCTATCAACTGATTATGTAATTGGTCGTTAGGAGATTGGCAGCTAGAAGGTTGTAATGGTGTACAATCAAAACCTGTGGCTTTGTTTAACTAAAAGACAGGTTTTATCCACCCACTGGCTTGTATACAATTTTGGGGAAATTTTTGGGCATTTTGCCAAGGCAACCATGAAGAAACCTCAAGGCACCCTCATTGAAAAAGGCTGTCCTAACCAATTGATGAAACCTAAAACATCTTTCCTGGGATCCTCTGTGTAGGCATCCATACAAGGTGGCCCAAACCCTCAACCAGCTTCTCTACACTTTTAAAGCAGCATCAACTCTACACTGCAGTACTAGCATGGTTTTAATTTTATGGTATTACACTACACGCAATCAACGAATAATTATTTTGGTTCATCTGAAGTGTAACTGTGACTTTCTTAGTCCAATAAATATTGAAATAATATTTCAAGAAGAAATCTTGAGTTGGGAATAGTGTTCCAGTAAAGATACACTGGCTTAAAACCGGGAAAACACCTCAGCGTGGCGGGTCACGCGATCGACCCGTAAATACAGCTGGCAGCCAGGATGACCTTATAACGAGGTTCATCCTGCTCTCCAGAATGAATAATCTTTGTGATAAGAGCACTTCATTAATCATTTACAGCTGCATGGAATGTCTGCACTTACTGTAATCCTCCGCAATTTAATTGTTCATGAAAATAAAACACGTAAAAGGCCCCCACGAGAGCTTGGATCCTGTCAGCTATTTATGACTTGTGATAATTTCTCACTCTTTGAAAACATTGGCCTTCATTCAACTCCTTCTTTCAAATTCATTTTTCAGCAGGGAAAAAAAGATTAATTTCTCGTATTGCTGAATTTTCTGGTGGCGTGTAGTGACTATACACCTGTAAACAAAACATGTTGACCTAATTCTGTTTTCCATTTTAATTAAAGGAAAACTGAACATTTGGAAAAAAAAATCATGGATAGTTCCAACACAAGCCATTCTGTAATTGGAATTGAAAGCCCAGCCTTTTTTTTTTTTTTTTTAATGTTGCAGAGGGTGGGAAAGAATGAAAACTTCTGTTGGGTTTTTACTGCTATCCATGAGAATTTTTCCTTCTATTTATTCTTTCTAACCTAGTGAAAATCTTACCAGACAGGAAGTACCATATTTATCAGCATATAACACGCACAGGCGTATAACACGCACCTTCAGTTTAGGAGGGAAGTTTCAGAAAAAAAAATTAAATAAAGCACTTTACAGCAAAATAATGGTCAGTGCCCATCAATGCAGCCTCACCATTGCCCATCTGCAGGCTGATCAATGCCATCTGCAGCCTCACAATTTCCCATCATTGCAGTTTGATTAATGCCCATCTGCAGCCTCACCATTGCCATGAATGCAGCCTGATCAATGCCCATCTGCAGCCTCACCTCAGATTACTGCTGCTTCGGAGGGGACAGGTAGGAGGGCAGGACAAGCGCCCTCAGATTACATACAGCGAGAATCTCCTGTTTACTCGGCGGCCTATGTATTACAAATAGACTTGTGCACAACAGAAAATTTTGTTTAGTTTTGTTTCGTTTTAATTCGAAAAATACATAATTTTGTTCTGTTATATTCATTATGTTACGTTAATTCATTTTCGGAAAATTCATTATTTTTGAAGAGTGTGGATACTCATTATACTGAATCTGGAATCATGTCGAATTCATTTGTTATATCCGCTATAATTTCTTTCGTATCAGTTGAAATTCGATATTTATGTATGTATATTGATTCGTGATAATGATTTGTAGTTTGGAAAGTCGTTTGTTTATTGAATCTATTAACACACACAATGACAATATCTCTTCTCCTCTGCTCAAATACAATACAACACCCTTCTCACTCAGTTCTCAGGAATGCAGTAATCCAACCTCCAGCACAAAATTAATCAGCTGATTGGACTGTAAGATTTACTTTGAGTTGACCTTTTGTTTCATTAGATCTTTAACGAATTACTGAATCATGTCGAATTCATTCGTTATATCCGCTATAATTTCTTTCATATTAGTTGAAATTCGTTATTTTTTTTATAATGCATCCGAATGTCCGAAAGATGCAAAATTCGTCCGAATTGCACATGTCTAATTACAAAGTCCCGCCTCCTGGACCAGCTTCTATGATAGACAGAACAGTGGTCCAATGCCGGCCCAGGAGACGAGACTTCCTATTACAGGGGTCGCTGAGTAAACAGGAGATTCTCACTGTATGTAATCTGACAGCGCTCCTCCCGCCCCCCTACCCGTTCCCTCCTAGGCAGCTCAAATTGCAGTATCGGCGTATAACACACACACACTATTTGCACCCGATTTTCAGGGTGAAAAAGTGCGTGTTATGCGCCAATAAATACAGTAATTCAAAATTTAAAACAGGCACACAGATAGAAATAAATCCGATAGGTGATCTAGCCTTCCCTGACTATACTGTTGCTGTTGAAAATGTACCCTCATTTCCTGCTTGGTGAAACCTGTTGCCACCAAATATAAGGGGGTTGATTTACTAAAACTGGAGCGTGCAAACTCTCGTGCAGCTCAACATCAGCTTTCAGGTTTTATTGTCAAAGCTTAAAGTGGTATTAAAGCTTGAAGAATAATGAGAAAAAAAAAAAAAAAAAAAAGGTAGCGGGACTTTGTATATAGACACTCGGGAGCGGGAATAAAATTAATAATTTTTAATGGAATCAAATGATTATAGAGTTTCTGTATTCGAATAATTCAATGCATGATGCTATATATAAAATCATTCGTACAACTATTACAATTCATTGAAACCAGAAAAGATATACATACATACATGTTCCAACAAGGAATCAATACATAATACATAATGTAAAAACATTTAGAGCATGGTTACATGATTAATTGGAGAAGTTGGAGACCAAAAAGAAAAGGGAGGGTTGCAGATCATAGGGGGCAAAAAACAAATTATTATGGAACGGCCTGGTAGGATGCATCAATATGTACACTAGGTTGTTATTGGCTCTACGCGTTTCAAGGTATTTGACCTATCATCAGGAGCAAGGAACCATAGTGATAATCTAAAAATTAAAGGAAAAAATGTTTAATTAAAAGTATAAAGGAAAAAAAAAAAAATTTTTTAAACATGTTACACTTACTTGCTTTGTGCAGTGGATTTACAAAAAGTAGCTCCAATCTTCTTTTCGGCTCCCCCGCCGGTGCTCCTGGCTCCTCCCCCTCGAACAGTGCTCCCAGAGAAAGACGCTTGCCTTGGGGCACAGCTGCGTGCTCACTCCCGATCCATTGCTCTATGCATCCATAAGACACATCAAGCCACAGCTCGCCCCCGCTTCCCACTCTCTCCTTATTGGCTCACTGGCTGTGATTTGCAGCAGTGGGAGCCAATGGGCTCCCACTGCTATCTTAGCCAGTGAGGAGGGAGAGTCCCGGGACAGCCAGGGCTATCGTGAACATTGCCGGATCAGAGGGAGCTCAGGTAAGGATTGGGGGGGCTGGGGGCATTGCACACAGAATGTTTTCTTACCTTCATGCATAGATTGTATGAAGGTAAAATACCTTTAAACGCTAGCACCACTTTAATTGAACAAGCTGAAGTTAGAATCTGATTGGCTGCCATGCACAGCTGCACCAGATTTTGAGTGCTCCAGTTTTAGTAAATCTTCCCCATAGTATCCAAGTGTCTAGATACTTTGATAGCAAAAAAACCCCAAAAAAACACACACACACATGAGGGTTCTACTCCTTCTTTGTTCTATTTAAAACAAATAAAACAAAATTTTTAGATTAGAGGTACTATGGAGGAAAAGATATTGTTATATGCCGACAATGTTCTTTTGTTCCTAACCAATATTCGTTCATCTCTGCCAGCAATAATGAAATAAGTTGAAGAGTTTGGCAGTTTTTCTGGGTTTGGTATAAACTGGGAGAAATCTATGCTATTGACTCTGGAGTCCCTGCCAGATTTTTTACCATCTACTGTGTCTCATCTTAGGGTAGTGTCTTCCATAAAGTACCTGGGTATAACTATTTTTTATTTTCCGCATTTGTATATTTCAGACAGCATAGTTCCACTACTCTCTAGATTTCAAACCCAAAGTAAAATCTGGAATAAGTTTCCCTTATCGTTAGTCGGCCATATTAATCTACTTAAAATGATATGAATGCCTCAGCTTTTGTATTTTTCACATAATGCTCCTGTTTGGCTGCCCCTATGGATTTTTACTAAGATCAATAGTATATTCAGGCACTTAAAGGAAAAGTCCAACCTGACCTCGTTTGGCTGAGCTTCTCCTATGGGTCACAGGAGTGCAATTCGTTTTGCACTCCCGTGACCCGTTTTCAGCAGAGAGCGGGCTGAAGTCCGCTCTCTGCTGGCATCACCAATATCAGTCCAGGCACCATGTCATCCCAACTCTGGGAGTCTGGATCCACCAGGTGCCTGGACTGATAGCCATCTTAGCCTCTCAGCAAGCCGCTGAGAGGCTGAGATGGCCGCTCCCCGTCCCTCCACAGCTCAGCGCTCCAGTGAGCGTGGAGGAGCTGAGCAGGAGAGCTGCTGATTGACAGACAGCAGCTCTCTGCTCGGGGAGCTGAGAGAACTGAGCCATCGGCGATGTTCAATCGGTTGGTTCTCAGTGCAGAGGCGCCGGGGGACAGATGCAGCATCGCTCCGATGCTGCATCCATATAGGTAAGTATAAAACTGCAATAACCCCCAAACCGATACTTCTCTTTTAATATGGTGAAACAAATAAAATTGGAGGTTCTACAACACCCCAAAAATGCTGGGGGATTAGCAGTTCCCAACTGGGGTGGGACTCTGAGCAGTTATCTTTATTTGCTCAGCGTCTTTTCTCTCATGTGATTAATGGTTGGCCACCACTACAAGTATTGGAGGGGGCACTGGGGGGGTGTTTTGCTTATCGCTATACCTACTATCAAGTTAATGTGTAAAATATGGGATACAGTTAAGAAAATGATGGAGTTCTCCTATCCTACCAGATATACCCCTATATAGGGTAAGGATAGACTTCCCAAACTTTTGACCCTTCAGGGTTTTCAGAGATGGAAAAGATCTGGAGTAACTACTCTAATTCAGCTGTATGAGAATGGTCTCCTCATAACCTTCGAAGAATTGAGGGGAGAGTTTTCTCTGCAGTCTAATAGTTTTTTTAGATTTCTTCAATTGCTCCATACCATAATGCCGCGTACACACGATCGGAGTTTCGGCCCGCAAAAGACCGATAAGAGTTTCTCGTCGGAAAATGCCACTGTGTGTATGTTCCATCGGTCTTTTCCTGGCCGAATTCCAGCCAGTAAAAGATTGAGAGCATGCTCTTAATTTTTCAGCCGGGAAAAGTTCCTATCCGAAAATGTGATCGTCTGTGGCAATTCCAACGCGCAAAATCCCTACGCATGCTCGAAAACAATTCGACGCCTGTTTGGAAGCATTGAACTTCATTTTCTCATCTTGTCATAGTGTTGTACGTCACTGCGTTCTTGACGGTCGTAATTTCAGCAAATTTTTGTGTGACCGTGTGTAAGCAAGGCAAACTTGAGCGGAAAACCGATCGTGTGTACGAGGCATAAGGGTTCAATTTTCTTCAGTTGAGGTACTTTTTCCTTCTACCCCTGTTCTGGATAAAATAGTACAAGCAAGGTCAACTAAGGGTCTTACCTCTGTGACTTATTTTAATTTTATTATTTTTTTTTTATGTAGTATTTGTGATGTTTTATGGGATGTATTGTGATGTTTTATGTATAATGTGTTTGTATTGTTGTAAATCGCAAAAGAAAATAAAAAGAATCTGATTAAAAATAGATAAATAAATAAAACAACATTTTGGCTAGATATACACGTTAATGTTATTTTATTTTCCATTTTACTTTGCAGTGACTACAAATTTCAAAAATTTTAAAAAGTTGCTTCCCTGCAACGTGGCAACCTGGAGCCACTCACTTCATCACTAGTATACAGAAAACTCCTATATAACTAATTTCCTGATTGTGTGATTGGCTTATTGTTTTTATTTGTTTATTTCTTTTTTTTTTTTATTCATAAGTCGAGTTTAAGTCGAAGCGTTAAGTCGAGTTTCAAGCATTCCCTTGAATAAGTTTTCATTTTTGCTAAGCTACACTCTACAGCTCATCCACTTCTAAAGCGATACAGACTCCTTGATTTCTCATGTAACATACACATTTTCAGCCTCACCCTCCACAGAATTGTTTTAGCACACTGGACAAAATTTAGCACCAGCAGATTAAAGGTAGACCTCACTGGGGCAGGTTAACTGAGCAGATACCTCTTAAAATGCGGTAGCTGCCACCATGTGTTTTAACGCAAATATGCATTATTCACAACATGCACTGTTGTGATTCTGATCTTTAAAAAAGACTCTACCGCTCTCTAACATGCCCAGGCAGGAATATAACAAAACCATGCACTGTTCACGCATGGTTCACAGCCACTGCTGCTGTAATTCTGACCTTTAAAAATGTTGGTAAAACTTGCTGACACGTCCACACAGGGTTGTAACAGACTGTGGTAGCTTCTTCAGAAATACAGAGTTTCTTCATTTCTAGTTAGAGCATTTCAGAGATTGAGTTTAACAATTTTTAAATGTTGTTTAGTGGATACAAAAATATCGCAAAGCATGCATAGTTGTAGCACCCTGTGCTAGTTGGTAGTGTAGGTTTGTAGTGTAGGTCTGTTAGTGTAGGCAAATTTAGTTTGGCTCAGGGCTAAGCCTGAGTTGTGAATCTGGGTCAGGGTTCAGCTCCTCTCAGGGCCGGTACAAGGCAGGGGCGGAAGGGGCACGTGCCCTGGGCGCTACCATTTGCTATAGGGGGGGGGCGCAGCCTGCAGGTGACGTTCTGCCACGCCCGCCGCCCGCCAATGTGTACAATAATACAACAGTCCAGTGCATTTACAGTCCCCAGCGGCACTGTACAAATTGCCTTTGTGTGCTCCTGCATCCTCCCTTCCCTCAGCACAAACTACACTGTTACAGTTTACTCCCCTATGGAGGAGTGCCGTAGTCCCTGCCAGCGCCGTGACGTCACACACGGCCGGAGGTGAGGTGGGAGGATGCAGAGGAGCGCAGGGAGGCGGGAGCTGTGTCGGCGCGCTGTCACCTCAAGGAGCGAGCGAGCCGTGCTGAGCTGAGCTGAGCTGAGCTGAGCTGAGCTGAGCTGAGCTGAGCTGAGGTGAGCTGAGGTGAGGAGAGGAGAGGAGAGGAGCTGAGGAGCTGCTGCCTGCCTAGCTGGCTGGCTGGCAGGCAGGCTCTAGTAGCTGCTGCTGGATTCAATCTGGAAGGAAGCGAAGGTAGAAGATTGCAGTGCCCGTGTGTGCCACTGCCAGTGTTCTGACTCAGATCTTCAGCAGTGGTGGTCACTGGTCATTAACCTCGCCTCAGCCTCAGATTTATTAATCTGTTTTTAGTGTTTACTTACACAAGTTCAGAACTTCTGAGTCTGAACTTGTGTAAGTAAACACTAAAAAACAGATTAATAAATGGCTGGATTGGGGGAGGGGAGGAGGCTGAGGCGAGGTTAATGACCAATGACCACCGCTGCTGTTTAACCACTTAACAACCGGCCCATAGCCGAATGACGGCTACAGGGCGGTTGCTTAACTCTGGGAGGACGTACTATGACGTCCTCCCAGAATTCCCCTCTCGCAGCGCTGTGGGCTGGATGTGTAGTGCCCACAGCGCTGCTCAGTGACATCCAGCCATCCATCCATGCTCAGCCATCCCTAATGCTCTGCAATGCCCCACAATACTCTGCAATACTCTGCAATGCCCCAGAATACTGTGCAATACTCTGCAATGTCCCACAACACCCCGCAATACTCTGCAATACTCTGCAATACCCCGCAACACTGTGCAGTACTCTGCAATACCCCACAATACTGTGCAATACCCAGATATACTCTGTGATACTCGGCGATACCCCGCCATACTCTGCAATACCCCGCAACACTGTGCAATACTCTGCAATACCCCACAATACTGTGCAATACTCTGCAACACCCTGCAACACTGTGCAATACTCTGCAATACCCCACAATACTGTGCAATACTCTGCAACACCCTGCAACACTGTGCAATACCCCACAATACTGTGCAATACTCTGCAATACCCCACAATACTGTGCAATACTCTGCAATACCCCACAATACTGTGCAATACTCTGCAATACCCTGCAATACTGTGCAATACTCCACAATACTGTGCAATACTCTGCAACACCCTGCAACACTGTGCAATACTCTGCAATACCCCACAATACTGTGCAATACTGTGCAATACTCTGCAACACCCTGCAACACTGTGCAATACTGTGCAATACTCCACAATACTGTGCAATACTCTGCAACACCCTGCAACACTGTGCAATACTCTGCAATACCCCACAATACTGTGCAATACTGTGCAATACTCTGCAACACCCTGCAACACTGTGCAATACTCTGCAATACCCCACAATACTGTGCAATACTCTACAATACCCCACAATACTGTGCAATACTCTGCAATACCCCACAATACTGTGCAATACCCTGCAATACCCTGCAATACCCCGCAATACCCCACAATACCCCACAATACCCCGCAATACCCAGCAATACTCTGCAATACTTTGCAATACCCCGCAATACCATGCAATACCCTGCAATACCCTCTGATACTCGGCGATACCCTGCCGTACTCTGCAATACCCCGCCATACTCTGTAATACCCTGCCATACTCTGCAATACCCCGCCATACTCTGCAATACTCTGTGATACCCAGCCATACCCTTCCATATCCAGCCATAGTCTGCAATACTCGGTGATACCCAGCCATGCTCAGTTATACCCAGCCATGCTCGGCCTCTGTTTGTGGCCAGGCTGTGGAAGTCTCACACATGTGGTATCGCCGTACTCAGGAGGAGTAGGAGAATCTATTTTGGGGTGTCATTTTTGGTATGTACATGTTATGTGTTAGAAATATTGTATAAATGGACAACTTTGTGTTAAAAAAAAAATGCATTTTAACCACTTCCCACCCGCCGGTTGTCATACGACGTCCTTGACTTTGTGCGGGGATATCTGAATGAAAAACGGGGGGGGGGCGCAGTTTGCCATCTTCGCCCTGGGCACCAAATGGCCTTGTCCCAGCACTGGCTCCTCTGGTGCCTCCCCCTGTTTCTAGAAGGTTGTAGAAACTTCTGGAGGTAGTGGGTGGAAATTAGGAGGAGCTGTTTGGAATATTTATGAGGGCCTCAGCCAATCCCCAATAGAGGGCTCGAAGGGGGCAAGGCTTACCTCATAAATAGGCATGAGCCATGCCAGCAGGCTAGTCGGGTGAGAGATGGTACCCCCTAGTCTGGGGTGGGGGGGCCTTGGGCCGGGGCTCAGATGATGGAAGGATCCTGCCACAACACATGGAGAAAGCCCTTCCTGGAGGCATGGGAGCAAGTGGGAGGACAGTATAAAGCAGCACTACTAGGGATTTATATGGGGAAGACATGTGTAGCAAGTTCTCTCTGAGGACCGCATTGTGCCAAGTCTACACCCCTTCCCTGGGAAATCTCCTGTTGAGTCAGCCGGGTGGGCTGGTGAGGAGTCAGTTGGGTGGACTGGTGTAAAGGGGCAGATGCAGCCAGGAGGGTTGGTATTGCCTGAAAATGTGGTGCTGGGATCAGTGACCACAGAATGGATGTGAAGGAGAAAGTCTAAGCTGTGTCACTCCAGTGTGCTGCTGTTAAGGGACTGCAAGTTCCTGCCTGTGATGGGCTGCCTTGTAAGTTCTCCTAAAAGAGTGAGCCAGCAGAAACCAAGTGTGTGCAGATGGCTGAAGAAGAGGAGACTGTATATAGAGACTGTATATAAAGACTGTGTATCGGAAGATGTCCCTAAAGTTGTTGAAGTCGAGTGGGCATTCCATAACCTCCCATCCCTATCCAAGTTATTAACCCTCAAATAAATAACAAAACCAAAGCTACAGACTGTTTTCTGTCTCTAAAGTGCTGGTGAAGATTGGGTGTGCCTGGCTGTGCAGAGTGGGGATCCCAGGTTAACTGCGGCCCTTAAGGTAGTGCGCTACATAATTAACATTATAAAAGGTGAAAATACTTAGTAAAATCTGCTTGGCCTTTGGTACAATGGTTTAGTTCAATTGAAGATTAAGTCTAATCTGAAATTGCAAGACTCCTCAGTCTCAGTAATCCTTGGGAAAATTAGAAAAAAAAAAAAAAATAAGAGGTAAGCTTGCCCTTAGTGTCCTTTTTTGTCCCCTGGGCATGGTGATGCAGAGCTTTTCCATCTAATCAAAAGGTCTAAGGGGTGTGTTGTAGATGTGCTGGAGTTTTTTGTAATGACCAGCAAAAACACCCTTAACCATTTCAGCCCCGGAAGGATTTACCCCCTTTCTGACCTTTTTACTTTATTTTTGGCTTTTTTATTTTATTTCATTTTATTTTTTTGTTTTTTTTAACTTTTTTTTTTTTTTTACTTATTTTTTTTACACTTTTTTTTGTAGCTGTAGCTGTAACGGTTCCAGGTTTGGGTCACTCAAAATGCGATGGCATTTTTGGAGACCCTGTGAAAGTGTACCCTAGACTGTGCCGTGCTTTACCCTACGCTAATACTCCAATAGTGTGTGGTAGCGTTCAAAACATTCATCAATTCAAAGACCAGGATGGTCAGGACAGGAGGGACAATAATAGCGGGTGTCATGCCTATATCCGTGTTTGCTACAGACAAGACATCTTCTTTGGGGTGATCGTTGGGTAGGGGTACTCGGGGGGACATACGGAAAATGCCTCTCATGCAGCCGTCTCAATGCATTTGCGTTGGGAAGGTGGGGCACAGCACTGTCTGGAAACAGAAGGGCTGTGACGATCTCTTCCTGGAATTTAAGGAAGAATCCAGTTCATCCTGATGCTTTGTATAGCATATAAGTGTTCAGCAGAGCCAATTGGAATAAATATACAAACACTTTTTTGTACCAGCATCTGGCCATACGGGCAATTAAGTACGGCGCCATCAACTGGTCGTTGAGGTCCACCCCTCCCATATTAAGGTTGTGTTCGTGGACACAGAGGGGTTTCTCAACACCAGTTGCTGCAGGAATTTGGACCGTCGTATCTTCGTGAAGGGAGGACAGAACGAAAACATTCTGTGAATCCCTCCACTTCATTGCGAGCAAATTATTACTTCTCAAGCAGGCTCTCTCCCCCATCCTAAGATGGGAATCTTCAAGCCGTTGGGGTAAGCCCTGGCGATTAGATTGCATGGTGCCACATGCGGCAATTCCGTGATCAATCAAGTGACTAAAAAGTGGCTTGTGTAATAATTGACCACATACAAGTGGTACCCCTTTACCGAATAAGGGTGACACCAAGTCCCACACAATCTTACCAGCGCTCCCTATGTAGTTTGGGCAGTTCTCCGGCTCCACGTGACTATCTTTTCCCTTGTAAACCATAAAACTATATGTATAGCCTGTTGCCCTGTCACAGAGCTTATACATCTTGACCCCATATCTGGCACGCTTGCTGGGAAGATACTGTTTGAATGACAAGCGGCCAGAAAATGTAATCAGGGACTCATCAACACAGACAACTTGGGAGTAAACAAGGCTGCAAACTGTTGACTGAAGTGGTTTACGAGGGGCCGAATTTTGTGGAGCCGATCGTATTCAGGGTCACCCCGAGGACGATAGAGTTCATTGTTGTTGTAGTGCATAAATCGCAAGATCTGCTCATATCTAGCCCTGGTCATGGAGGCAGAGAACATGGGCATATTGTGAATTGTGTCAGTGGACTTAAATTCGGAGACGGTGATAGGTCTCCAATCTCTGGCAAGGGTCAACTGGCGATTAGCGATGATGAATTGAACAGCATAAAAAATTGCTTTGGTCCACAATAGATCTATAGTGATCTTCCATGAAAAACAGGGAATAAAAATCAAGTGATGTAAAGTCAACTGTTTCCACCTGAATTCCGGGTTGGCCAGTGAATGGGGGAAGTACGGGTGCTGCAGAAGTGGTGGACCCCCAATTAGGATTGGCAAATGCAGCAGAAAGGGCTCGACGGGCCTGTGTTTGTCTTCTTGGTGGCTGCGGGAAACTACTTGTGCTTGCCACCACACCAGCTTGAACTGCACTTATGGGACTCGCCACGTCACCACCTGATACTGCAGTGCTGGATGTACAACCAGGTTGTACTAAGCCGCTGGTACTTGCCAGTTCACCAGAAAGATGAGCATCACTAGTACTGGCTCTCTGCTCCATACGAGAACCCTGCAATTTCTTGCACCTCAACAACAGAATAAGAATGGGGTCGGGTACGCCTGACCTTGGCAGGGACCACTACTCCGTCGTCAGAGCTATCTGTCAGGGTCCCGCTGCTGTCTACTGGATCGTATTCTGAGCCTGAATCTGACAGATGGGTGACTTCCTCTTCACTCTCATCTGTCATGCTCAGAAATGTGTAGGCCTCTTCACTAGTGTATCTTTGATTGGACAATATGGCCTCTAAATTTACTGGTACACTAGTGAAACTCACAGGAAAAAAGAGCACCTGATTGTCAGCGACTGCTTCAATGGCTATCAAAAAAAACTGTTAACGTTCCCAGGGATCAGGCCTGTCTCTGCGAACGCTGTAGTTATGTGTTTTGTAAGTGACAGTAATCGATTGATACTGCACTTGGGTGGGCTGGGCTGGGCGGAGGAGTTAAACGCAGGTGCTAGCAGGTATCTGGGCTGATCCCATTAGCGCTGCATTTTTATGAACCCTAAACTACTGGGGACGCTAGTATAAATCTGATCAGATCAAAGATATTGAAGATTGATCGGTTCAATGAATCCAAACGCCGCGGGCACGTATGGGTACGTTGTTACGTGCACCTGTGCCACTTTGCCGACCGGCTCACGCCGATATACATCGGCAAAGTGGCACAGGTTAATGCCAATTTTTTTGGGTAAGTCTATATTTACATAGGACAATGTTTCCCAATACAAAAACCAGCACATCATTTATCAGAATGAAATTCTGAGTTGCCGGAGACCAACATGACATGTATTTGATGTATATTTCTGCTAGATGGTCTAATGTGTCTCACTGGCCTTCTGCACCTTGTAATATATTTTTTTGCTGTCTAACTGAGCTGATTCTTCTTCTACATTAATGTAACAGCTTTTTAGGAAGGGAAATCCATTACAATATAAATTATGGATTGTGTTTGAAAGTTGACTCTGGGGTCTTTGGTTCTGTCATGTGACATCCCATCCTTTCCTCCTTTTTGCCACTCTTCGCAGTATTGTCTTGCAAGTCCAGGGTGGCTTGGAGACTGGCCCTCAGGGAATGAGTCCCTAATGTCAGGGGCTTGCAGGCAGTGGACTAGCAATGGACCGTGGAGGAGGACGCGTGGGGCAACATTTGAGCCTGGAGAGGGTTATATAATGTATATGATGCTGCAATTGGGCTTTAAAGAGTTTTGTAAAACTTACAAGTCCCACAAACAATTCTTAATGCCATTCTGAAATTACCTGAATACCACAGTGACACTCGTATCCCATGGCCAGAATCGTTTTCCACAAACCATGCAATATAATTAATCCCCATAGACCTCCTACTCACCTACAATTCTGGCATACAGGATTTGGGCAATTTGTGAACATTGTGCTAGGACACAGCTGTGAGATTTCTGGTAAGTATACATCTAGGATGGGCAAGGGCAGTGGTAAAGAATACTTATCCTTTAAAGCAGAACTCCGGGATTTTCAAAAAATCTCCCGTTAGTACACCCCCACACACAAAACACTAAACAGTTATTACATTTGTGAAATTTCTTAAAGTTTAAGAGATATGACTGATTGAATTTTCAGGAAGTTAGCTCTGTGATTCAAAAAATGCATCATCTTTTCTGGCAGGGAGGATCTCTAAGAACAGGAATTTCATTATATCCTCTGTTCTCTCTCTGACTGTGATCAGCCTACATTTCCCATGAATCCTTGGGAGGTACACTAGGCTTGTACATGTAAATATGAACTCTCCCACTTCAACATAAATCATACCCCTCATTCTGCAGTCAGCAAGCCATACATAACACACGGTATAATAGGTTACAGCCCCTTATAAATGAAAAGCATGTCTGTTCTCTCCACTCCAGCCACAACAGGAGATAATCATATTGCCCTTACTTACTTTTTGTAATGATTACTGAACTGTAGACACATCCCATAACTATATATTATACACACTGTAATTCAGTATTAGAAATATTGCTCCTGCTGCAGCTTTAAGATCGTTCTAACAGCAATCAGTGGCCCCCCGTGCAGCTCATCAGTGGCCCCCCAGTGCAGCTCATCAGTGGCCCCCAGTGTAGCTCATCAGTGGCCCCCAGTGCAGCTCATCAGTGGCCCCCAGTGCAGCTCATCAGTGGCCCCCCAGTGCAGCTCATCACTGGCCCCCAGTGTAGCTCATCAGTGGCCCCCAGTGTAGCTCATTAGTGGCCCCCCAGTGCAGCTCATCAGTGGCCCCCCAGTTCAGCTCATCAGTGGCCCCAGTTTAGCTCATCAGTGGTCCCCAGTGCAGCTCATCAGTAGCCCCCCAGTGCAGCTCATCATTGGCCCCAGTGCAGCTCATCAGTGCCCCCCCCCAGTGCAGCTCATTAGTGGCACCCCAGTGCAGCTCATCAGTGCCCCCCCAGTGCAGCTCATCAGTGGCCCCCCCAGTGCAGCTCATCAGTGGCCCCCCCAGTGCAACTCATCAGTGGCCCCCCAGTGCAGCTCATCAGTGGCCCCCCAGTGCAGCTCATCAGTGGCCCCCCAGTGTAGCTCATCAGTGGCTCCCCAGTGCAGCTCATCAGTGGCCCCCCAGTGTAGCTCATCGGTGACCTACCAGTGCATAGCGGGATCGTTAGCACAAATCACCGGATGACACAGCATGGATCTCTGGCTGTGACAGGTATTGTATGTGAGAACACAGATCACTGTGATCTCCCGCCACAGTGCAATGTCAATCACAATGCCGGTGGGAGATTACAGTGATTGGTGTTCTGGCATACAATACCTGTCACCCATGCTGTGTCATCCGGTCATCTGATAATGATCAGGCTATGCATGGAGATAGCGGGTGGGCGGCGGGCGGCGGGGAGGGTTTGGCAGAGTGGAGCGGCGGAGACTGGCAGGAGCACAAATTTAGAAGATCAAAAAAACCTTTTTATTTTGACATCCCAAAAACTACAGGAATCAGAATGCTGGGTAGACGCGTTTCGCACACTGCATGTGTGCTTAGTCATTACTTAGTCATTAAGTAATGACTAAGCACACGTGAAGTGTGTGAAATGTGTCTACCCAGCATTCTGATTCCTGTAGTTTTTGGGATGTCCAATTAAGAAGGATTTTGATTTACAGTGGTGTGCGGCCATTTCTTCTAAATTAATTGTGTGCGGAGGCGAGCCCCTACTGGATCATTAGGCTTCCTGGTCTCACCAGGAGCGGCGGGTGTGTCTTTTTCCATTGACTGGCAGGAGCAGAGGAGGAAGAGGGAGATGAGAGGAGGAGGAGGGAGGAGAGAGGAGGGAGGAGAGAGGAGGAGGAGGGAGGAGAGAGGAGGAAGAGGGAGAAGAGAGGAGGAAGAGGGAGGAGAGAGGAGGCGGAGGGAGGAGATAGGAGGAAGAGGGAGAAGAGAGGAGGAGGAGGGAGGAGAGAGGAGGAAGAGGGAGGAGAGAGGAGGAGGAGACCACCTCCATGGGCGGCACAGACCGGGGGCTGTGAGACGCCCTCCGCCCACTACAGGAAATAGAACTCCCTGTGGATTGAACTACAACTGGGCATGTCAGACCGCTGGCTGAGCTTTGGAGAGGGATAGAAGCCAGCGGTCTTACAAACAGGAAGTCAGCAGGCAATGACGGTTTTTCAGCAAATTCAGCAGGCTATTGCAGAGGAACTAAAGTGCTCAGAAGAACATGGATGGCAAAGTTGGTGAAGGTAGGAGATCAGCAACAAGGACATGGAAAAGAGTTCTGCTTTAATGCCCAACACCTTACCAATCCAGTGCCCCACCAACCCCACCCATTTTGAAGGTCCCTTGTACAGTATGTCCCATGTATATGTAGCGCTGGTAGATTTGCAATCTACCGCATGTTAGGTAAATTTAGTAATTTGTTCATTAGGAAGGTTAAGCTTGCCTCTGTTCCAGCTTGGCTGACGTTGTGTGTGTTTCCGTGCTGACTGGTGTGTGTCGCTGTTATCACTGGTTAGTGTTGGAAAGGCAACGTGTTGAAGCGTATGGATGCTCTTCTGGTCCTCCGAGTTGCATTCTGGGCGAGGGTATTTATGGGACAGACGCCATATTTTGGGGTTCGTTTTACAGCCACCTGCTGGCCCTCCTGGCCGACAGGTATGCATTAAGGAGCTACCTCCGTTCCAGAGGCCCACAATACTGCGGCGCAGGGGTGGGTCCAGAGGCTTGTCTGGGGTCTACCACCGCAGCGGAGGAATGGTCCTGAGCTGTCGGTCTGGTGTGACGAAGCTGGACAACCGAGGAGATCCCAGGGGAGGACCCGTCATGGAAGGATCACGCAGCATGCTGGTCTATAGAGGGGCCTGGAGGACGTATCCGAAAGTAACTATACAGCATAGTGTTGCCGGGTTGGCTTAAAGGTTCAGGCACTGTGACTGACATTCATTACAGAAAATCTGATACATCCTGTGGCAGAGGATCGTACGGGTTTTGTTCCCAAGCAAGTCTGTGGCAGAGACTTTGATTCGTGCTGCGTACTGGCTGCTAGTCTAGTGAGAGAGGCCTATCCAGACGAGCAAGGAGTGTGTCCCACGAGGGGAGCGCATTCCATACAATATCTGTATTCTACCAGGACATTTGTCAAAAGAACCCTACAAGAAGATGTTTGAGTTTCTTCTGCAGTTTCCTTTCCGCCTCTTTCCTGCTATTTCCTAAGTCAAGTGTTTAATAAAGCATTGAAAACGTACTCCAGTGTTGGTGCGTGTGTCGTCCAGAGGTAAACTTAACGGGACCCTAGACCCGGTGCCGGTGAAACAGAGGGAAGCAGAGTGAAGGTAACAGACCCGCTTAAACCAGCAGCTCCACCGTGAGTTATTGCTACATATATTTCATGCTATTTTTTTATACATGACCTTTCCAAAGTCTTCAGGTCAGTCACGTGATGCTGCAAGGCAGGGTCCTTTAAGTTTTAACCTCATCTCTAGGACAGGTGGTCCTCAGTGATGCAGATAGCATCATGCAACATGACACACCCTACACTTATAGTTTTTGGGCTAAGTGGCGCCAAGGACATCTTGTGGTCAAGAAGAGGTACTGCATGGGTGGCTCCTGATTGAAGGTAAGTATTACAGCCATTGCTGATTTTTTCACAGGTTTAGAGTCCAAATAAAAAAAATATTAGTCTCGAGTTGGGCTTTACCTCTTTTTCTATTACATCCTTAAAAAAATCTTTCTGAACCCAGGGTTGTACTCACATTTTTATCCCGACACTTACAATCCGCTCAGCATTCCATGTTACAATAGCACTCTATAATCTAGTATGTACTGCTAATTTATTGCTCCCTGTTTATATGGAACTACAATAATACTTGTAAGCTATTTTGTAATGCATTTTATTGTCCACCTCGAACAGACAAAAAGACAAAAAGCACTTAAGCGAAAACACTTCAGAATTTTTTTTTTTTTAAATCTTTAAACGGTTCAATTTCCTTTGCTAACAAGTCAGGCATAAATCTAGCCCGCCTCTGTCTAAATGGCCCCGTAATGGTCTACTTCCATCCGGACGGGAGACTAGCAATCATTAACATTTATACTTCTTACTGGTAAAGAGGCAGATGACATAAATGCTGCAAAATGATCTAGTAATTCAATTGCTGTCACATTAGGAATTTTAATATTAGGGCCCCGGCAATAAATTCCAATTTCATTTGCTGTCACAAGGTAACATATACTAAGCTGTCTCTTTCTTTAGACGCACATCATCAAAATTCATTTTCAACATTTAATGATGTAGCCTTCAACCATCACCCCCCTCCCCCGCATACCTGGATGGTACTGTAGAATATGATGAGTCGTGCCGGCATCAAGGTGGCCAATAGGTGAAGAGGACTCTTAAAAAAAAAGGTACATAGAGGTGCATATGCTTTATGGATAACATATGCACATACTGTATGTTTTCTTTGCATTTGACGTATTAAAGTACAACTTCGACCAAATCTATTTTTAGTATTGAAGAGAGCAAGAAAGAGCACCTTTGCCATGTTTTACAACTGGGTTTACTATGCTTCAGTTTTTGAATGAACAGGAAGCCGCTTAGCACAGAGCACATCCCATTCATTCACTGTCCAGTGCAGCTGAGGCTGCAGAGAAAGGAACTGGGGAAGCTCTGTCCTCAGTCCTTTTCTTTGTCTCAAAAGTGAGAGGGTTTGAGCTTTGGGGTGCACACCCGAATGCAATAGGCACCACACTCACAACCCGTGGCAGCTGATGGTCAAAATTTGGGGGGTCTTCAAACAGACCTGGCCCTCACACTAGCACAGCAGGAATCCTCTCGCACTAAAGCCACCCTCCCCCCATGCGGCTCTCGATCGATCGATCACAGCAGCAATCCTCTTGCAGTAAAGCCGCCCCACCCCGTGTGATCAGTGGTCTTACCTTATACTGCAGTATAGGTGTGGGGAGGAAGATGAGGTGGCGGTGCACAGCTGAATCCGGGGTAGGCTGCTGCCAGGGCTGATGCTTCTCCTCCCGGCCAAACAGGAGGCGGATGCTGAGACCCGACTCCCGGCCAATCGGGTCTCAGGAGCCACTTCCTGCCCGGGAGGAAAAGCAGGAAGACGTTAGCGAATACTAATTCGCTAATGTCACACAAGTGGGTGGGCTCTGTGCCCCGAGCCCACCCTTTTTTAAGCCTCCAGCTCTAATCACGTGCTTCAAAGAAAAAAAACCCAAAGAAATCCATGCGTCCGGCATTTTGGGGCATGGATTTCCCTGTACCCCTAATGGACGGGCCACCACTCCTCACAACCCTGCTTTCTGCATATCCTATGTGTAGCGCTGTAATGATGTCACTGCCACCTTTACAAGATAATACCTGGGTTTCTAAAGGTATTTGGTGCATACAAAGTGGTTTTATATCTATTGTGGCTATTCAGGAATATATTTTCATGAAACCTATGATGCCCAGAGTTAAAGGGTAAGTTCACCTTTACAGAAAAATCTGTAAGGTGAACTTACACGGGACCCCCTCCTCAACCCCCCCCCTGGTCCCACTGACCTGGACCGTGGCAATCTCCCATTCTGAGCCCCTGCATATCCACATCAGGAGTCCAGGGCTTAGAAATTCCCTCAGCATCCATGCATTTCCTTCCCAGCTGACAGGATTGGCTATGCGGCTTCTGATTGGTAGGTGCCGGCTATGTGACGGCGCTGACCAATTAGAATGCTCTGAAATGTCCCTCCTGACGAGGTACGTTTTGGACATTCAGCTGAGGGAATTTCTAAGCCCTGGACTCCTGATGCGGATATACTGGGGCTCAGAACGGGAGATTGCCGCGGTCCAGGTCAGCGGGACCAGGGAGGTGGTATTGAGGAGGGGGTCCTGTGTAAGTTTACCTTACAGATTTTTCTGTAAAGGCATAGCTCCCAACTGTCCCTGATTTTGAGGGACTGTCCCTGATTTGGAGCAATGTCCCTCTGTCCCTCTTTCCCCCCCTCATTTGTCCCTCATTTTGCTCTCATATATACAGTTGTATATAAAATGCACTTTTTATCTTTCAAAAAGTGTTTACCAGTGCTAAACCTTTGATCCAAATTCTAAATTGCTACATTTTTACATTTTAAAAGCCAATATAAAGGAATAATGGTGGTAAAAAAAAACATTGTAGATTTAATTAACCTTTTATTTTGGTTAATTCTCCTTTAAGGGCGTGTGGCAATGGGCATGTCCTATGCCTACATACGTTTGCCAGTAGGTGTCCCTCATTCCCATCTCAAAATGTTGGGAGGTATGGTAAAGGTGAACTTACACTTTTAAGCTTTAAAACTATTTTTTGTTAAAGAGAAACTAAACTCTCTTAATCAACATGAACTATTTTTAATCCTTATGCTGCTAGCCTTAGTAAATAGATAGGAAGACATATTATATGTACTTGTTTTAACCTCTTTATTTTCATTTCTTCGGTTGCTTCCTTCTTTTTTTCATTTGCAGGAGGGGAGGAGGGGCTTTCTGAGCTAAGCACACCCCCTGTCTGCATGCCTGAGCTAAGGATAGATTGATTCCAGGAAGTAATTGCTGCATGAATCTTCTGCCCTTACTCAACTCAAGATGGCCATGGCCAGAAATGCTAGGGGGTATTTTTTTTAAGTGTTTTCTCAACAACATACAAGGTGGTATTAAAACGTTTCTAAACTAGTTTTGTAAAACGCCAACAGATCGCAGCACAAGGAAAGGGAGCACTGACCTTCATAAGTCAGTGTGCCAAAAGACATCGTACTGTGTACATTTGGAGCTGTGCAACTGGTGCTATTCTGACCACATGCATTACTACGTCTGCTATTTCATACTTGCCAACTGTCCCGAATTTCCCGGGACATTCCCGGGATTTAGACCCTTTTCCCGATTTTATTGTTTCCCTGGAAATGTCGCGGGAAATTAGTTTTTTCCCGATTTTCGCCGCCGGCCGCTAGAGGACAATGTCTCCGCCGGCCGCCATTTTCAAGAAGACCGGAAGAAGTAGGCTGGCCGGGTGGCTACAATAGAAATTGAGCTGCGGCGCCGCCCACCCCCTTCCAGTCTCTGTGACCTGTTAGGGAAAGGGGTGGGGGATGGGCAGCGCCGCAGCTCAATTTCTATATTAACCATGCGGCCAGCTCCGCCTCTATTTTGTTCACCCTCGGCCTCTCTTCTGTAATAGCAGCAGAGACACGGCTGCTCTGGGATACCTGATAGATGTAAGGAGGGGCTCCGCTTCTTGGACACTGGATGTAAGGAGGGGCTCCGCTGGGGACACTGGATGTAAGGAGTTGCTCTGCTGGGGACGTCTGATGTAAGGAGGGGCTCTGCTGGGGACACCAGATGTAAGAAGGGGCTCCGCTGGGGACACCGGTTGTAAGGAGGGGCTCTGCTGGGGACGCCTTATGTAAGGAGGGTCTCCGCTGGGGACACTGGATGTAAGGAGGGGCTCTGCTGGGTGCTGGGAACGCCTGATGTAAGGAGGGTCTGCGCTGGGGACACTGGATGTAAGGAGGGTCTCCATTGGGGACACTGGATGTAAGGAGGGGCTCCGCTGGGGACACTGGATGTAAGGAGGGTCTCCTCTGGGGACACTGGTTGTAAGGAGGGGCTCTGCTGGGGACGCCTAATGTAAGGAGGGTTTCTGCTGGGGACACTGGATGTAAGGAGAGGCTCTGCTGGGGACACTGGATGTAAGGAGGGGCTCCGCTGGGGACACTGGATGTAAGGAGGGGCTCTGCTGGGGACACTGGATGTAAGTAGGGGCTCTGCTGGGGACGCCTTATGTAAGTAGGGTCTCCGCTGGGGACACTGGATGTAAGGAGGGTCTCCGTTGGGGACACTGGATGTAAGGAGGGGCTCCGCTGGGGACACTGGATGTAAGGAGGGTCTCCGCTGGGGACACTGGTTGTAAGGAGGGGCTCTGCTGGGGACGCCTGATGTAAGGAGAGTCTCTGCTGGGGACGCCTGATGTAAGGAGGGGCTCTGCTGGGGACACTGGATGTAAGGAGAGGCTCTGCTGGGGACACTGGATGTAAGGAGGGGCTCTGCTGGGGACGCCTTATGTAAGGAGGGTCTCTTGCTGGGGACACTGGATGTAAGGAGGGGCTCTGCTGGGTGCTGGGGACGCCTGATGTAAGGAGGGTCTCCGCTGGGGACACTGGATGTAAGGAGGGTCTCCGTTGGAGACACTGGATGTAAGGAGGGGCTCCGCTGGGAACACTGGATGTAAGGAGGATCTCCTCTGGGGACACTGGTTGTAAGGAGGGGCTCTGCTGGGGACGCCTGATGTAAGGAGGGGCTCTGCTGGGGATGCCTGATGTAAGGAGGGGCTCCGCTGGGGACACTGGATATAAGGAGAAGCTCCGCTGGGAACACTGGATGTAAGGAGGATCTCCTCTGGGGACACTGGTTGTAAGGAGGGGCTCTGCTGGGGACGCCTGATGTAAGGAGGGTCTCTGTTGGGGACACTGGATGTAAGGAGGGGCTCTGCTGGGGACACTGGATGTAAGGAGGGTCTCCGCTGGGGACACTGGTTGTAAGGAGGGGCTCTGCTGGGGATGCCTGATGTAAGGAGGGGCTCCGCTGGGGACACTGGATGTAAGGAGAGGCTCTGCTGGGGACACTGGATGTAAGGAGGGTCTCCGTTGGGGACACTGGATGTAAGGACGGGCTCCGCTGGGGACACTGGATGTAAGGAGGGTCTCCACTTGGGACACTGGTTGTAAGGAGAGGCTCGGCTGGGGACGCCTGATGTAAGGAGGGGCTCCGCTGGGGACACTGGATGTAAGGAGAGGCTCTGCTGGGGACACTGGATGTAAAGAGGGTCTCCGCTGGGGACACTGGATGTAAGGAGGGGCTCTGCTGGGGACACTGGATGTAAGGAGGGGCTCTGCTGGGGACGCCTTATGTAAGTAGGGTCTCCGCTGGGGACACTGGATGTAAGGAGGGGCCCTGCTGGGGACACTTGATGTAAGGAGGGGCTCCACTGGGGACACTGGATGAAAGGAAGGGCTCTGCTGGGTGCTGGGGATGCCTGATGTAAGGAGGGGCTCCGCTGGGGACACTGGATGTAAGGAGGGTCTCCGTTGGGCACACTGGATGTAAGGAGGGTTTCCGCTGGGGACACTGGTTGTAAGGAGGGGCTCTGCTGGGGACGCCTGATGTAAGGAGGGGCTCTGCTGGGGACGCCTGATGTAAGGAGGGGCTCCGCTGGGGACACTGGATGTAAGGAGGGGCTCTGTTGGGGACACTGGATGTAAGGAGGGGCTCTGCTTGGGACGCCTGATGTAAGGAGGGGCTCAGCTGGGGACACTGGATGTAAGGAGGGGCTCTGCTGGGGACACCTGGTGTAAGGAGGGGCTCCGCTGGGGACACTGGATGTAAGGAGGGGCCCTGCTGGGGACACTTGATGTAAGGAGGGGCTCCACTGGGGACACTGGATGTAAGGAGGGGCTCTGCTGGGGGCACCTAAAGGCATCTGGTGGCAGGCGACGTGGCAGGTGACACGCTCAGTGGGCCCACTGATTCTGGATTATGGTGAGTTGAATGATTTCATTCTATATTACAATATAATAATGTGCTTCAATCATCCTGACACCACAACAACCATGGTGCTGGGATGATTGAAGCACTAACACCTGGTGTTTGGAGTATCTTTATCTGCTGATTTGTTAAACTCTGCAATACACATTTCTATTGTGGTGTAGGATCTGGGCCTGCTGCCCCTCCATCCCTCTTTCCTTCTTTCTCTCTCCTTCCCTCCATCTTTTCTTCTTTCCTTCTTTCTCTCTTCCTCCCTCCCTCTTTTCCCCTTTCTTTCTTCATCTCTCATTCATCTCAGACTCTAACCACACCCCCATTTGAGCCACGCCCATATAAACCACGCCCATTATTCGGCACGGCACACAGAATCCAGTTATTCTCAGTTGGGCCTGTTCCCACCTGGGCATTGTGTGGCTTGTCACCTGTAGCATGAAGCTTGAAAAAGTAAATCTTTGGAGCAGAATTAAACATTTTTTTTATCCCATAGATTTTAATCAGAGTGTGTATTTAAGCATGTTTTTCAGGCTCGCCCACTTACAGCGGTTCTAAAAGCTTACATTTTTCTTACCTTCGTGCATTCTTTGCATGAAGGTAAAAAAACTTCCCTGTACGCCCCAGCCCCTCTAATACTTACCTGAGCCCCATCTCGATCCAGCGCTGTGCACGAGAGCCTTGGCTCTGCAGGGACTCTCCCTCCTCATTGGTTAAGACAATCACAGCCAGAAAATCATTGAGGAGAGAGGGGCAGGGCCATGCCATGGCTCTGTGTGTGAATAGACACGCAGAGCCGCGGCTCAGGAAGGAGCCTGTTTTTGTGCCCCCATTGCAAGCTGCTTGCTCTGAGGGCACTTGGCAAAAGGGAAGGGTCAGGAGCCCCGGAGGGGGACCCGAGAAGAGGAGGATCTGGGCTGCTCTGTGCAAAACCACTGCACAGAGCAGGTGAGTATTACATGTTTGTTATTTAACTAACTTCCGCTGCCGTATAGACAAATGACGGCAGGCGGGGGGGTGTTCTCTTGTTCTTGAACGATGTCATATGGTGTCACCCCCGTATAACCGTGCAGCGAACGCGGGTGTGCTGTGTCCCGGGACGTGCCGCAACCCTGATCTCGGTAAAGAGCCGATGACGTGGCTCTTTACCCATGTGATTAGCTGTGTCCAATCAGTATAATTGCACAGTATAGAGTAGAGTCTATACAATAGCTCTGGTTAGGAGGCCGTTGAATATAAATGGACCATAAAAAGTACTTGAGAAATATTTAGTAGTTTATAAGAAGCAATAACACCATACCAAATGTCTTATGCCCCGTACACACGGTCGGATTTTCCGACGGAAAATGTGTGATAGGACCTTGTTGTCGGAAATTCCGACCGTGTGTAGGCTCCATCACACATTTTCCATCGGATTTTCCGACACACAAAGTTTGAGAGCAGGCTATAAAATTTTCCGACAACAAAATCCGTTGTCGGAAATTCCGATCGTGTGTACACAAATCCGACACACAAAGTGCCACACATGCTCAGAATAAATAAAGAGATGAAAGCTATTGGCCACTGCCCCGTTTATAGTCCCGACGTACGTGTTTTACGTCACCGCGTTCAGAATGATCGGATTTTCCGACAACTTTGTGTGACCGTGTGTATGCAAGACAAGTTTGAGCCAACATCCATCGGAAAAAATCCTAGGATTTTGTTGTCGGAATGTCCGATCAATGTCCGACCGTGTGTACGGGGCATTAGAGTCAAAAACTGTTTCTTTCATTACAAAAAATCCATAAAAAACCCTTCCAAGGTGCTTTGTGATGTATGCAGTGCCCCCTTTGACAATTATGAGGTTAGGAGAATCTCAAACTGAGTAAGGAGAATGGGGAGTCACACTGAACCCAGTGCCACCCTTATTTCTCCAAAATATGCATGACCATTAGATTCAGATCTTTTATGTGTAAGGCAAGGCAGGGAGTTGATACATTTCATATAATATACAGTAACCCCTATATTGGAACTCAGCACAGCTCAAAACAAGCGGGATATAATAAATCTCATTAAACTTAATTTGCAGAAGATCGTGTAAAATTCTAACAGTGTCATAAATCCCTCTGGGCCAGATTCTACACAACCTGTTGACGAACCCAGTCGTAAATGGCTAATTGGATGCCGTAAAATGCTTTATAGGATGTCTCCAAATCCAGACCTGCTAATAGCGGTCGCAAAATGCCATTTGGTATATAATTCCACAATACACTTTTGTTAGACTTTGATTAGTGATCTATACTAGTAAATAAATGAGATCAACAGAGTTAAGTTTAATACCATTTCTATAATGAATGCTATGCTTGTGAAAAGTGTTTATACTGATGCATAAGAGAATGCCCATCAGTTGAAGAACAAATGTGACTATGCTATAATGTACAGAAGACAGATTGGTCCTCCTAGGCAATGTGTTATCCTGGAATATATAATGTTTGGTCTCTATCAAATTGTGATCTCGCTCTGTACAATAATATGTTGCAATAATATGGGCATCTGGAAATATTGACACAGTGATAAAACACTGCAATACCCCTCAGCACACTCCTCAATTTCTTCATCAATATACGCCAATATGTATTCTGCTACATATTTTTGGTAACAAAAATCCCAATAAGCGTGTATTGATTGGTTTGCGCAAAAGTTATAGTGTCTACAAACTATGGTATATATTTATGGAAATTTTATTTATTTATTTATTTTGCTAGTAATGGCGGTGATCAGTGACTTATAGCGGGACTGCAATATAGCAGCGGACAAATTGGACACCTAACTGACACTTTTGACACTTTTTCGGGAACCAGTGACACTACTGCACTGATCTACTGCACTGATCAGTGCAGTCACTGTACTAATGACACTGGCTGGGAAGGGGTTAACATCAGGGGCTATCAAAGGGTTAACTGTGTGCCTAGCTGTTGTTTCAGTGTAGTGGGGGAGATGCTTTTACTAGAGGAAGGCATAGATTGGTGTTCCTGCTTTACAGGAACACAGGATCCAGGCCTTGTGTACTGACAGAACGACAATCTACCTTGCCTGCGTACAGAAAGATCAGTGGGTGCTGCGGACATTGGGTCCGCGGGACCTGCTGATCAGCTATCTACAATTTCTTTAGGTTACCAGTTTAGCGTTACAGAGGAAGTCTAGTGCTAGAATTATTTTTTACATTTGTATACTGTCCATTTAAAAATTTTTTTTTTTTTTTCAATAAAATTTTTATTTTGATTACTTTTATTGATATCACAAGGAATATAAACATCCCTTGCGATAACAATAAAGCCTGACAGGTCCTCTTTATAGAGAGATCTGAAGTCTAAAAGACCCGAAATCTCTCCTCTACCCTTAAAAGCAAAAGATTTTTAAAAAAGTTTATCTCCGCGCTCCGAATATGTGGGCGGAATTGCCGCGATTCTGCCCGCAATTCACAATAGCGGCAGATCGCGGGACGCTCGTGTGTTCCCGGTGCATTGCCCGACGATTTCAATAACACCCCAAACGCGATACTATTTGTGCCCCTACATCTACATGAGCTTCTCTTTGGTGACGGGTGTCCCGCGATTCTATTTGCGCGTTTTTACCACGATTGTGACCCCCATACGCCAAGATGTGAACGGAGCCTTAAGGAAAAAAAAACATGTTTACATTGCCTGAGAATTGGAATGACATCGCTCTGGTCCTCCAAGGACATAGAGATGAGCGTCGGCCATCTTGCCATTGCTTATCTCTCTGGCAAGTCACTGCCGGAACCGGATGGTTCCCGGCCTCAGCGATTAGGAACCACAAGGACACAGCGGGGGGGGGAGCTGAAAGACTGGCATGGTATCTAACTGCAGCCATAACTCCGGTATTTAACGTCAAACTTATGACATATTTTCCCAGTTAGGCAGTTGGCAAGTGGATACTAAGCTGTGCCCAATGTCCCGATACCCCCATATGTGGATCAAACACATACCCCATAGTTGCCAACATTGTAAAAATATTTTTAGGGACACTTTTTTGGCTGTAGGCGGAGTCGTATTATAATTAGGGGCGGGGCATGCATTTGTGGGCGTGACATAGTTGAAACAAAAATGGGCGTGGTTTACGTGGAAAAGTGTGCGCGACTCAAAGGGGGTGTGGTTAGAGTCTGAGATGAATGAGGGATGGAGGGGGAAACGGGGGGACAGGGAGGGGGGGACAGGGATGGAGGGACAGCAGCCCCAGATCCTACACCACAATAGCTATATTTGTATTCCAGAGTTTAACAATCAGCAGATAAAGTTATTCCAAACACCTGGTGTTAGCGCTTCAATCATCCCGGCGCCATGATTGTTATGACAGAAGCGCATTATTTCTATTATTACATTGTAATATAAAATGAAATCATTCAACTCACCATAATGCAGAATCAGTGGGAGCCCTGAGCGTGTCACCTGCCATGTTGCCTGCCACCAGATGCCATCAGGTGTCCCCAGCAGAGCCCCTCCTTACATCAGGTGCCCCATCAGCGGAGCCTTCCTCACATCTGTGTCCCCATCAGCAGAGTCCTCCTTACATCTGTGTCCCCATCAGTCCTCCTTACATCTGTGTCCCCATCAGTCCTCCTTACATCTGTGTCCCCATCAGTCCTCCTTACATCTGTGTCCCCATCAGTCCTCCTTACATATCGTGGTGTCTCCATCAGTCCTCCTTACATGTCGTGGTGTCCCCATCAGTCCTCCTTACATCTGTGTCCCCATCAGTCCTCCTTACATCTGTGTCCCCATCAGTCCTCCTTACATGTCGTGGTGACCCCATCAGTCCTCCTTACATCTGTGTCCCCATCAGTCCTCCTTACATCTGTGTCCCCATCAGTTCTCCTTACATGTCGTGGTGTCCCCATCAGTCCTCCTTACATCTGTGTCTCCATCAGTCCTCCTTACATCTGTGTCCCCATCAGTCCTTCTTATATCTGTGTCCCCATCAGTCCTCCTTACATGTCATGGTGTCCCCATCAGTCCTCCTTACATGTCGTGGTGTCCCCATCAGTCCTCCTTACATGTCGTGGTGTCCCCATCAGTCCTCCTTACATCTGTGTCCCCATCAGTCCTCCTTACATCTGTGTCCCCATCAGTCCTCCTTACATTTGGTGCCCCCATCAGTCCTCCTTACATCTGGTGCCCCTCTGTGATATGGTGTGGTGTCAGGATGACTGAAGCGCATTATTTATATTATTACATTGTAATATAAAATGAAATAATTCAACTCACCATAATGCAGAATCAGTGGGAGCCCTGAGCGTGTCACCTGCCACGTTGCCTGCCACCAGATGCTATCAGGTGTCCCCAGCAGAGCCACTCCTTACATCAGGTGCCCCATCAGTGAAGCCTTTCTCACATATGTGTCCCCAACAGCAGAGTCCTCCTTACATCTGTGTCCCCATCAGTTCTCCTTACATCTGTGTCTCCATCAGCAGAGTCCTCCTTACATCTGTCTCCCCATCAGTCCTCCTTACATCTGTGTCCCTATCAGTCCTCCTTACATCTGTGTTCCCATCAGTCCTCCTTACATCTGTGTCCCCATCAGTCCTCCTTACATCTATGTCCCCATCAGTCCTCCTTACATCTGTGTCCCCATCAGTCCTCCTTACATCTGTGTCCCCATCAGTCCTCCTTACATCTGTGTCCCCATCAGCAGAGTCCTCCTTACATCTGTGTCCCCATCAGTCCTCCTTACATCTGTGTCCCCATCAGTCCTCCTTACATCTGTGTCCCCATCAGTCCTCCTTACATCTATGTCCCCATCAGTCCTCTTTACATCTGTGTCCCCATCAGTCCTCCTTACATCTGTGTCTCCATCAGCAAAGTCCTCCTTACATCTGTGTCCCCATCAGTCCTCCTTACATCTGTGTCCCTATCAGTCCTCCTTACATCTGTGTCCCCATCAGTCCTCCTTACATCTGTGTCCCCATCAGTCCTCCTTACATCTATGTCCCCATCAGTCCTCCTTACATCTGTGTCCCCATCAGTCCTCCTTACATCTGTGTCTCCATCAGCAGAGTCCTCCTTACATCTGTGTCCCCATCAGTCCTCCTTACATCTGTGTCCCTATCAGTCCTCCTTACATCTGTGTCCCCATCAGTCCTCCTTACATCTGTGTCCCCGTCAGTCCTCCTTACATCTGTGTCCCCATCAGTTCTCCTTACATCTGTGTCTCCATCAGCAGAGTCCTCCTTACATCTGTGTCCCCATCAGTCCTCCTTACATCTGTGTCCCCATCAGTCCTCCTTACATCTGTGTCCCCATCAGTCCTCCTTACATGTCGTGGTGTCCCCATCAGTCCTCCTTACACCTCTGTCCCCATCAGTCCTCCTTACATGTTGTGGTGTCCCCATCAGTCCTCCTTACATCTGTGTCCACATCAGTCCTCCTTACATGTTGTGGTGTCCCCATCAGTCCTTCTTACATGTCATGGTGTCCCCATCAGTCCTCCTTACATCTGTGTCCCCATCAGTCCTCCTTACATCTGTGTCCCCATCAGTCCTCCTTACATGTCGTGGTGTCCCTATCAGTCCTCCTTACATCTGTGTCCCCATCAGTCCTCCTTACATGTCGTGGTGTCCCCATCAGTCCTCCTTACATCTGTGTCACCATCAGTCCTCCTTACATGTTGTAGTGTCCCCCTCAGTCCTCTTACATCTGTGTCCCCATCAGTCCTCCTTACATCTGTGTCCCCATCAGTCCTCCTTACATCTGTGTCTCCATCAGTCCTCCTTACATCTGTGTCCCCATCAGTCCTCCTTACATCTGTGTCCCCATCAGTCCTCCTTACATGTCGTGGTGTCCCCATCAGTCCTCCTTACATCTTTGTCCCCATCAGTCCTCCTTACATCTGTGTCTCCATCAGTCCTCCTTACATCTGTGTCTCCATCAGTCCTCCTTACATCTGTGTCCCCATCAGTCCTCCTTACATCTGTGTCCCCATCAGTCCTCCTTACATCTGTGTCTCCATCAGTCCTCCTTACATCTGTGTCTCCATCAGTCCTCCTTACATCTGTGTCCCCATCAGTCCTCCTTACATCTGTGTCCCCATCAGTCCTCCTTACATGTCGTGGTGTCCCCATCAGTCCTCCTTACATCTGTGTCCCCATCAGTCCTCCTTACATCTTTGTCCCCATCAGTCCTCCTTACATCTGTGTCTCCATCAGTCCTCCTTACATCTGTGTCCCCATCAGTCCTCCTTACATGTCGTGGTGTCCCCATCAGTCCTCCTTACATCTTTGTCCCCATCAGTCCTCCTTACATCTGTGTCTTCATCAGTCCTCCTTACATCTGTGTCCCCATCGGTCCTCCTTACATCTGTGTCCCCATCGGTCCTCCTTACATCTGTGTCTCCATCAGTCCTCCTTACATCTGTGTCCCCATCAGTCCTCCTTACATCTGTGTCCCCATCAGTCCTCCTTACATGTCGTGGTGTCCCCATCAGTCCTCCTTACATCTGTGTCCCCATCAGTCCTCCTTACATCTTTGTCCCCATCAGTCCTCCTTATATCTGTGTCTCCATCAGTCTTCCTTACATCTGTGTCCCCATCAATCCTCCTTACATGTCGTGGTGTCCCCATCAGTCCTCCTTACATCTGTGTCCCCATCAGTCCTCCTTACATCTGTGTCCTCATCAGTCCTCCTTACATCTGTGTCCCCATCAGTCCTCCTTACATGTCATGGTGTCCCCATCAGTCCTCCTTACATCTGTGTCCCCATCAGTCCTCCTTACATGTCGTAGTGTCCCCATCAGTCCTCCTTAGATCTGTGTTCCCATCAGTCCTCCTTATATCTGTGTCCCCATCAGTCCTCCTTACATCTGGTGCCCCTCTGTGATATCCAGACTGGCCCCCCCGTGACATCCAGACTGGCCCCCCCTGTGACATCCAGACTATACAGCCCCCCCTGTGACATCCAGACTGGCCCCCCCTGTGACATCCAGACTATACAGCCCCCCTGTGACATCCAGACTGCCCCCCCGTGACATCCAGACTCTCCCCCCCCGTGACATTCAGGCTATACGGCCCCAAAGTTGGTCAAGTGGAGCCGCATGGTTACAATAGAGATTAAGCTGCGCAGCCGCCCATCCCCTGCCCCTTTCCATAACAGGTCGCAGAGACTGGCAGAAAATGGCGGCCGGCGGAGACATCGTCTCCGCCAGCCTTGGATCTCTAGCGACCGACGGCGCGAACCTCGGCGGCGCAAATCGTGAAAAAACTAATTTCCCGGGAAATTATTAAATCGGGAAAAGGGTCCAAATCCCGGGAATGTCCAGGGAAATTCGGGACAGTTGGCAAGTATGATACCCTACAAAAATTTACCCAGAAAAGCCCTTAAAAAGGGGGGTATTTTAACCCCCAAAATGCATTGACTTTACTGTGTACATTTGTCTACCAATAAGTATAAGTTTGCTTTTTAATGACTACAAGTTCCAAGACTTTTTTTTTTCTGAGCTCCTCACCTACTTCCATAAGAAATGATCGGGCAGTCAATGGCTTTGCAGGAGCTCCGATCCTTTGCTCCAGAAGAAATCACATGATCCATGCCGCGGCATCTGATCACAGTAATTTTAAGTTTTTCAAATCAAAACGCCTTTGAAATGTATGTGAAAATGTATAGGTGGAAATTGGGCAAGGTGGGGAGTCTTTTGTTGGCTATAGGCCCATGTTGGTCTATAATTCACTTTTTGTTATCACTTAGCCTTACACAGCTCTTTTTGACTTCCATGATATCACTTCATCTCAGGCAGGATATTGTACTAGTTTCAAAAATCATTTTTTGCACAAAAAAAAGACTTGTCTTTTGAAATGCACTTGGAAAAAAAACATCTTCCCTATGCTGCGCCATTGTTCTGTAATGCACATTGTGGTTGTGTTATCTTTCCTGTTCAGTCACTGCTCTCTATCTAATGCTGTCAGCTGCCAACTTCCACCTGTCACACATAATCCACTTCTATTTTCATCCATTTCTGCTCTTACTGGACAATCAAGGTGACCTTTTTACAGATTTAATACTCTTTTTACATAATGATTTTTTGTGCTGAAAAATAATGATCTTAGGGACAGCTCTCATTAGAGCTTCTGATAATTTGAAATGTGCATGCTTCATATGTTCTCATTATAAAGCCTGTGAGTGTATAGAATTATAGCACTTTGTCATCTGCAGTCTATCTATCACACATATATATATATATATATATATATATATATATATATATATATATATATATATATATATATGTAAAGGTGCAATTGCTACACAAGCCATATTGTAAATTAAACTGATTGTAAACACTTCCATACAGGTGCATTTCATAAAATTAGAATATCATCAAAAATGTAATTTATTTCAGCAATTCAATTCAAAAAGTGAAACTCATATATTTTATATAGATGCGTTACACACAGAGTGATATATTTCAAGCATTTATTTCTTTTAATTTTGATGATTATGGCTTACAGCTAGTGAAAACCCAAATTTCAGTATCTCAGAAAATTTGAATATTAACTACTTCAATACCTGGCACTTACAATTTTCAGCTTTCAGCGCTGTCGCTGTTTAAATGACAATTGTGTGGTCATGCTACACTGTACCCAAACAGAATTTTTATCATTTTGTTCCCACAAATAGAGCTCTCTTTTGGTGGTATTTTATTTTTTTTTTGTTTTATTTTTAAGCTAAACAAATAAAAAAAGACCTATAATTTTGAAAAAAAAAGTTTTTTTCTTTTGTTTCTGTTATAAAATGTTGTAAATAAGTAAGTTTTCTCCTTCACTGATGGGCACTGATAAGGCGGCACTGATGGGCACTGATAAGGCGGCACCAATGAGGTGGCACTGATGGGCACTGACTATGGGCACTGATAGGCAGCACTGATGGGCACTGTTAGGTGGCACTGATGGGTGGCACTGATATGCAGCACTGATGGGCATTGATAGGCGGCACTGATGGGCACTCATGGGTGACACTGGTGGGCACTGATGGGCAATGATAGATGACACTGGGCACTGAAAGGCTGCACTGATGGGTACTTATGGGTGGCACTTATAGGCGGCACTGCTGGGCACTGATAGGCAGCACTGCTTGGCACTGATACGTGGCACTAATGGGTACTGATAGATTGCATTGATAGGCATCACTGATGGCACTGGCACTGGCATGCATTGAGGATGGGCACTGATTGGCAGCTGCCAGGGCAATGATTGGTATTTCCCTGGTGATCTAGGGTGGCATACCTGGTGGTCCAGTGTGGTGGCAATACTTGGTGGTCCTGGCGGCATCCTGGTTGTCCTGGGTGGGTATCTGAGGGGGGGCTGCACTGATAAACAATCAGCACAGACCCCCTCTGTCAGGAGAGTAGCCGATCGTCAGATGCGATTGAGGAAAAGCGAATCAATGGCTCTTCCTGTTTACAACGTGATCAGCCGTGATTGGACACAGTTGATCATGTGGTAAAGAGCCTCCGTCAGAGCTCGGATCGGTGTAGCGGTGTGTCAGACTGGCATACCACACCACCGATCACCGCGATGCGCGCCCCCACGCGCCCTCACGGGCGCGCGAGAGTGTTCGTTCTGGAGGGCCGTCATATAATGTCCACCCAGAATGAGAGCCGCGCCACCCAGCCGTCATTCGACGGCCAGCGGGCGGGAAGTGGTTAAAGAAGACCAATAAAAAATAATACAGAAATGTTGGCTTACTGAAAAGTATATCCATGTACAGTATAATATGCATTTATTAATGCAGCATGGCATGGAGGCGATCAGCCTGTGGCACTGCTGAGGTGTTTTGGAAGCCCAGGTTGCCTCTGCATTGATGGGTCAGGTATCGCTCCTTTCCCTCTTGACAATACCCCACAGATTCTTTAGGGGGTTTAGGTCAGGCGAGTTCGCTGGCCAATCAAGCACAGTGATACCATGATCATTAAACCAGGTATTGGTACTTTTGGAAGTGTGGGCAGGTGCCAAGTCCTGCTGGAAAATGAAATTAGCATCTCCTTAAAGCTGGTCAGCAGAGGGAAGCATGAAGTGCTCTAGAATTTCCTGGTAGAGGGCTGCACTGACTTTGATAAATCAGAGTGGACCAACACCAGCAGATCAGGGACAGGCAGTCAGGGGAGGCAAGTGAGGCAGAGCCTCACCTGCCACAAATAAAAAAAAAAAAAAAAAAAATTAAAAAAAAGATCAATCTTCAAGGGTCGTAGCTCGGTGACCTAGGATCACAGAGACCCAAAGGTAGCTGAAGTCCTACCCCACCACTGGTCCAAATGTGGGGCTCCTGCCACCCATAGTTCCGGAGATATGGGGCTTCTTGTGCAGCCTGTCAGAAGCTACATACAGAGCGGCCAGTTTAAATACAAGCTGGAACACTCTGTTTGCAGCAGACTGAGAGGATAATCTCACAGTGCCTCTCCTCACTTCTTGTCAGAAGCACTGAGCTTAATGGACAGCTTGGAGCCTTGGACCAATGGTAAAGCACCAATGGAACAAGCTGTCCAATAAAAATGCTGCAGTGGAAGCACGCCTCTCACTGCAGTGTCATAGAAGGGGACAGATGCAGTGAGAGGCAGTAAAAGACAAATGCTGCCTTCCATCCCAGCCCTCTTAAACTAGAAGGAAAAAGCATAGGTTTATGTGTATACGATTTACCCATATAGTAGAAAGAAAGTTTGCCACAACTAACTGACTATGCTGTTTGTGGACCACATCCCAGATACGTATAGTAAAAAATGGGTTCCTCAAGTTGGGATTTTAAACGGACCACAAACAGTAATCGTAAAAAAAATTACAAATCGATTGATATATATATAAGGCAAATGACATAAATAACAAAAAAATCAAGATGATAAAAACAAACACATATTGTTGTGGGCAGATGTAAAGCCAGCTGAAAGGGAAGCCCGAAAGCTGTCAACCGATAGAGCATCCAACGCGTTTCAAAAACACACAGTGTAGATCTTCTTCAGGGACTAAATCTGTTGAAACTTCCAAAGCTGTAGCTTAAGTCCCAAGTGTAAGCGTTCCACCGAACAGCAGAAATAACTCAACAAGTGAAGAGAGCAAATGGTCCATCAGAGCCACGCATGGATACCGGCCAGAATGTCATCGACCGATGGTAATTCACATGTGACACAATAAGCACTCAAAAGGAGTGCAATTGGCCAATAGATTTGACTGCAACATATCTCAGATTTGCAGGGAATACAAGGAGCAGGGGATATTTATCATCCAAAAGCGTATCGTGTTCATTATAGACACAGTCTCAGTCATTGTATATAAGCGTCCAGAAATCACCAGCCAATTGCATAGGGGTCTATCCTATGGCTAAAGTCCACATATAGTCTTGCACATGGAGTGGGATAGTGTGGCTCCTTCCGTCTGCCTGTCAATTTATCAAATGTTTCATAAGTATAAAAAAAAAACCCACTAAAGTTAGCCTGATTTTTTTGTATAATGTGAAAGATGATGTTACGCCAAGTGAATAGATACCTAACACGTCACGCTTTAAAAATGCGCACACTCGTGGAATGGCGCCAAACTTCGGTACTTAAAAATCTCCATAGGCAACGCTTTAAAAATTTTTACAGGTTACATGTTTAGAGTGACAGAGGAGGTCCAGTGCTAGAATTATTGCTCTCGCTCTAACGATCGCGGCGTATGTAACCTGTGTGTATCTGGTTTTGATATGTCCCTGCAGCAGAAGACATGGCTCCCCAAATCATCACGGACTGTGGAAACTTCGCACTGGACCTCATGCAACTTGGAGTCTGTGCCTCTCCACTCTTCCTCCAGACTATGGGACCTTGATTTCCAAATGAAATTCAAAATTTTCCACAGTCCATAATGATTTGAGGAGCCATGTCAACTGTTGGTGTTGGTCCACTGTGTTTTATCAAGTCCAAAGTCACTTTTTGTATTGAATTACTGAAATAAATTAACTTTTTCATGATATTCTAATTTTATGAGATGCACCATATTTTATAAAAAAAAAAATATATATATATATATATATATATATATATATATATATATATATATATATATATATTTTTTTTTTTTTAGATAAATGTATATAAATATATCTATATATTACACAAATACACGTGTAAAATTATTTGCCTTTGGTGCCAACATTTTGCCACTGCAGACTGTGTTCTTTTATAGGCAAAGGCTACAATAAAAAGGTAAGTAACTAAGAGTTAGGTAAAGGTTAGTATTACAGTCAGGCGTCAGCTTACCAGTTCATGGATGCGGTGGCTAAATTAGTTTTCTTTTTGTCACAGTTTTGTTCTTTAAAGTGTTACTAAAGGAGCCTGCATTCATTATATCCCACAGAACACAGAACATGGAAATGCAATTATTTTAGTAAGTATAAACTGCTAAATACCTTTTCTCATCTGCAGTATATAGCAGTCTTGTGACTTCTATCAGTGTCTGGTTAAAGCTTGTAGGAGGAGATTTCATTCTCCTCTGACTGTCGTATGAGGCTGCATGACCCCTGAGCCTCTGTCTGGACAGTGCTGATTGGCCCTGTGCTGATCACATGCACCCTCCCAAAAAAAAAAACCCTCTAACATTACACACCAAACTGAGCATGTGCATAGTGCCCCCCAAGGCTCTGTTCTATCAGCAGATGGATTGGGGACTATGGAGAAAGGGAAGGATAAGAGAAGACAGGCTCCAACAGCCTTTTTAAAGAATGCAGAGGATTAAACTCTTATGCCGTGTACACACGAGCAGACTTTTGACGGACTGAACTCCGAAGGACTTTTTGATGGACTTTCGATGGAGTTCCGATGCAATGGACTTGCCTACACACGATCACACCAAAGTCTGACTGATTCGAACGTGATGACGTTGATGACTAGAATAAGGAAGTTCATAGCCAGTAGCCAATAGCTGCCCTTGCGTCGTTGTTCGTCCGTCGGACTAGCATACAGACGAACGGATTTTTCGACCGGACTCGAGTCCTTCAGAAAGATTTGAAACATGTTCTATTTCTAAAGTCCGTCTGATTTTTCGACAGCAAAGGATCCAATGAAGCCCACACACGATTGAATTGTCCGGCGGATTTGTTCTGTCGGACCTTTGCTGTCGAAAAATCAGGTCATGTGTAAACGGCATTAGGTTCCACAGTGAGTATAACAAGCATGCTTTACCGCATATACAGACTGATTTTACTATTGTGGGTTAAGTAACACTTTAATTTTAACCTGGTAGTTATGCCATTAACATACTTTCTGTCCTAGACGGGCATTAGAGGAGATGACAAGGGAACTCGGATATAGAAGGTCTTTGAAGGAGAAGAGAGGACAGTTTGAGTGATATCTTGAGATGAGATTGGTGTTGTAGCTAGGGGCAGAGTTGTAAATGGCTTTTCATTGTGGTAGCCATGGACATTGAACATTCATAATACAGGGATCTGCATGCCTGAAGCAGAAGCTGCTCAAAAGTTTCTTGTCATGTAACTATTCCTGTGATTCCAATATACTGTATGCGCCCTCAGATGTCCAGACCTCACCCACATGACTGCTGGGACAAATCAGAACACATTAGGCAGGTGCTGGAGGCCCTCTGGACCCTTCTTATTTAGTCTAACCCGCACTGGTCAATCCTTATTTTTGATGTTCAATGCTTCCTTATTGAATTTTGAGTATACAAAGCGGTATACAACGATATATTTGTAATGGCATACAAGGGGAGGAAAAAAAAAAGTACAAACATGGCATGAAGTACGTAAGTATTAATATATCCGAGTAACCAGAGAGTGGCGTGAACAAACTGAAGGCATGCATTTCAAGCCTATACATAACCAGAGACTGTTGCGGACAAATTAAATTATGTAACATTCAAGAAAAGACAAATTTCCCTGGATGCTTTACACAAAATGTACACAGCTAAAATAGAGAAAAAATAAAGTGCAATAAGCAACCTAAAGTGCAAAAAGGTGCAATATGAAACAGCAAAAATAAATGTGCAAATACAAACACATTACCTATAATTCATCTCATGTAATAAGTGGAGGAAAACGTACAAACCTACGTTTTTAAAGTATATATATGTGTTCAAACAACACACACCAAAAAGCAATTCATCAGTGAATACAGAATCCCGTCATAAGGTGATTGATGTGTAATCCTCCACTATGTAGTGCACAGGAAAGAAGCTGAAATCCACCACTGGATAGTGATTATCCCACCGCCTCTTACCAGAACAGATGGGCCAAAAACCATAATGAAGCATGGGTTATACTCATAAATAATCTTCACACCCGCCAGGGAAAGAAAATCGCCACTTCACCATCAGTATTGGTATGATCCCAGAAAAGAAAGACATACATCCATTGTGAAGTTTGTAAACAACTTGAGGTTTATTAAAACTCACACTTCAATTGGCGCATTTGTTTGTACAGCAGATAAAATTCAGCGGGCTGATAGATCCAAAGAGCACAAATCGGGGCTTGGTGACAAGTGCGTGCGGACGATGAGAATGGCCACGCCCCCTACATGTTTCGTCAGCAGTGACGTCTTCTGGGGGAAGGGCCATAAGTCAAGTACTAACACTGAGTGATGGAACATGGAAGAAACAGAGCGGGTCTAGCTAGGACTGAACTAGGTAGCACTAAACAAGAGGGGAATACAGAGGGAAACCCCCAAAATCACATAGTAAGCAAGTTGTAGTATACTAAAACCACCACTAGATGTCAAAATACTACAAAACAACATTTACCCTACTGCAGTTCAATAAACAGAAGAAGTACATAAAACTGGGGCAGAACAGTGTACTTGCTGAAAATGCCCATTCATTCCTACATAAATGAAAAATTATACCAAAGCACTGCCCCCATTGACCATAATTAATATGCAAGTCATGATGATATCACTGCTTATTAGAGCTAACAAGACCCTTTTGAATTAAATAAAATCGATATAGAGCTTTCTACTAAAACTGTATTAATGTATATAGTATTATATTGTCTCTATAATTTATAATTTATTGTTGTGTTTGTTGTATCCATATTGAAGAACCGCACAGATCCCTGGACTATCCTCTTGTACCAACATGATCATTACAGCTCAGCACCTTGAGTAGCCTCGTTCGTGAATTGCTCAACGTCTCATCCTATCTTGCATACAGACCTTGCTGCTTTGCATCACTGTAATATAGAAACATTAAATCAAATCTGTGACAATAACATATTTATATTGCTGACAATATTTCAGCGGCTCCAAAGTGGAAGATGTCAATGCCCGGAGAGAGGGTGAAATATGGGCAGCAGGAACGGCCTACCGAAGCAAACGAGACACAATGCCGGTTGACGAACTGTCAGTTCACATGTCAAAAAGCAATTGATATATATTAATATAAAGTCAAGCTATTGAAGGCCAGAACGAAGCACAGAGCAAATATCGTTTGTAATTCAGCCATGCTCAATTCGCCTTCTATGATAAGACCTGACATCTCCTAAATGAAAATGTACTCTGGGATAAAACTGCGAATAACAGCGATGTCTCCGGGAGAATCTGTCCATGGCTGGGTGGAATGGAAATGCATATTGCTTGCTCACTTGACAATAAAGTATGTCAGAGCCAAGGAAATGCATTTTCCACATATAAACACTGTATATCACTCTTCGGGTGCAGTAATCAAAAAATATCCTGTCAATCACGGCGAAGAAATAAGAAAAAGAGGAAAAAAAAGACAAATTTAGAAAAAAGAGAAATGAAGGAATATGTGTTGACATCTCTGCTTGATCTGGGAGGTCTTCTTACATGCAATTGACAATTTATTTTTTCTAAAGAGGAATTCCAGTTATGAATATTTTTACATCGGTCCAGCTTAGACCAATGTAACTATATATGTACCATACCTGTGGGATCCCCCCAGAACAGCCATTCTCAACCAGGGTGCTGTGGAATCCTAGGATTCCTCCAGGGGTGGCTAGGGGTTCCTTGAGTTGCTGGGTTTTTTTAATTGGTTGAACTAGATAGACTTGTGTCTTTTGTCAGCCTGACTAACTATGTAACTATGTAACTGATCTCCCATCTGATGGTACCTGCATAGTTTTAGTTCCAACACCACTTGGCAAAGCCAGCGATATGACTGCAAGGGTGTCATTCTGGCCACCCCTGTAAGGGAGGCATTCTTCCTGTACACCACCACCAATGTAAGGGGCATTTTCCTAATGATCCCTGATGAACTAATCTTATGAGGGGTTCCTTGAGACCTGAAAGTAATTTCAAGGTTTCCTCTGCTGTAGGGTTGAGAAAGGCTACTCTAGAAGCTGTAAACCACTGTATTACACACTATTACTCCAGTGATCTCCACTAGCTTCCAAGTCCATGTGGCTGCCCTGATGCATTATTGTCAGGAGCGTGTCCACTCCTGCTTCATGCTAGCTGCTGGTTCCAGCTTACTGGTTTTGGCTGTGGCATTCTCCATGTCTGTCTGTCCACCTGCAAAGTGATTGATTGTGGCCAGACTCTGGGTGGAGACCAAACCTGATATAAGTTAGCCAAGCCTGCAGTCCCATGCTTATGATAGAGTGTGTAATACCTAATCAAGCTACCTGTTTGACTGCCCTGCTCTGCTAGATTGGATTACCTCATTAATGACCTCAAATTGATTATAGACTATTCTCTGAATTCTGCCTGCCTTTTACCTGGATTGTCATTGAACCACTCTGCCTGACTGCCAACCTGTTTGCTTTGCTCAGTTTGCGCCTGCCCCGGCATGGTAGCCAGGCCCTATAGCATTGTGTATAAGTCCAGGGGGCAACCAAATACTGGTAGGCCTGCTTGCCTTATGGGAAAGGAGGCTTCTATAGGTGAAGAATACAGATGCCAGCTATAGTGTCTTACCACTTGCATTAGGGGTAAGCGTACAAATATGAACAATTATGAACACAGGAAGTCGGCCATTCAGGCATGGGCACCATTCAGAGGATGCTTTACATTTTTTAAATGCTTGCAGCTTATTCTCTGATTGGGTGAGGTGGACAGCCAATTCATATTGATAATGTTTTACTTTATTCCGTACAGCATATACAATCTTTGTTTTAGAAATAACCATTAGAAAACAAGAATGTGAGGGTCTCATTTTTTCAGGTCATGGTATAATTAGTCATATTTAGTCCCATTCAACTGGACTTGTTCTGCACTGGATGCCTCCAAAATCCATGTTTGTTAGTATTTATTTCAGGTTTGATAGGCTATGGCACCCAGTGTACTCCATAAGCACCCACTTTTGCCCTTCCTGGTGTTGGTGTGCTACCTTTAATTATTGAATTCTTTAATCATATTCCTTAAACAAATCATAAGCAATTTAACAACTAGTCATGCCTTCAGCCATGTAAATCAAATGATTAATATCTATGCAGACTTTCTGACACCAGGGATGGAATTATGTAACTAAAACATGGTGGTTCCACAACTTTCACACCTCCCATCCTGTTCTTGGACAATCATCCACACATTTCAAGTAGATTGGATTAAGGTGACTGTGCTACCTGTGTGGATAGAAAATTTGGGGTAATTTCTTGACACTTACTAGAACTAATGAAGTGGTTTGGATAAGCTACAAAATGTTTTCAAAATTTCAGAACAAGTCCAGTTGAATGTGATCAACTACTACTAGCCATTAAATACAGAAGAGTGCTTAAAGCCTAACCCCGGGCAAAAAAAAAAAGTTTTCCCATTCAGTGAGGCTGTACCCGCATTGAATGGGTCAATTGCCCGTTTTGTCTAGGGGTGAGGAGACAGCTGTATGTTCACCTGATCCTCTGATCAGTCAGCAAATGGCGCTCCCCCACGATCCAATGGTGGACTGTTCCTGATGTCCTCACATCCAGAGCAGGTCTATGGGCGTGATGATGTCAGGAACAGTCCATCGCACAAGACCCCAGAAGGGTAGGAGCCAGAGAGACTGGTCTTGTGCGGGAACGATCAGAGGATTAGGTAAGTATATCTCCATTCTCCAATGCCCTAGACAAAAATGAGCAGTCAACCCATTCAGTGCGAGCTCAGCTGTCAGACAACTAATACATCTGATGTTCATTCTCATCCAACTAATGCTTGTGTACATGTTCCAGTATACAGATGAGCTTGGGCCAGTAACCAACATGCACTGACACATGGGCGCATCTGTGTGAGCCAGCACGTCCACACCCGCACACGCCTAATCTCAGGAATGGCGCCAAGCTGCCTATTTAAAGGAGGCCCTGATGTGTGTTAATCACTGGATGTTCTTCAGCTTCTCTGTGACTGGTATTCCTGTGCTCCTGCTTTTGCTGACTGACTTCCTATTGTTGACCCAGATTGCTCCTGACCTTGCTCTGTGGATTCTGCATAGTAGCCTTGGCTTGCCTCTGACTACAGTCTGCCTACTCCCCTGATATTGACTCTGGTTTGCACCTGGACCTTGCACTGCCTGCTTCCCTGCTACTGACCTCAGCCTGCTACCTGTGCCTCTGCCTTACCATGTATGACCCCGGTTCACCCAGAGTACATCTTTGTCTCTGGCAGTCACCTGTTACCCAGCTATCGGCACCTGTGCTTTTTTGAGTCTTGTATCTCTGTCATCATATTCAGGGGTGCAAGGGAAGCCCTCTCGTCAGCTTTTTTTGTTGTCACATACCAAGGTATGTGACAACAATCCCACTACATTGGAAAACTTTTTTTTTTGCCCAGAGTTTGGCTTTAAATACATATCATAACCAGGAAACACATTAAGTAATGTAATATTTGGAAAATATGCAAAATGTAACAGCATTAGGAACTAATTAGGAATAGTGTTAATGTGCACAGTAACCCTACTGAATGGCATTTAGTTTTCTAAAGCACAGTGTATCTTAAACAATTACAATTTTGTTAAATTAAAATACTTGAGCTCACCTTATTTCCACTCTATTTTATCCAACTCAGTGCTGTTGACCAACTGCAGTCTCTTTGCAGTTACTGCCTTTCAACTTGCACTCCAGCAATGGCTAGGGGAAAAACAGAAGGTGTTTCTAAGTGCAGTATTAAAGAGTATTTATTCATAAAAAGTGTTTAAAAACACTTACAATGCAGTAGATCAAATTTGCATATCATTCAGCATAATAGGCATCCTGTAGAGTCTTTCGCCTCTAGAGGGAGTGAGAGCTGGCCCACAGCTGTGACAGGAGAGGGAGAAGCGAGGAAGCAAGATGGACTTGAGTTCTGACGAAGGAGTGAATTGCACATGCTCTGAAATGCGTTACCGCCCCTTGACGTCAGCTCCGGTCTATGCGTTCCAGCGTGGTTACAGAAGTCCATCGGCCATCTTGCTTACTCGTTTCTCCCTCTCCTGTTACAGCTGCGGGCCACTCTCCCTCCCCCTAGAGACAAAAGGACTCTACAGGGTACCTGTTATGCTGGCTAATATGCACATTTAATCTACTACATTGTAAGTGATTTAACCGCTTTTTATGAATAAATTCTCTTTAATACTGCACTTAGAAGAGCCTTCTGTTTTTCCCTTAGTTTCCTCCAGAGTTGTTTCCTCTACCTGAGGTGCTGCTGCAAGTGCTCCTCCAGTCTGTCCTCCTTCCCTTAACCCTGATGTTGAAACTGAAGTGATAATAATCTAGTAATCTGACAGAAGCCCCCTATTCCTCTTCCTTTTACTCCAGCAATGGCTGCATTGCATTTCTTAGGTCAGGTTTTTTGATGCTTATTCATGAGGACATTAGTGGACCATGCCTACAGTGGGGAAAATAATAATTTGATCCCCTGCAGATTTTGTAAGTTTGCCCACTTGCTAAAAAATGAAGGGTCTATAATTTTTTTATCATAGGTGTATTTTAAATGATAGAGACAGAATATCAACTAAAAATCCAGCAAAAACACATAAAACAAATGCTATAATAAAGGTTGTAGTTCAGTGGGTAAAATAAGTATTTGATCCCCAAGCAAAACATGACTTAGTACTTGGTGGAGAAACCCTGTTTGGCAAGCACAGATTTTAGGGAATTTCTTGTAGTTGGTGACCAGGTTTGCACACATCTCAGGAGGGATTTTGGTCCACTCTTCTTTATAGATCTATTCTAAATGCTTAAGGTTTATTGGCTGTCTCTTGGCAACTCGAAATTTCAACTCCCTCCATAAATTTTCTATAGGATTAAGGTCTGGAGGCGGACTAGGCCACTCTATGACCTTAATGTGCTTCTTCTTGAGCCACTTTGTTGTTGCCTTGGTAGTATGTTTTGGGTCATTGTCATGCTGGAAGACCCATCCACAACCCAAATTCGGTTTTCTGCCTGAGAGAAGAAGGTTCTCATCTAAGATCTTACAATACATGGCCATTGGCCCCTCAATGTGGCAAAGTCGGTCTGTACCTTTAGCTGAGAAACAGTCCCAAAGCATCATGTTTCCACCTCCGTGCTTGACTGTAGGGATGGTGTTCTTAGGGCCATAGTCAGCATTTTTCTTCCTCCAAACACGGTGAGTCAAGTTAATGCCAACAAGCTCAATTTTGGTCTCATCTGACAACAGCACTTTCTCCTAATCCTTCTCTAAATCATTTTGATTTTCATTGGCATGACCATGCATGTGCCTTCTTGAGGAGGGGGACTTGCCGTGTTTGGAGGAAGAAAAATGCTGACTATAACCCTAAGAACACCATCCCTACAGTCAAGGAGCTGGAAACATTATGCTTTGGGGCTGTTTCTCTTCTAAAGGTACAGACCAACTTTGCCGCATTGAGGGGACAATGGATGGGGCCATATATTGTGAAGTCTTGGATGAGGACCTTCTTCCCTCGGCAAGAACACTGAAGACGGGTCTCTCAGCATGACAAAGACCCAAAACATACCGCCAAAGCAACTAAAGAGTGGCTCAAGAAGAAGCACATTAAGCTTATGGAGTGGCCTAGCCAGTCTCCAGACCTTAATTCTATTGAAAATTTATGGAGGGAGCTGAAACTTCGAGTTGCCATGTGACAGTCAAGAAACCTTAAGGATTTAGAGAAGATCTGTAAAGAAAAGTGGACCAAAATTCCCCCTGAGATGTGTGCAAATCTGGTCACCAACTACAAGAAAAGTCTTACCTCTGTGCTTGCCAACAAGGGTTTCTCCACCAAGTACTAAGTCATGTTTTGCTTGGGGATCAAATAGTTATTTTACTCACTGAACTGCAACTATATTTATGACATTTGTATCAAGTGTTTTTTTCTGGATTTTTGGTTGATATTCTGTCTCTATCATTTAAAATACACCTATGATAAAAATGATAGACCCTTAATTTCTTTGTAAGTGGGCAAACTTACAAAATCTGCAAGGGATCAAATAATTATTTTCCCCACTGTATGTAATGTGTGCTAAAACAATGGCTTTTAGTCTCCACTGGAAGGCCCTGCCCAGGGTTGCAACAAAAGAGCACAACTGGGAGACAGAGTATTGCCACCCTGTAAAAGGAAATACATGAACAAGGATCTTTAACCACTTGATCTCTGGAATATTTAGCCCCCTACATTACCAGGCCATTTTTTGCAATATGGTTATTTTAACTGACATTTGCGCAGTTGTGCAACACAGTACCCAAATAAAATTTACGGAACTTTTTTCCCACAAATAGCGCTTTCTTTTGGTGGTATTTGGTGACCACTGAGGTTTTTATTTTTTGCACTATAAACTAATAAAAGACCAACAATTATGAAAAAAGAAAACAATATCTTTTACTTTCTGTTATAAAACATATTCAATAAAAAAATTTAAAAAATCACAAATCTTCATTAATACATGTGGATGCAATTTCACTGGATAGATAGCTCTGCAATTTTTTTATACATTTTATTTTTCAAATATTATTTTAATGAAAGCTGCAGATTAAAAATATTTGCAAACATTTTGAAATTATAATAGCATGATAGAGCTTATATGAGATTTTAATCCTTAGGATTTCATCTACCTTTTTCCAATTGCAGTAAACTTAAATCTGGTAGCCTGCTTTTATTTGTATGGCAGGGAACAAAGGCAGAAAGCAGATAGGCAACCATAAAGCAATGTTGATAGTCTCCAGTCCTGAGTGGGAAGGTTATGGTTGAGACAACGTTGGTCCTCAGTAGAGCCATGATGTACCTTAGAGATTGAAACTAAACCTTGTGAGCCCCGTCCCAAATTAAAAATAAAAGTTTATTTAACTCAATCCAAAGTCCTTCCACACATCACACACACACACAAAAAAGTTTATCCAGCTCAACCTAAACTCCTTCCACATCTCAAAATGGAAAGAAAAAGTTTACACAACTCAAACCAAAGTCTTTCCACAAATCTCCGAATTGAAAAATAAATTGAGATATATATATATATATATATATATATATATATATATATATATATATATATATATACATATATATATACAGTAGCTCACAAAAGTGAGTACACCCCTCACACTTTTGTACATATTTTATTATATCTTTTCATGTGACGACACTGAAGAAATTACACCTTGCTACAATGTAAAGTAGTGAGTGTACAGCTTGTATAACAGTGTAAATTTGCTGTCCCCTCAAAATAACTCAACACACATTCATTCTTGTCTAAACCCCTGGCAACAAAAGTGAGTACAACCCTAAACGACAATGTATAAATTGGGCCCAATTAGCCATTTTCCCTCCCCTCTGTCATGTGACTCGTTAGTGTTACAAGGTCTCAGGTGTGAATGGGGAGCAGGTGTGTTAAATTTGGTGTTATCACTCTCACTCTCTCATACTGGTCACTGGAAGTTCAACATGGCACCTCATGGCAAAGAACATGAAAAAAAGAATTGTTGCTCTACATAAAGATGGCCTAGGCTATAAGAAGATTGCCAAGACCCTGAAACTGAGCTGCAGCACGGTGGTCAAGACCATACAGCGTTTTAACCGGACAGGTTCCCTTCAGAACACACCTCGCCATGGTCGACCAAAGAAGTTGAGTGCACATGCTCAGCGTCATATCCAGAGGCTGTCTTTGGGAAATAGACGTGTGAGTGCTGCCAGCATTGCTGTAGAGGATGAAGTGGTGGGGGGGTCAGCCTGTCAGTGTTCAGACCATACACCGCTCACTGCATCAAATTGGTCTGCATGGCTGTCTCCCCAGAAGGAAGCCTCTTCTAAAGATGATGCACAAGAAAGCCCGCAAACAGTTTGCTGAAGACAAGCAGACTAAGGACATGGATTACTGGCATCATGTCCTGTTGTCTGATGAGACCAAGATAAACTTATTTGGTTCAGATGGTGTCAAGCGTGTGTGGCGGCAAACAGGTGAGGAGTACATAGACAAGTGTGTCTTGCCTACAGTCAAGCATGGTGGTGGGAGTGTCATGGTCTGGGGCTGCATGAGTGCTGCCGGCACTGGGGAGCTACAATTCATTGAGGAAACCATAAATGCCAACATGTACTGTGACATACTGAAGCTGAACATGATCCCCTCCCTTCAGAGACTGGGCACAGGGCAGTATTCCAACATGATAATGACCCCAAACACACCTGCCTTGCTAAAGAAGCTGAGGGTAAAGGTGATGGACTGGCCAAGCATCTGTGGGGCATCCTCAAATGGAAGGTGGAGGAGCTCAAGGTCTCCAGCATCCACTAGCTCCGTGATGTTGTCATGGAGGAGTGGAAGAGGACTCCAGTGACAACCTGAGAAGCTCCGGTGAACTCCATACCCAAGAGGGTTAAAGTGGATGTAAACCCAATGTCATCCAACTACTGCCATAGGGGTTATCTATAAGGATATATATACCTCCTGCATGTATCTTTACCTGTCAAATGTCTCCCCTCTGTCTGTTATTAGACCCGAAAAACTGCAGATTCTGTGGGTGGGTCTGTTGTCTGGAGCTCGGCGGGTGGAGTCGTGATGTCAGTAGACTCCCCGCCCACCTCTCCACTCCCCTTGTCAATATGTATTTTCTCCTGTGTATTTTTTACACTGAACTTCAGTGAAAAGACAGGAAAGTAACCACATGACTTCAGCATGCCAAATCATGCTGAGGTGTGGAACAGCCAATCCTTGCAAAGCTGCTGAAGAAAGGAGTGGGAGGGAATTAAAAAATAATGCATGTCTTAGGCTAGTGCACGAGATGTAAATCACCTGTCACTTACAGCAAGGGGGAGGATTTGACAAAGTTTTTCTCTGTTTGTCAAGTTTTATCTCACTGAACAATAAAAGAGGATTGCTCAGAGCTGGATTAACTCTTTGTGGCAAGACTGGGCTCAAATGATTGGAAATCATACACTCTACATTATGACATAAAAAAAAAAAAAAAAATCGGGTTTACATCCACTTTAAGGCAGTGCTAGAAAATAATGGTGGCCACACAAAATATTGACACTTTGGGCCCAATTTGGACATTTTCACTTAGGGGTGTACTCACTTTTGTTGCCAGTGGTTTAGAGATTAATGGCTGTGTGTTGAGTTATTTTGAGGGGACAGCAAATTTACACTGTTATACAAGCTGTACACTCACTACTTTACATTGTAGCAAAGTGTCATTTCTTCAGTGTTGTCACATGAAAAGATATCATAAAATATAAACACAAATGTGAGGGGTGTACTCACTTTTCTGAGATACTACAGTATATATCAACTGTGTTAAACTAACCAAATGACCCTGATCAAAAGTTTACATACCCCAGTTCTTAATACCGTGCGTTGCCCCCTTTAACATCAATGACAGCTTGAAGTCTTTTGTGGTATTTGTGGATGAGGCTCTTTATCTTCTCAGATGGTAAAGCTGCCCATTCCTCTTGGCAAAAAGCCTCCAGTTCCTGTAAATTCTTGGGCTGTCTTGCATGAACTGCATGTTTGAGATCTCCCCAGAGTTGCTCAATGATATTGAGGTCAGGAGACTGAGATGGCCACTTCAGAACCTTCACTTTATTCTGCTGTAGCCAATGACCGGTTGACTTGGCCGTGTGTTTTGGATCATTGTCATGTTGGAATGTTCAAGTATGTGCCATGTGCAACTTCCTGGCTGATGAATGCAAATGTTCCTCCAGTATTTTTTGATAACATACTTCATTCATCTTGCCAACAATTTTCACCAAATTTCCTGTGCCTTTGTAGCTCACACATCCCCAAAACATCAGCGATCCATCTCCGTACCTTTCATCATAGGCCTTGTTGACTCCTCTCCAAATGTAGCGTTTATGGTTGTGGCCAAAAAGCCTAATTTTGGTCCATCCGACAGTCGTTCAACACACCTCAAAATAAAAAAAGTTTATACAACTCAATCCACTGTCCTTCCATAAATCTCAAAAAAACAAAACAAAAAACAAAGACGCTTATTCAACTTAATCCAAAGTCATTCCACACATCTCAGAAAAACAGTTCATCTACCTCAACCCAAAGACCTTTTTTTTTAAGCTCCACAAGCTATAGGAACAGGCCTAGATTTCCTCCTGCTCAATTATCTAACTGTTTATTGTTTACGAAGTGCTGTGAGTCTCACAGACATCTAGTTTCCTGTTTTTAAAACAGACACTTCAGAGCCGAGAAAAGGATTTCACAAACTGTCAGTTCTTTGACAACTTTGGGACTGTGTGGACTCCCCTCAACGGCACATCTTCACGGCGGTCCAAAGTTAAACTGTCACATATAATCAATGCTGTGACTAGCCGGAGAGACAAAGCTGTTTTTTTTTTTTTTTTTTTACATAATCAAGAACACAATCATTATTCACTTCCCACTCGGCACTAAGACACAGAAAAGGCAGCTCTGGGATAAAAAAAAGGATTAATTAGATCCCACTCACTTTAAATGAAGAACAAGTGCAAGTCACAGAGCTGTCAACATACAAACAGCAAGACGTAATTAGGCCCAAGCTGAAAATATCTGATGTGCAATGAGAAGAGACGAATAGGTAAATAGGTGTCGAATTAGCTCTGTAGATATCATAATTTCTTTGATTTAAAGGGTTAGTTTACCTTTTAACAAAAAAATGAAAAGGTGAACTAACACACTACATCCTCCCCTCCCTGCACTTATCTCATTCCTTGATTATCTTCTGCTGCCCATGCCAGCTAATGTAGCCATCTGGGCATCTGTAAGCTAGCGTGGTCAGCTAGCACGGATAATCATAACAATCCAAGAAGGTAAGTACAGCAGGTGTGGGGAGGGTATTGCGAATTAGTTCACCTTGTCATATTTTGCAAAAGGGTGAACTGAGCCTTTAAAGACATCTGCTTTTGAAATTTTAGCATAAGGAAATTATGTAAGCATGTATGGGTTGTTATAGTGTCCCATGTCTTTCATAAATCTGAACTCCAGCTACAGGAAAAAAAAACACCTCCATGTTTACGCGTTTACCCACTTTAAACACTTGCCCTCTGGAAGATTTACGCCCCTTCATGACCAGGCCATGCGTTACTTTAATTGCGCGGTCATGCAACGCTGTACCCAAGTAAAATTTGTAATTTTTTTCCCACAAATACATTTTTCTTTTGGTGGTATTTGATTAACCATTGCATTTTTTTATATTTTGTGCTATAAAAAAGAGCAACAATTTTAAAAAACAAAAATAATATTTTTTACTTTCTGCTATAAAACATATCCAATAAAACAAATTAAAAAAAAAAAAATCTTCATAAATTTAGGCCAATATGTATTCTGCTACATGTTTTTGGTAAAAAAAAAAAGCCTAATACGCATAAACTGATTGGTTTACATTTATATTATAGCATCTTCAAACTATTGTATACATTTATGGCATTTTTTTTTATACTAATAATGGCCTAGGCCCAGGGTACACAATCAGAGAGAGACCACACATACTGTTCTTGTTGTTGTAATTTATCTTGTACACCAATTAGAAATAACTTTATGACCAACTAAACTGAATAAGATTATCTCGTTACAATGGCATCTGAAAGTTACATAGTTACATAGTTACATAGTAGGTGAGGTTGAAAAAAGACAAAAAAAGTCCATCAAGTTTAACCCATGTGTGTGATTATATGTCAGTATTACATTGTATATCCCTGTATGTTGCGGTAATTCAGGTGCTTATCTAATGCCCCGTACACACGGTTGGATTTTCCGATGGACATTGTCCGATCGGAGCGTGTTGTCGGAAATTCCGACCGTGTGTGGGCGCCATCGGACATTTTCCATCGGATTTTCCGACACACAAAGTTGGACAGCAGGAGATAAAATTTTCCGACAACAAAATCCGATCGCGTCAATTCCGACCGTGTGTGGCCTGTTCCGACGCACAAAGTGCCACGCATGCTCAGAAGAAATTCCGACACGGGACAGCTCGTTCTGGTAAACTTAGCGTTCGCAATGGATACAGCACTTTCGTCACGCTGCAATGTAAAAAATGGTTTAATACAGCGCACTCTCTTCTTCTTTATAATGTGACAAGAATTAAGTAGTTTTGATGCTCATATTCACACACACTTCTCACAAAGTTTTATTTGTGTTTTTTTAGTGGGATTCCCTGAATATATTGTTATTAGTTGTCACATCTGACAGTTTTATATTTTTTATGTTTTTTTTTTTTTTTTGATTTTAAGCCTTTTTTTTTCTTTAATGTTTGGATTTTTTCCAAGGCTGATCTTTGTTCAATGTTATTTTTATTTTTACTCCAGAATATTTTTGTGTGTGTTTTGTGTGTCAAGTTACCCCAACACCATTGATATCTTTTATTATTTAATCTCAAGGAGATTGTTTGTTGTTGGTGACCCTTGTTCATTTCACATTGTATATTTGAAATGTACCTGAATCCTCACAAACCAACTGTCCTTTTTGAAGTAAAACACATAGGAGAGTATAATTCAAAACAAAAATCCTTTATTAAGGGATCAGAACCAAACAAAGAGGAAGGCAACACTGGATCAACAGGAGAAATTAGTGAAGCCTGGGACCCCCACGGCAGACATCAATTCTTAAACATCAAAATTGGTGGCCTGAGGAGTCCATATGTAAGGGAGGGCAGTCTGGTCCGGGATTCACAAAGACTCGGATAGCAGCAGATGACATCTGTGTCCGCAGGCTGTGGTACCACAAGAGGCTGCATCTTTTGGCCGACCAGACTGGATCCAGGGTCCTCACTCTCTGCTCTTCCTTTCACACTTCCTTCCCGGCTGTGGCTGTGCAGTTGGAGATGTGGCAGGAGGAGGAGTAGGACCTGGAGGAGGAGGAGGACCTGCAGGAGGAGGAGGAGGAGGACCATCCCAAAGCTGTGTGTGAGGTGTAATTTGGCCCCTCACACCTTTCGCCAGAGCCTCAGATATGAGGGCCTCACACATGGCTTTTTGGCCCTCCTCCATCCCCTGCATTTTATATGCTATGAATGCAGCAATGTTCTCCTGCCTGGTGTGTGGTGCTCCCAGGACCTCTGTAGCCCTACAAAAAAATCTGATAGCCGCCTCCTCTAGGCCACTCCTCCTACTGCCACTTTCTCTTTCCAGGGGGGGTGGAGGGACCTGCAGATCAGCCAGCCGGCTCGGCCCGGCCACCTCCTGGCTGAGACTTCCCTGTGTATGAAAAAGGGACATAGTTGTAATGTTTTGCATCATCAATCACAATCCTTAATTAGTACTCCCAACTAACATCTAGTTCACATCATTGATTGGACAAGCAGAAATATTTAGAGGAATGCTATACCTGGCTCAATCTGGGCCCCTCTACATGTGGCCTGGAAGGCCCAGGTTGGGGGTCAGAAGCCTCAGCCGGGGGGGGAAGGAAGCGTGGAAGGAAGACTGGAGAGGGATGGCCTGGGTTCAGTCTGGCCTGCCAGAAAGTGCAGCCTGTCGTAGTACAACATCCTGGGGACATAGATGTCACCTGCTGCTCCGGATCTCTGTGAATCCAGGACTTTATTGCGCTCCCTCAGATATGGGCTCCTCAGGCCACCAATGAAAATCTTTAAAAAAGTGATGTCTGCCGTGGGGATCACCTGCTTCACAATTTCACACAATTGCTCCAGTGCTGCCTTCCTCTTTGTTTGGTTCTTGTAATGGGGGTGTTTAATCTCCCACAGACAGGGCAGCTCCCTTAGCATCTCTATGAAGACTGAAATGAAGTCCTTATCTTTCAGGACCATATCCATGTTCACTGCAAGACACAACACAAGACAAAGCCTAATGTCACACCAAACTCTCCTAATCTTGTTACAATATAGGCCTCAATCTATAGAAGCAGTATAGGCCCAAGTTTGTCTCTTACCTTCGTTCTTACGATCGCCGCGTCCAATGCTCCTTCCTCCGCTCACAGATCAAACGTAATACGCACGCGTGTTACGCTTTATATACACTGCGCATGCGTGTAACTCCGCCCGCCCCTGACGTTCTTTCTAGTGTATTCCCCGCCCCTTTTTGTTCGGCGCAGTGGGGGAAGAGCATGATGGCGGACATACAGCAGGTGCGGGCTAATTGTAGCAACGAGGAGGAGGAGGAGGAAAGGGCGGATCCAGGCACGTCCCGATCCAGAAGGAGATGTTTTAAGGCCACAAATATGTCGTTTGGGGAGATGTTGGAGATGGTCGACATCATGAGGAAGTCCGATTATGACGGAAAATATGGGCCTTACCCCAACCCAAACATCCGAAAGGCCAAGATCATGGCGAAAGTGGTCAGGAGTCTAGAGCGGAATTTCAGGGTACGAAGGTCTAAAGATCAGCTCAGGAAGCGGTGGTCGGACCTGAAGTTGAGAAAGCCAGAGCAGTACCGAAAGATCCGGAGAGTGCTGCAAAAAAGTAAGTAGTTGTGCTGTGTTCCTATTCTTTCGGTCTTTATTACGTTCGTTCTGCTCCATATGCTTTTATTAGTTGTAACGTTTCAAAAGGTCAACTTTAATGTTCATGGGCACATTATTCGTTCGTATCAAACATTTTTCTTTCGGCCTCTAGAACACCATTGTTTAGGCCATATGCATTTTCACACATTTTTGGGGGCCTACTTGGATGCCAAATATTTGTTTGTGTAGATGGGTTTGTTACTAGAATGAAATGCAAACTAGATTGTGTGTAAGGAGAGGACACTGAGCAGCTGTTTTCACATCTGGACACTGGAGCACTAGTGTGGGACACAAGAACACCATTTTTATTAGGGGGGGCCACACAGGTGCTCCAGTATATACTATAGGGGGGGCTACATCTGTGAAGCTTGTACCAAACAGGTAAAGTATTGCAGCTTGACAAAGGGCAATAAAAAATATATATCTTGGAACTCTGCTAAAATAGACAATTGTACCCCACTTCCAAGCAATGTTTCCTATTTCTATAGTTCTGCCATCAAATATCTGTGTGCTAAGTATACCATTTTTGTTTTACATAGGGGATAAAAGACTCGGAGGACACCCCTCATCCCAGGAGACCAGAGACCCCCCCCCCTCTGGAAGAAGGGGAAATACCCCCAACCCAAGAAGCTGAGCAGGAGGAAGAAGAAGACGTGGTGGAGATTGGCACCACAACAGGTGAGTGTCTGCGACCACAGGCTCAGGTAAAGGAGATGGATGGTGGCAGATTTTTGAGACCTTTTTTTTTGTTCTTTATCTCTTTTTAGGTGATCGTGATCCAGAACGCTTTACATCTGAAAGTGCCCAGATACTGATCGGGGAGATTATGAGGTGTAATCTCCAATTGCAAAACATCCAGCAACAAATCAGTGATGTTATTAAAAAAAATAATAACATCATTGATGTTTTGGGGCGAATTTAAACCCCACAAAATCACCTGTTTTATCGTACCAAACTTTTTTAAATGTTTAGAAAAGCCAAATTTGGAGGATGCACACAGTGTGCCAACATGTGCTATCTGCCATCACGGGAGATCAATGGACGCGTTTTGGGGGTGCAACCCCTTCCTCAATTATAAAGTAGCGTTGAGGAAGGGCTTGCTCCCCCCAAACACGTCCCTTGATCCCCCCTGATGGCAGATAGCACATGTTGACATTCGTAAATTGGTGTGCATCTTCCAAATTTGGCTTTTCCAGGGGTGATTTCCCCCCATCTGAACGCTATATCAAACCCAGTTCCTAAATACTGATGTCTGATATAGCCTTCAGGTTTTACCTAATGTGAACTTTGTAAGTTCAAGTTTTTTGGCTTTCTTGTTGGTTTTACACAGGCCTGTTTTATCTGAAATGGATATTTTGATTTTTCATAATGCTACTGCAAACATTGTTATACAACAAACATGTTGGTTTGTTTTAAAAACCTTTGGGAAATGCACATGTGATTGTGCAGGTATAAAAAAGTGCCTTACTCAAGAATGTGTGGATTATTGTCTCAACACTACAACACTTTTGGGGTGATGTAATTGTTGTTTTATGCAAAAATGGGGGTTATTTCCTAAGGGCAAATCCTCTTTGCACTACAAGTGCAGGTTCAGTGCAGTTGCAAGTGCACTTGTAGTGAAATGTGTTTTTGCATTTAGGAAGTACCAGCCAACACTGTTTTTTATAAGGTTACCCAATCACGACATTTTCTGCACTCAACACATTTCTGTCAGGGTCAGCTAAAACAAACACAAGCAGTAAATGTCCACCAAAAATTTCTTTTGGTTGTTTTTTTATTTGAAAAAGGTGTCACAGATTGTCTGGCATATTGATAGCCCCCCTACCCGCAAAGAACTCCAGGTAGCGTAACCGGACATCACGGGCATTCAGGGAGGGCAAGCCAGGACGGCCACTTTCAAGCGCCGTCAGTGTTGCTGGATTAGGGATTCCGGCCTCAGGCCCAACTGAGCCAGCATAGTTGGCTGAATGTTTTCTTAAAAAATTATGGAGAACACAGCAGGCAAGTATTATATGGTTCAGTTTATACTCCGCCATATGGATGGGTGTCATAAATAATCGGAACCGGCTGGCCAGGATTCCAAATGTGTTCTCCACCACTCTTCAGGCTCTGGCCAGCCGGTAATTAAAAACCCTCTGTTCCGGGGTGAGGGTCCTCATCGGGAATGGCCGCATCAGGTGGTCCCCCAGCGCAAATGCTTCATCAGCAACGAACACAAATGGGAGACCTTCAACATTGTCCTCTGGAGGTGGCAAGTCCAAGCTGCCATTCTGGAGACGCCTGTAGAACTCCGTCTGGGCGATCACTCCACCATCGGACATCCGGCCATTCTTCCCCACGTCCACATACAAGAACTCGTAATTAGCCGACACCACCGCCAACATCACTATACTATTAAACCCCTTGTAATTATAATAGTACGACCCCGAGTTGGGTGGTGGGACGATGTGGCTGTGTTTCCCATCAATTGCCCCTCCGCAGTTAGGAAAGTCCCACCGCTGGGCAAAGTGGGAGGCCACAGTCTGCCATTCCTGTGGCGTTGAAGGAAACTGTTGAGGAAAAAAAAATAAACCTTACTATTTTTTCACAGAAACATGGCAAACAGATTAGACACAAACATTATGGGGCAACCTCCAGATAGCATATACTAAGGGGAATTTAACAAGGCCAAAGTATAAGGTACACCTATCATATTCCCCCTCCCCCCCTCTCATGGGCCATTTCTAACACTCTTGGACAGGTAACCCTCTTCACTTCATTGAGAGATGAATGCCTAAATACAGGGTATTACTTGGAACAGCCCCTCCTTAGTTACACTATTGGCAGACCACTGGACAGGTAAGAAGTGTCATAATACAAAGATATAAATACACATTGTACACATTTGAGGACATTTGAACATTCTGCTATTACCTATCAAGATAATAATAGGATACAAAAACTTTAAACAGTACCATTGGAAAGTATACAGGCAGGCCCTTGCACTACATGCTTTGGGGAATTCATCCATAAATCTGACCAGTAAAGAGATGGGTATAGTGTGTATGGGTTTGGCAAAGTCAGCAGATAGATGATTGAGAATAGAGAATTGTGATCAGCTGACTTAGCAGTTGGGGGAGGGAGGGTTACCAAAAATTTGGGGACACCACAAAAAAAGCCTCTGGCACTCTGCCTGAATTTAAATAAAAAATAACATTTCCAAACATTTTAGGGGGTGTTTGGGGTAAAGCACTACTATGGAGCTGATAAAATACATTGTTAAGTGACTACATGAGGTGAATATAGGGCAGGAGACACCATGCTGGAGAGGTTATTGAAGGGCAAATATGTATGAAGGACCTAAAATAATAATTACATAAAAATCCAGCATGCATGAGGACAAAGGGGACATTCACAGCATATTACAATCATGGTAATTAGGGAATGAGGAAAGAAATACAATATATTATCAAACATTAAAGACAATAAAATGTGATATAAAAGGATAAAAATCTTACCTTCATATACTCCTTCTGCAGGACCTGGATGATGGCAGAACAGGTCTCTGGGATTATGATACCCAGAGCCTGGGGGGAGATGCCTGTCGAGAACTTCAAGTCCTGCAGACTTCTCCCTGTGGCCAAATACCGCAAGGTAGCGACCAACCTCTGCTCCGGAGTGATGGCTTGCCTCATGCAGGTATCCTGCCTGCTGATATAGGGGGTCAGCGAAGCCAACAAACGGTGAAATACGGGGTCCGTCATCCTGAGAAAGTTCCTGAAATCATCAGGATTATTCTCACGGAGCTCACGGAGCAAAGGCATATGACAGAACTGGTCACGCTGAAGCAACCAATTCTTGGTCCATGAACTCCTCCCCACCCTGTTCATGGACTGGACTTGTGTCAAGTCAGGACCCCAACACCAAGCCCCCACACAGCACGAACTCTACGAGGAGTACGCATACGAAACATGGCTAGAAAACGGTCGGCTGCTCAGAACGAAGTAACAGAACGCACTGAAGAACGGCAAGGCCTGTGAAGAGCGACCTGAAAAACAGCAACGAGCAGGCAAGATCACACAGAAAACTCCGATACGAACTGACTGCACGCACTGAAGAGCAGATACAAACCCACAAGCACAAACTGAACGTCAGAAAACGATCTGAAAGCCACGAGTCTGAAAAAGCGCGAATCGTCTCTCACCAAACTTTTACTAACACGAGATTAGCAAAAGGAGCCCAAAGGGTGCCGCGCTTGGTTCTGAACCGGCCTTTTCTAGTCTCGTCGTACGTGGTGTACGTCACCGCGTTGTTGGCGATCGGAAATTCCGACAACTTTGTGTGACCGTGTGTAGGCAAAACAAGTTTGAGCCAACATCCGTCGGAAAAAATCCTAGGATTTTGTTGTCGGAATGTCCAAACAAAGTCCGACCGTGTGTACGGGGCATAATAGTTTTTTGAAACTATCGATGCTCCCTGCTGATACCACCGCCTGTGGAAGGGAATTCCACATCCTTGCCACTCTTACAGTAAATAACCCTCTACGTAGTTTAGGGTTAAATCTCTTTTCTTCTAATTTTAATGAGTGGCCACGTGTCTTGTTAAACTCCCTTCCGCAAAAAAGTTTTATCCCTATTGTGGGGTCACCAGTACAGTATTTGTAAATTGAAATCATATCCCCTCTCAAGCGTCTCTTCTCCAGAGAGAATAAGTTCAGTGCTCGCAACCTTTCCTCATAACTAACATCCTCCAGACCCTTTATTAGCTTTGTTGCCCTTTTTTGTACTCGCTCCATTTCCAGCACATCCTTCCTGAGGACTGGTGGCCAGAACTGGACAGCATACATGGACTGCATGTCAATATTCTGTTTGCTTTGTTAGTAGCAGCTTGGCATTGCATGCCATTGCTGAGCCTATCATCTACTAGGACCCCAGGTCCTTTTCCATTCTAGATTCCCCCAGAGGTTCTCCCCCAATGTATAGATTGCATTCATTTTTTTGCCACCCAAATGCATTTTTTTTACATTTTTCTACATTAAACCTAATTTGCCATGTAGTTGCCAACCCCAATAATTTGTTCAGATCTTTTTGCAAGGTTTCCACATCCTGCGGAGAGGTTAGTGCCCTGCTTAGCTTAGTATTGAATCAAATACAGAGATTGAACTGTTTACCCCATCCTCCAGGTCATTTATGAACAAATTAAATAGAATTGGTCCCAGCACAGAACCCTGTGGAACCCCACTTTCCACCCCGGAACATTACAAGTACTCCCCATTTATCACCACCCTCTGAACTCGCCCTTGTAGCCAGTTTGCAATCCATGTACTCACCCTATGGTCCATGCCAACGGACCTTACTTTGTACAGTAAACATTTATGGGGAACTGTATCAAATGCTTTTGCAAAATCCAGATACACCATGTCTACGGGCCTTCCTGTATCTAGATGGCAACTCACCTCCTCATAGAAGGTTAATAGATTGGTTTGGCAAGAATGATTCTTCATTAATCCATGCTGATTTCTGCTAATGATACCGTTGTCATTACTAAAATCTTGTATATAGTCCCTTATCATCCCCTCCAAGAGCTTGCATACTATTGATGTTAGGCTAACTGGTCTGTAATTCCCAGGGATGTATTTTGGGCCCTTTTTTAAATATTGGTGCTACATTGGCTGTTCTCCAATCAGCTGGTACCATTCCAGTCAGTAGACTGTCAGTAAAAATTAGGAACAATGGTCTGGCAATTACCTGGCTGAGTTCCCTAAGTAACCTGCAAGCCATCTGGTCCTGGTGATTTATTAATGTTAAGTTTCCCAAGTCTAACTTTAATTCTGTCCTCTGTTAACCATGGGGGTGCTTCCTGTGATTTTGGTTACTGAAGCCCCCCGATTCCCTCATGAAGGCTGAGGAGAAGAATAAATTCAATACCTTTACCATCGCCCCATCCTTTGTAACCAGGTGTCCTTCCTCACTCTTTATGGGGCCAATATGGTCTGTCCTCCCTTTATTTACTGTTTACATTCTTAAAGAATTTCTTGGGATTTTTTTTGCTTTCCTCCGCTATGTGTCGCTATGTGTCTTAGCCACCCTAATTGCACCCTTACATTTCTTGTTGCATTCTTTATAAAGTCTGAATGCTGATGATGATCCCTTAATCTTTTTTTTTTGAAGGCCTTCTCCTTTGATTTTATATGCATTTTTACATTGGAGTTAAGCCATCCAGGACTTTTGTTCGCTCTTTTAAATTTATTACCCAATGGGATCCATTGACTAATGCCCTTATTTAATATGCTTTTAAAGCAAACCCATCTCTCCTCCGTGTTCTTTTTTCCTAAGATTTTATCCCAATTTATGCCTTCTAGCAAGGTTCGTAGTTTAGGGAAGTTGGCTCTTTTGAAATTCAGTGTCTTTGTATTCTCCTTATGTTTCCTATTTGTGTGATTTATACTGAAGCCAATTGACCTGTGATTGCTGTTTCCTAAATTGCCCCGTATTTCCACATCCGTGATCAGGTCTGTATTGTTAGTAATCAGTAGATCCAGTAACGCTTTATTTCTAGTTTGTGCGTCTACCATCTGACCCATAAAATTGTCCTGCAAGACATTTAGGAACTGGCGAGCCTTAGATGAATGCGTGGTTCCCTCCGCCCAGTCTATGTCTGGATAATTAAAATCCCCCATTATGATAACACTTCCCATCCTTGCTGCTAATCCAAATTGTGATAGGAGATCTGACTCCCCTTCTTCCCTCAGGTTAGGGGGCCTATAGCATACTTCCAGTATTATTTTTCCCTTAGCTTCATCCCTTTGGAGCTCTACCCATAAGGATTCCACCTCCTCCCTAGCTCCCTTAGTGATGTCATCTCTCACATTCACTTGTACATTATTCATGATATATAGACATACCCCTCCCCCTTTTTTACCCTCTCTATCCCTGCGATAAAGGGTATACCCTTGCATTCAAGTTGCCAGCCAGCCAGCACAGTATACCTTCAGAGGTCTAGTGGAGTCCTCACCTCAATGGGTTAGGGTTGCTTTTGTAGCAAAAAGGGGCCCTCCTCAATATTAGGTGAGTGGTCATGTTATGGTCAGTGGTCATAATGTTATGGCTGATTGGCATATATTGAATTTAGGTTAGCGGTAATGAATAAAGACAGTTTTTCTAGCCACTGATATACTGTAAGGCAATTTAACAGTTGATATTTATACAGTGTCATCAGTCTTGGGCCTATCTTACTGGAGGAAGGCTTCCACTGGAGGGGTGGCAGTTTGTGGTGTACCAGGACAGCACTATAATGCTGCTGGGACAAACCCCATGTTACTGGTCCAGATACTGGGATGTTTCCTAAAGATAGGTGTTGTCCCTGAGTTGGCTCTACTCACCAGGAACCTTTCCCTCACCAACAGGGTCTCTATCCCTGACCTACTACTCACCCCAATAACGCATGTGGGCTAGGGCTTAAGAGTCCATACTGGTAGTAATCCACATGAGGTAGCAAAAATCCACAAAAGTCAGGTTATCCATGACTGGCAGCAAAGTCCATGTAAATCCATAAGCTTCCTACCCTATTGGGAACCCCAACTGGGCTTTCCCTAAGGACACAAACCGACAGAAGGGCACAAAGGGCACAACCCAACAGAATAACAGCTACCTTTTGGCAGTCTTTCCCCTTGCCAACCTCTCTAGGGCACTAATGAGACCCTATCTATATGGCATGACCTGTAGGTGGCGGTGACCTTCCTGAAACGAGTAGGAAAACCTGACAAGCAGTGTAAACCCTTCCTTCTCAGGATTCACCAGCTCAACAGGCCAACTCAGGACAGTGCAATAAACCTACATTGTAGCAAAGGGTTCTTACACATGAATTCAGTTGAAATAACCAGACCTAAGACATAGAATACAATAGACAAAAATTTTTAGCACAGAGAGCATTTTGGAAGCACCTGCTTATACGCGGGTACCCAATTATTATCACCTATATAAGTGCAGCGCTTACTCCTGCAGGAGCCTGCAGTTTTGAGATCCCTAGGGTCTTTTCCCGTAGTGGCCCTGCAGACAGGCACACAGTCACAGTCACTCTTTTGGCTCAAGGAACAGTCTAGGGGTATGCTTTCCTGATGCTTTATTATAGAACTTGAACTTGGATAGGTTCAGGGTAACTGTGGGATACTCCAGTAACATTTAGCAGCAGCTTGAGGACACTAATCTTCTTAAGATCTGAGTAGAGTCCATGCACAAGAAAATAGTGGACTGAGCATTGGAACAGCAGCTTGAGGATGCTGAACTTCCTTCTAAAGATATGGGCCAAGTCCTTACACAAGCAATTAGTGGACTGAGCTTTTCAGAACACCAGACACAATGTCCTCTTTGAACAAAACTGACTCTAATACAAGAGGAGTGGCAGCCGCACACAAACTCAAGGATCTCTCACACCAGCCTGTACTCACTAACGTTCTTGGATAATTGGTTGCCTCCTACCAATATCTTCCAGATGCTTTTCCAGTGATACAAGACTAGATCCCCAGACGTAAAGTCCCTCAGCCAGCTCCAGCTAACTTTCAGTAGAATAGGCCCCTCAGCTAGCCTAGCTGAAGCCTCACTGATCAGCAGACACATGCTAGGCTTGCCCAGGGGGCAAACAGCCCCTTCCCCAGGCAGTGATCTCCTCATCTAGGACAAGACACCTTCTGCTCCAAAGTCTCAGAGTATTTATACACACTCCCAGCCACCACCTTGTCACCTCTCCCCAGGGATTGGCCAGGGCTGCATCAATATTCATTTAGACTTTCTCAGCCTACTATCCAGTGAAACACAGAACAGACTAAAACAATCACATGCAGCTACACTGGTTGCCATGAGCCAGAACTAAATGTACCTAACCTTGCACTTATCTAGGAGGGTGCTACATAAGGTCCCACGCTAAGATGGCCACTGGAGATCTAGAGAGGTGTCCAATCAGACAGTTGACTTTTCTGAAGTACTAATGGAGTCCCAAGGGGAACAATTCCCCTAACAGACTCCCCTTCATCCCTAATAATGGCACAGCATCACCTACAGAATGGAGGGGGACCTGCATCTGCCTACAAGCTTTTATTTCTTGCAGTATAAACTTGGAAGGGTTTTTTTTTACCAACAATACTATAGGTTTTTTTTTTAATAAATGACTGATAAATGTATTTTTATTTTTTTTTATTGGATAGTTTGCAGAAGTTCAGTGAACACCCCAGGAGATAACACCGTTGATCTGGGTAATTCTTAGACTTTTTCTTTCTCATCTAAAACACTCTTGAACTCCAAATAGGAAGCAGCAGTGACTTGACATAAATATGGGAAGATTAAGTTACACAACTCGGAGGTCTTGCAGACATGCTGATTTCAATTGAGTTCAGAAGGTAACACTTCCTCCTTTGCATACTTATGCTTTATACCCTTACAATAATGCGCTTTGAGGAAAAACAAAGGAGGTTATGACCGTTATTTGTGTTTAGCATTCAAAATTCGCTGCTTGTCAACACTATTTAATCTCTCCTGCAGTCTGTTCCGGCATTAATGTAATTTAAACTTTTAACTGTATTTGCTGACTGTAAGAATAAATGGTAGATTAATAGCGTCGTCCGTTAATTGACGTCGCTAAAATGCAATATGGTCTCCCAAGAAAAATAAAACGCTGCTGACACATCTGGGCTGCGAAGTTGGGAAATTGATTCCGATGGCTGTTAAAATGGTTTTTAGGAATCGAGAGAACTACATATGCAAACAAGAACTCTTTAAAGACTTCTTGGAAGCTTAAAGCGGAGTTCCACCCAAAAGTGGAACTTCCGCTCATCTGATTCCTCCCCCCCTACGGTGCCACAATTGGCATCCTTCGGGGGGGGGAGGGAGGCAAGATACCTTTCTTTGACAGGTATCCTTCCCACTTCCGGGAGCCTCGGCCACATCATGGCTGGGGCTTCCTCCTCCTTCTCCTGTCGCCAGACCAGTAGGAGAGAGCGGGTCCTCGCGCATGAGCAACAGGGTTACCGGTGTGAAGCCGAAAGGCTACACTGCCGGGTACCCTTACCCGCAATGGCGGCGGCAGCACCTGACAGCTGATTCTCCAGGACAGGTAAGTGTCCTATTAAAAGGTTTTACTTTTTTTTAAATGCTTTAACCCAGCTTTTCTCAACTGGGCTTGAGAAACACGGCACCCTGGCATGCTGTCTGGGGTTGTCAGGGGCGCTGCGCTGAGTCTGGAACTTTGGCATAGCGTCATGCCTTTTCACAGTGCTGTGTGGAAACGTAGGATGCTAATGCCGGGCGGATAGAATTCAAGGCAGCCCCAGCATTCAGACGGGGATGGTAGTCTGCGGCCCTTTGGGGAAGATTGAAAGGAAGCAATCCACAGTTGCATAGTAGGTAAGGTTGAATAAAGACAATAGTTCATACAGTTCAACCTGTGTTGGTGTGTGTGTGTGTAGATAATCATTTCCCATATACCCGTATATTGTGTTCACTAGGATGCAAGTCCAAGAGTCTTTTAAAAAATATCCATACTTCCTGCTGATACCACCAATTACCACCAATTTCCTTACCGCACTGGCAGTTAAAAACCCCCTGCGCAGTTTTAGGTTAAACCACTTCTCCTCCAATCTCATTGTGTGGCCCCGTGTCCTCTCACACTCCCTGAGACTGAAAAATTTTTTCCTACGCTGGGATCACCATTGAGGTATTTGTAAATCGCTATCATGTCCCCTCTCAAGCCTCTCTTCTCCAGCGAGAATAAATTTAGTGCTCGTAGTCGTTCCTCGTAATTGAGGTCCTCCAATCCCCTTATTAACTTCGTTGCCCTTCTTTGGACTCTCTCCAGCTCCAGCACATCCCTTCTGAGGACTGGTGACCAGACCTGGATGGAATACTCCAGATGTGGCCTAGCCAGAGTTTTCTAAAGTGGTAGGATTATAGTTTTATCTCTGGAGTATATCCACTTTTTTATGCATGTTAATATTCTTCTGGCTTTGGTAGCTGCAGCTTGACATTGAATGCTATTGCTGAGTCTGTCATCTACTAGGACCTCCAGTACTTTCTCTAGCCTTGATCCCCCCAGAGGTTCTCCCCTTAGTGAGTAGTTTGCGTTTTTAGCCCCCAAGTGCATAATCCTACATTTCTCCACATTAAACCTCATTTGCCATCTAGTTGCCCACTCCATTATTTTTTTCAGGTCTTTTTGTAAAATTTCTATATCTTGCTGTGAAGTTATTGCCCTGTTTATTTTTGTGTCATCCGCAAAAACTGAGATTGAGCTATTTATCCCTTGTGAAGAGGAATTGGGGGGGGGGGACTGAGGACTTTAATGTGAAAGGGGGTTGTAGATAAAGACTCTGACATGAAAGAAAAAAAGGGGCTAAGGATGTGAAAAAATGGGGGGGGGGGGGGGGGGCAGTGGGGACTCTGATGTGAAGGGGGGTTACTGAGGACTCTGGTGGAAAAGGGTGGATTATTGAGGACTCTGGTGGGACTGAGGACTCTGATTTGAAAAAATTGGAGGCTGAGGACTCCGATGTGAAAGGGGGACTCCTGATGTTAAAGGGGGGCATTCTGACATGACAAGTACCCCGCTTTAGAAAGATTTTGCAGTCTTTAAAAGGGTGCCATGCCTGAAAAAAGGTTGAGAAGTTGAGAAACACAGACTTAACTCCTTCACAACACAATTCCTGGTGACCCTTTAACCACTTGCCAACGCCACACGCCGATATACATCGGCACAATGGCAGCAGTGGGCAAATGGGCGTACCTAAACGTCCCCTTTAATTTGCGTGCTAGTTGGCGCACACGCGCCGCCGCGTACTGCGTGACCGTGCCCACGGGTCCCTTGGACTCGATGTCCGCCGGTGTTCTGCGATCATGTCACGGAGCGGCAGAACGGGGAGATGCCTATGTAAACAAGGCATTTCCCTGTTCTGCCTAGCAACATGACAGAGATCTACTGCTCCCTGACATCGGGAGCAGTGATCTCTGTCTTGTTGTAGTGAACCCATCCCCCCTACAGTTACAATCACTCCCTAGGACACACTTAACCCCTTTATCGCCCCCCCCCCCCCCCCCCAGTGTTTAACCCCTTCCCTGCCAGTGTCATTTACACAGTAATGAGTGCATTTTTATAGCACTGATCGCTGTATAAATGACAATGGTCCCAAAATAGTGTCAAACGTGTCCGATGTGTCTGCCGCAATGTCGCAGTCACGATAAAAATTGCAGATCGCCGCCAATACTAATTGAAAAAAATAATAATAAAAATGCCATAAATCTATCCCCTATTTTGTAAACGCTATAACTTTTGCGCAAACCAAACAATATACGCTTATTGCGATTTTTTTTTTTACCAAAAATATGTAGAAGAATACATATCGGCCTAAACTGAGGAAAAACGTGTTTTTTTATATATTTTTTTGGGATACATATTATAGCAAAAAGTCAAAAATATTGCTTGTTTTTCAAAATTGTCGCTTTTTTTGTTTATAGCGCAAGAAATAAAAACCACAGAGGTGATCAAATAACACCAAAAGAAAGCTCTATTTGTGGGAAAAAAAGGATGTCAATTTTGTTTTGGTGTAACGTCGCACGACCGCGCAATTGTCAGTAAAGCGGCACAGTGCAAAAAGTGCTCTGGTCAGGAAGGGACCCTTCATCCACTATATCTGGTCTCCCACAGTACACAGAACATAGAAATGCAATTATATTAGTAAATATAAACTGCTAAATACATGTTCTCATCTGCAGTATATAGCAGTCTTATGACTTCTGTCAGTGTCTGGTTAAAGCTTGTAGGAGGAGTTTTTTTTCTGCTCTGACTGTCCTATGAGGCTGCATGACTCCTGACCCTCTGTCTGGACATTGGCCCTGTCCTGATCACATGCTCTCTCCCAAGAAAAATAAAAACTCTCTAGCAATGCACACCAAACTGAGCATGTGCAGCTTGTCCCCTAGCCTCTGTTCTATAGGGAGATGGATTGGGGACAGTGGAAGAAGGGGAGGATCAGAGAAGACAGGATCACAACAGCATTTTTACATAATGCAGAAGTTTAACCCCGTAGGTTCCACAGTAAATATAACAAGCATGCTTTACTGCATATACAGACTGATTTTACTGTTGTGGGTTTAGTAACACTTTAAGTGGTTTTTGCCCAGGTGCCCAGGAAGTGGGGTTGCTTTTCTATCATGTGACTGCTGTGATTGGCTGTCAGAGTGATCACATGATCAAGAGCCCATCCCACTGGCTCCAGATCAGAAGCCATGACTGGGAGCTATAGGTGACTTAGCACACTGTTAGTACACAATCTCATACCACATAGTCTGTTGATGCATTTGTGTGGTGGCTGGGCGTAAAAGTCCATCCTCTCTGCCGCTGCATATATGTGTCAGTAGAGGTTAACAAAGACAACGTTTATTTGTTGAATGGTTTTCCGAAAGACTATTTGATTCCAATTGCAGCATTGTTTCACCAACACTGGTGCTCACCTAAAGAATGTATAATTTAAAAAGAAACTGTCACTCTACTCAGTGGTGTATTTAGGTTTTGTGCTGCCCTAGGCCTGACTAAACTTGTGCACCCTCTAATTTAAATATGACCCACCCCTTCCTGTAAAGGCCACACCCCTTGCTGTTTAAGACCCCCCCTGAAATTTTCAAGTGCGGACACTAGTTCTGAGGGCGTGGGGGGGGGTTCCCTTAATTTGCATAGATTTCCTCTCATTTCCTGTTTGGCTATGGGGCAGGAACTGAAGGGAAATCTCTGCAATGGGACAGGGATGGTAAAAAATAAACTGACAAGGGCTATAACCCTCCCTTACTCTATCCAAAATGGAAAAAACAAGTGTTGCCTATAGCTCTACTTTAAGCACAAATTTCTGATAATTTTATGGAGAGGACTAAGAAGATATAACCATGCCAATGGTGCAGCAGAAAACAGCACCGTGAGGAAGGTTTGTGGTCCAGGATGAGAGGACAGTCAAAATGAGAAGCGGCGCGCCTCCCCCCCCAGTTGCGGAATTCCGGCCGCCTGCATACCAGAAGCAGTGCTGCCGCTTTATGGAGGCGCTAGACTTATTTGCCTCTCAGCCTAGTCCGCCCCATAAGGCTGGCGCTACACTAACAGTGTAGCGCAAGCCAGCAGGGACTCTTTCTGTGCTGCCCCCCCTGCAAAGTGCTGCCCTAGGCCTGGGCCTTGTCAGCCTAGGCCAGGGTACAGCGTTGACTCTACCCACATAGGACAAAGTTATGGCATCTGTGGAAAGGTCCCCTAACGGCCCCATCTCTCCAGCACTCCAACTCTTTCCTCTATTGCAGCTGGCTCCCAAATACCCCTTATTGGAGCCAAGAGGGAGAAGTGACCTCATGCATCATGCAATTGACCACTAGGTCCCAGCAGTGCATCATGAAAGCAGACCACATGTAAGAATGAGCAAATTTGTCTGGGTTTGGTTTGTGAACAATTTTGAAAATCTTGCTCAAAGTTCGAAGTTTGCAAACTTTGTGGCAAACCCCACTGACGTATATGGAGGGTGAACTTTAGTATTCACGTTTGACCATTTGGAGGGCTAATAAGCTCTACCTAATATCTCCAACAAACGCTAACAATGGCTATGGCCATGGCTGCTGTGAGCCCATCTTCTTTTCTTTTTTATTTATTTTTTTTAGAACGGGGGCTGAATTAACTTTCCCTTCAAATCATTGGCTTTTGTGACCCAGCTGAACAGAGGTAAAGGCTATGTGCTGCCAAAGGGGTGCACACAGGGTGTGCCAGGTGTGCCTGGGCACACCCTAATCACCTTGTGCAATGCTGATTTCCCCTGCTTCCCTCTCTGGCTGCTGCTCAGGGTGGAGAGCGGGGGAAGGGGACGGTAAATATTTAATTTATCTGCCCCTTCCTTTTCTAAACGAACACAGTGAGTGATCTTTACTGGACGCGCCTGTGTTCATTCTTAACGGAAGCATAGTAAACCATGTTTATGCTTCAGTTTGTGAATGAACAGGAAGCCACTCAGCACAGAGCACTTCCCATTAGTTCACTGTCCAGTGCAGCTGAGGCTGCAGAGAAAGGGACGGAGAAAGCTCTGTCCTCAATCACTTTCTCTGTCTCAAAAGTAAGACCCTTAATATTTCACCAAAGCCCCAAACTAAAAAAATTGTTAAAATATAATATTGTAAAAAAATAGCTAAAATTATAAAAATATAAACTGCTGATATAAAAGCATGTGTGCTTGTGCTTTTGGGGTGCTCATCCTAATGCAATAGGCTGCACACACCAATGTGTGCTGCATTATAGAGTACATAGTTACTTAGTAGGCAAGGTTGAAAAAAGACACAAGCCCATCAAGTCTAACCCCTGTGTGTGATTATATGTCAGTATTACATTGTATATCCCTGTATGTTGCGGTTGTTTAGGTGCTTATCTAATAGTTTTTTTAAATTATCGATGCCCCCCCACTGAGACCACCGCCTGTGGAAGGGAATTCCACATCCTTACCACTTTTACAGTAAAGCACACTACGCAGTTCAAGGTTAAACCGCTTTCCTTCTAATTTTAGTAAATGGCCGCGTGTCTTATTAAATTCCCTTTCGCGGAAAAGTTTTATCCCTATTGTGGGGTCACCAGTACGGTATTTGTACATTGAAATCATATCCCCTCTCAAGCGTCTAATCTCCAGAGAGAATAAGTTCAGTGCTCATAACCTTTCCTCATAACTAAGGTCCTCCAGTCCCTTTATTAGTTTTGTTGACTCTCTCCAGTTCCAGCACATCCTTCCTGAGGACTGGTGCCCAGAACTGGACAGCATACTCTAGGTGCGGCTGGATCAGAGTCTTGTAGAGTTTGAGAATTATCGCTTAATCTCTGGAGTTAATCCCCTTTTTAATGCATGCCAATATTCTGTTTACTTTGCTTGCAGCAGCTTGGCATTATATGCCATTGCTAAGCCTGTCATCTACTAAGACGCCCAGGTCCTTTTCCATCCTAGATTCCCCCAGAGGTTCTTCCCCCAGTGTATAGATTGTATTCATATTTTTGCCACCGAAACGCATTATTTTACATTTTTCTACATTAAACCTCATTTGCCATGTAGCTGCCCACCCCATTAATTTGTTCAGATCTCCTTGCAAAGTTTCCACATCCTGCGGAGAAGTTATTGCCCTGCTTAGCTTAGTATCATCCGCAAATACAGAGATTGAGCTGTTTATCCCATCCTCCGGGTCGTTTGAATAAATTAAATAGAACTGGTCCCAGGACGGAATCCTGGGGGACCCCACTTTCCACCCGGACCATTCCAAGTAATCCCCATTTATCACCACCCTCTGAACTCGCCCTTGTAGCCAGTTTTCAATCCATGTACTCACCCTATGGTCCATGCCAACGCACCTTACTTTGTACAGTAAACATTTATGGGGAACTGTATCAAATGCTTTTGCAAAATCCAGATACACCACGTCTACGGGCCTTCCTTTATCTAGATGGGAGCTCACCTCCTCATAGAAGGTTGATTGGTTTGGCAAGAACGATTCTTCATGAATCCATGCTGATTACTGCTAATGATACCGTTGTCATTACTAAAATCTTGTATATAGTCCATTATCATCCCCTCCAAGAGTTTACATACTATTAATGTTAGGCTAACTGGTCTGCAATTCCCAGGGATGTATTTTGGGCCCTTTTTAAATATTGGTGCTACATTGGCTTTTCTCCAATTAGCTGGTACCATTCCAGTCAGTAGACTGTTCGTAAAAATTAGGAACAATGGTCTGGCAATTACTTGACTGAGTTCCTTATCCAGGAGCCTGATGCAAGCCATCTGGTCCCGGTGCCAGAACTGTGTGACTGCGACAGAGTGAACCAGACATAAATAGGTGAAAGTAAGTTTATTTAAGGGAAATGCATATGTCAACACACCACAAATACAAGTGAACAACCAAACAATCAGTGATATAAAACCAACCAGCATATGTAGCAAGAGGGAGTACCAGAATCGTAGTCAAGCCAGGCCGGGGTCATAAACACGGAATCAGTAGCTGGGAAGGGAGATAAACAGGACAAGAGAGGATGGATGGATCACAGGAGGGACGGGTCAGGTACAAGGCTCAGAGTCCAGAGTCCAGGGTTCAGGGTTCAGGTAACGGACAGGAAACAGGATCAACAGGTTCCAGGAATCAGGGTTCAGGTTCAGACTACAGGATCAGGGTAACAGGATGCAGATCAGGGCTCAAGGACAATACCAGGGCAACATAAGTGTGTAATTGCCGGTTATTTATACTGCAGCTCTGCTAATTAACGTCAGGTGACACCTGTCTGCAGAGGGGAATACCTGCTCCATACTGCCAGGATCCATCCGCTGGTGGATGCCAGTACTGCGGCCCAAAGATGACATAACATTAACAGGGAAAAGCTCTCCTGACAGTTCCAAACTGCCAGGAGACACCTGCTGGTGGACCTCAGTACTGCATGCCAAATAACAGATATTACCAGCGGATGGAACATTTCCTGACACCCGGTGACTTATTAATGTTACGTTTTTTAAGTCTTTTTCTAATTCTGTCCTCTGTTAGCCATGAGGGTGCTTCCGGTGACATGCCATGAGGATAAAAATTGCAGTTTTGGTTACTGAAGATCCCTGATTCCCTCGTGAAGACTGAGGAGAAGAATCAATTCAATACCTTCGCCATCTCTCCATCCTTAGTAACCAGGTTCCCTTCATCATTCTTTATGGAACCAATATGATCTGACCTCCCTTTCTTACTATTTATGTACTTAAATAATTCCTTGGGATTTTTTTTACTCTCCTCCACTATGTGCCTTTCTGTTCTATCTTAGCCGCCCTGATTGCACCCTTACATTTCTTGTTGCATTTTTTTTAAAGTTGGAATGCTGATGATGATCCCTCAGCCTTGTATTTTTTCAAGGTCTTCACCTTTGCTTTTATATGCATTTTTACATTGGAGTTAAGCCACCCAGAACTTTTATTAGCTCTTTTAAATTTATTTCCCATTGGGATGCACTGGCTAATGCCCTTATTTAATATGCTCTTAAAGCATACCCATTTTTCCTCCGTGTTCTTTGTTCCTAAGATTTTATGCCAATTTTTATCTTCTAGCAAGGATCATAGTTTAGGGAAGTTGGCTCTTTTGAAATTCAGTGTCTTTGTATTCCCCTTATGTTTCCTATTTGCGTGATTTATACTGAAACTAATTGACCTGTGATCGCTGTTTCCTAAATTGCCCCGTATTTCCACATCCATGATCAGGTCTGTATTGTTGGTAATCAGTAGGTCTAGTAACGCTTTGTTTCTAGTTGGTGCATTTACCATCTGACACATGAAATTGTCCTGCAAGACATTTAGGAACTGGCGAGCCTCAGATGAATATGTGGTTCCTTCCACCCAGTCTGTCTGGATAATTAAAATCCCCCATTATAATGACACTTCCCATTCTTGCTGCTTATCCAAATTGTGATAGGAGGTCCACCTCCTCCCTCAGGTTAGGGGGCCTATAGTTCCCTTATTTCTGGTGGTGAGCATGCAAACATTTTGGCCAAAAGTTTGTGACTTGTAAATTTCGCAAATCCATGAGATTCACCACAAACCCATGGTAACAAGGAATCCAAACCTCATCCCTAGTCAGCTACCCTCTTTACTGCGACCATGCACTGCGTTACAAGTTATTCCCTTATTTCTGGTGGTGAGCGTGCAAACTTTTTGGCCAAAAGTTTGTGATTTACAGATTTTGGAAATCCATGAGATTTGCAACAAACTCATGGTAGCAGAAAACCCAAACCTTATCCCTATTTAGCTGCCCTCCTTACCGCGCTCCCCAAAAAAAAAAAAAAGCTCTACACTGCATTCTGCATTTTATGACTGGGTTAAAAATGCAGACTATGGTGTTGAGTAATGAATAGTAAAGGGGAGCAGATAGCGCTATCCACTCTCCACTATAAACAGTCACTCCTTACAAATCAAATTAGAGTGACTATTTTTCCAGGGGATTAAATCCTAGCCTACGCTTCACCAAACTGGAGCCAGAGTGGATTTTCTGGGAATCCCTTATTTCTACTAATCAGCACCAAAGTGGAGTGGTAATTAGAAGCAGGAACACCATTCAGTTTTCTGGACATTAATGCAATGAGCCCATTGCATCAAATGCCATTATTTTTTTGTTCCCAGCAAGCTTTCCATGCTTGATACATCATAATCTCCCATTCCAGCAAGATAATCTGGGAGCCCTCTCTGTATCATAGATCAGGGTTCCTGGCCTTAGCCGTATAAAGCATGTATTCATTGGGTAGCAGATAATCATCACTGTACGATGAGTGCAAAGAGAATTAATCATTCCGCAAAATGTCATTGTGACTTGTTTTTTTTCACTTTCATGTGCTGTTTATTACATGAAAAAAATAACAACCAAGACTGGTGAGATTTATGTGAAGTGACCGCTGTGAAGACGATTTATTTTTATCAATGTGTTACATTCTTAATAGCGTGAAGAAGAAGAGCTAATTACTATGTAGCTTCTGTTGATATTGAGAAAGCCAAAGGCTTAGCTGCGTCCTCTTGCGGCTTCTTTTTTCAGGTAAAGTTTGGAAATTTGTACCATCATTATGACCGGACATGTGTTTTTAACTCATTATTGCTAGTCTTCCTCTTCCCCCTCACCTTCTAAGGAGTATCTAATGCCATTTAGATGGACAGCGTGATCTGTTAAAGCAGGGGTGTCCAACCTGCAGCCCAAGATAGCTATTAATACGACCCAACACAGATGCCAGATGGGCTTCTTAATGATCGCAACATGAAGGTATATGGGATTTATTATTACCATAAACTCACACACCACACAGGTTAAACAGGATGGACAGGTGTCTTTATTCAACCCTACCAACCAGGGCTGGGACAAGGGGTGAGCAGAAGGGACGGCTGCCCTGGGCACTGTAGTATCATGTGAGGTGGGGTACCGCAAAGAGATGGGGGAGATTTGTCTCGAGAGGGGGAATTTGGAGGGTGGCAGGGGATAAGAATTGTTCTAGGAGGGAAAATTAGGGGGTGTGCTAGGAATGGTGATTTGGGAGGATTTTTGTTGGGAGGGGGGATGGTGGGAGAGGATTTGTGCTAGGAAAGGGGATTTGGGGGGGTGTTTGTGCTAAAAGAGATTATATGGTAGAGGGGGGAGAAATTTTGTGCTAGAAGGGCAATTTTTTTTGGGGGGGAGGGGATTTGTGCTAGTAGGGATGATTGGGGGGTATTTATGCTAGGAGGAGAAATCTGAAGGCAAGGACTTGTGCTAGGAAGGGGGATTTGGAGTAGGGTTAAAGGATTTGTGCTCGAAGGGGAAATTGGGGGGGGGAAATCTGTGCTAGGTGGGGGGATTGGGGGGATAATTTGTGCTGGGAGGGGGATTTGGAGTGGGGAAAGAAGAATTTTGCTTGGAGGGGAAATTTGAGGGGGTAGAGGAATCCAGCTAGGAGGGGTGATTGTGTGGGCAGGATTTGGGAGAGAGAGGATTTGAGCTTTGAGGGAGGATGGGGGGGGGGGCAAAGATTTGTGTTGATGGGGGATTTCAGTCAGGTGGCACATTTATAATGGGAAGAGAGTGAATTTATTCTTAGGGGGTAAACCTGCAGACTAGTGCTCAATTTTTTTTGGGGTGGGTTTGCTGACAAATAATGGTCATACATGTTGGAGGGGGGCGCAGTTTGGTATGTTTACCCTGGGCTCTAGGTGACTTTTGTCTAGGCACTGTTACCATGCAACTGTGCAACTATGTAACTTACTTAATAATTTAGATTTTTTTTTGGGGGGGGGGTGTAAAAGATGCTTTTTTTATTTTTAATTTAATTTTTATTTAATTTTTATCTTCCCCCAAAAATATCCCACTTCACAGTCACGCCTTATTCATATCATCAGTTTTCGGCAGCCCCTATATTTATGAGCAGCTATTGTCAAGGATGAAGTGTTCGTTGAGTATTAATATGATGCGCTGGAAGCTTATTGAATATAGGGAACAACTTTACTTGCATGGAGGATATCAGAACATATCTTAACAGCATGGAAACAGGAACACAACTGAACACAGAGAAAAGCACTTCCTCTCATTGCATCATACAATAGATTTACATGCACATTACACTATAACACTACAGTGGCACCTGCTGCATAGACAGGTATAATGCATAAATACTGTAGTCACAGTACATAAGCAACTTTCTGTTTTTCTCCCAACATGAAGCACAAGAAAGACAAAATTAGAAACAAAATATCTGATGAGCACCTTGAGAACTCATTGAGAATTACTACTATATCCGTCAAACCAGATATTGATGCGTTAGTTTATCAAAAACAGTGTCAAATATTGCACTTTTTTTATGTTGCCTCTTTTACTTTTATAGAAAAAAAATATTACAAAAAAATTAACTTTTATTACTCAGATAGGTACATTATCTATATCAGTGATCGATAAGTTGTGATCTGCCCGACTTTTTCTGCTTATCAGCTACCCTTATTGTTAGTGTATTTTATGTGCGCCCCAAGACCATTCCTCTTTTTCCAATGTTACCCAGGAAGGTCAAAGTTTTGGACACCCCTGTGTTAAAGGAAGTTGAGAAATATCAGACTTACTGGCAGGATCACCAGGTGAAAATAACGAAAAAAAGTCAAGGAAAAAAAAATGAATGCAGCCCCCCCGCGTATTGCTTAGCTGAGATATATTATTTTGTTGCTTTTGGGCCTAATACCGCTTTAAGTGTACTTTACATATAATAGCTAGTAATTACAGAGTTCCTAAACAATAATAAGCGGTCTGCATCACTTGCAAGCTGCTCCGAAACTACAACACACATCAAAATGCATATTGTATTAAAACTAAAATAGAACGTCTAACAGAACCTGTCTATTATGCACTAACACCTACCGACTCTTTAAAACCAACACGGAAAATAACAGGGGGAAGTATCTTGGTGGAAAGTAAAAGAAAATTGATAAAATTTCTCTGTGTGCCATTTATAGCAAAAGAATTTCATCTCATCAGGAGCTAATAACATTCCATTTTTCTATTTTATTTTGCTTCATGGTCAACACATAGCACAGCTGAAGTATATTATAATCAACATCTTTGTCATGGCTCAATACACTTAATACTTTGCTTCATCACCAGATTGGATTAAAAGTCCCCTGACACATTTACTTTGATTGTTCAAGAAGACATTATATCAAAGCGGCAACCATCGGAATTTCAGACACAACAGAAAGTGGGGGGTCTCTCTGTTCTTATTTAGCGGTAACATGACATTACAATTGAACGGAATACGTTTCTTTGTGAAAAGTGACAATCAAATGAAGCCTTAATGCAGCATCATAAGCCAACAAACAAGGTCTAAAAAGCCGAGAGCTTTCTGGAGTGCCATTGTTATTTCTCTGTTATATCTTTGTAAGTGCTTCCCACTATTCAGATTGATTTTAATTTACAGAATGTAGACACAGCAAAATTTATGTATTGTCGATGAGTGTCAATTTGTTTCTAAAAAAATGCTTTGGTACAATTCAAAGATGTTCCAGGTCTCATCTATATTACTCATCTATATTATATTACATCTATATTCATATGTACTGTGTGTGTGTGTATATATATACATATATATATATATATATACATATATATATATATATGTAGGAAGGCCAGTATGGTGGCCTGAATTTATGGGAGGAGCCCGGTGGGTATTTAAGCAGCCCGCTCACCTGTGGTGCTTGTCGGTTTCCTGTGCGCGATACGTTACGTCACTAGGCCGACTATCCGAATACCAAACGTCCGTAAATCGTTGTCTCTCGAAGTTCCCGCATTTGCTATTTCGTGCTCGAGAGTGTCAGTGTTTACCGATCCGTATCGTTCGTACCACGCGTCTGGCTTGGCTGTCGCAGGTAGGGTCCCGTCGGACTTTTCGTTTTTTCATATCATGTCACTAAACCGTGAGTTCAAATTTCGTTTCACCCGCATTTCACAAACTGCAATGTATATCGCTCGTACTTTCGATATGTTACAAATTCGATAGCACAGCGACGCTGACGTCGCTTCATTTCTAGCATGTCGGTATCAGTAGACAGCCATAGCCAGTCGCAATTTTGTAAAAGATCAAATCAAGTTAGTTCGATACCAATCATTTCTCATTTCTGAGACATTTCTAAACTCATTTCGGACATTTCAAATCATTTCTCATTTCTGAAAACATTTCTGAACTCATTTCTGACATTTTCAAATCATTTCTCATTTCAGTCACCTACCGCGCTCCGATTCGAATCCAGTCGCACCAAAGATGCGCCGATTCGTTCCGGTGTGCCCCAGTTATTACGGCCTCATTTCTATACATGCTCCAGAGTTACGTTATTGTCAGTCAATTGTACCTCTGTCATGGTTATCATTTCATTTCCATCTATCACGTTCCGACATGAATTCAGTCGCATGAAAAATGCACCGATTCGTCTCGGCGTGCCCCAGGATTGGCCTCATTTCTATACATGCTCCAGAGTTACGTTTTATCAGTCATTCGTACCTCTGTCATGGTTATCATTTCATTTCCATCTATCACGTTCCGACATGAATTCAGTCGCATGAAATGCACCGATTCATCTCGGCGTGCCCCAGGATTGGCCTCATTTCTATACATGCTCCAGAGTTACGTTTTATCAGTCATTCGTACCTCTGTCATGGTTATCATTTCATTTCCATGTATCACGTTCCGACATGAATTCAGTCGCATGAAATGCACCGATTCATCTCGGCGTGCCCCAGGATTGGCCTCATTTCTATACATGCTCCAGAGTTACGTTTTATCAGTCATTCGTACCTCTGTCATGGTTATCATTTCATTTCCATGTATCACGTCCCGACATGAATTCAGTCGCATGAAAAATGCACCGATTCGTCTCGGCGTGCCCCAGGATTGGCCTCATTTCTATACATGCTCCAGAGTTACGTTTTATCAGTCATTCGTACCTCTGTCATGGTTATCATTTCATTTCCACGTATCACGTTCCGACATGAATTCAGTCGCATGAAATGCACCGATTCGTCTCGGCGTGCCCCAGGATTGGCCTCATTTCTATACATGCTCCAGAGTTACGTTTTATCAGTCATTCGTACCTCTGTCATGGTTATCATTTCATTTCCATGTATCACGTTCCGACATGAATTCAGTCGCATGAAATGCACCGATTCGTCTCGGCGTGCCCCAGGACTGGCCTCATTTCTATACATGCTCCAGAGTTACGTTTTATCAGTCATTCGTACCTCTGTCATGGTTATCATTTCATTTCCACGTATCACGTTCCGACATGAATTCAGTCGCATGAAATGCACCGATTCGTCTCGGCGTGCCCCAGGATTGGCCTCATTTCTATACATGCTCCAGAGTTACGTTATCAGTCATTTGTACCTCTGTCATGGTTATCATTTCATTTCCACGTGTCACATTCCGACATGAAATCAGTCGCATGAAAATGCACCGATTCGTCTCGGCGTGCCCAGGATTGGCCACATTTCTGACACATGCTCCAGAGTCCAGATCATAGCTAATCGCAGACATCGGGGGATTGATCCACATCTCTGTCATGCAATTTCTACCATTTCACTCCCACAACGCATCACCGTTTCGAAACCAGTCGCATCTGAGGTGCACCGATTCGTCACGGCATGCATCACTGGTTCCGATCGCATTTCATACCTATACCAGAGCTCGGTTAGTTGCCAGTCGCTAACACGGCACAACCAATTCGAGCCGCGGTCAAAACAATAATTTCTCTCATGTCATTTAATACTGCACTCCTATTCGAATCCAGATGCATCAAACAAGCACCGATTCGTCCCAGGAGCACCAATATTTTCAGTTGCCCCATTTCAATACATGCTCCAGAGCCCGGTTCACGGTCGAACAAATCGTGACACGTCCAGGCCGCACCTCTGTCATGCAGTTCATTCATTTCACAATCAAAGCAAACATTTCGAATCATTTCATTGTCACAAGATTGCAAGCATCATACAAATCATTGCTTCAAGTTACTTAGCAATCCCTTCACGAATTGTCACCTTTTCATTTTCCTCAAAAAAAAAAAAAAAAAAATCCATACCTATACCAGAGCTCGGTCGGTTGCCAGTCGCAAAACACGGCACAACCAATTCAAGCCTCGGTCAAGGTAAACATTTCTCTCATTTCATTTCATGCTGCGCTCCGATTCGAATCCAGATGCATCAAACAAGCACCGATCCGTCCCGGTGTGCACCAATGTTTCTTCTGTTGCCTCGTTTCAGTGCATGCTCCAGGGCCCGGTTCACGGTCGCATCAGTCACGACACGGCCAGGCCGGACCTTTGTCATGCAGTTCAGTCATTTCAAACATCAAGGCAAACATTTCGAATCATTTCGTTCTCACAAAAAAAAAAAAAAAAAATATACGAGCTCAAAAACAGGATATTCTCATCAGATCAAATCATGTCACAGGCCGGCAGCGAAGACTTCACGGCCCCTCTGTCGGCTTTCACACAGGCCTCATTTCACTACCTCACAGTACGTACGAATGTGGGAATATTCGTTCAGCAGCCATCGACGAACAAACCATAGATCGGCTCTTACAAACAGAACTAGACCGAGAGTACGTTATAGGCCTTTCACTCAGCCCCCTTTCAGCACTTGGAGAGTCAGCCCTATTTGGGGCTCGTCAAGGGCAAATTCACAAATAAATTACGTTTGGGGTACCGCCTGTCTGCGCCTCATTCTTCCCACATCCCCAGTCTCAATTCCCTGATTCCCTCCGAAGAATTCTCCCTAAAATATTCCTCCGTAGACATGCCGATACAAGCAGTCATCAAAGCAGGTACAGGTGCCTGGCTTTCCAAAACCGACATCTTGGATGCCTTTAAGCTCCTGCCTATCCATCCATCCCTTTGGTGCTGGCATGGCATCAAGTGGAAGGAGGCATATTATTTGGCCACAAAACTGACGTTCGGTTCGAAGAGCAGCCCTTGGCTCTTCGACACATTCGCTCAGTCTCTTGCTTGGATACTGTTACACAAGGCTCAGTGACAAAAGTCATCCATTACCTGGACGACTTCCTACTAATGGAACCTCCCAGCAAGCCCCCAGGAGACCTCGACAAACTCAGAGCGATATTCGGAAAACCCAATCTTCCCATCACCAAGCACAAAGTAGAAGGCCAGCACATAACATCACCTTTCTCGGGGGCCAACTTAGACACCTGCGCTATGCAAGCCAGTCTCCCCCTCGACAAACTAACCCGCATTAAGGCGGTCCTTCACAAATTCACCCACACCAAGGGGTGTACCAAGAAGCAGTTGCAATCTCTCCTGGCAATGCTGAATTTCGCCATACGAATTATTCCACAAGGCCGCACCTTCGTGTCACGCCTGCTGAGATTCCTGCCAGAAACACAAGACCCCGGTCAGATCTTAAATCTAGACTCCGCAGCAATAGCGGACCTATCTATGTGGGACGAATTCCGTCCTCCCGGAATGGCATATCCCTAATTATACCCATGGTTTCAGCCCTGTCACCCCAGGTGGTGACAGACGCTGCAGCCACCACAGGTTTCGCTGCAATTTTTGGCCATCATTGGTTTTCAGGACCCTGGCCTCAACAGATACTGTTGATACCCGGCTTATTCAAAACATCTTCCCTCCTCGAACTCTACCCCATGGTGGCAGCTGCACAACTCTGGGGTCACCATTGGACAGGGCAAACCGTAATCTTCACCACCGACAATCAGGCCACGGCAGACATCAACAAAGGCAGGTCCAATTCCCCAGCAGTCATGTCCTTCCTGCGCAGATTGGTACAACTGTTCTTACAGCATCAGTTTAACATACACTGTGCATTTATTCCAGGCAGACACAATTAGCTGCTGACGCACTGTCACGTTCTAACTACACCTCCTTTCCAAACAGGTTCCCGGAGCCGATCCAGTGTCGGCCCCTATCCCTGCCTGGTCACAACTGACCCTGGACTAGTTTAACATTTACAAGGAGCAACGCAGCTCATCAATCACTCACTCTCTCATAACACACTCAAAGCCTACCAGACAGCTTGAAAGGCGTTCAATAAATTTCTCACATCCTGCCGTAAAGGACCAATAGATGTCAAACAGGTATTGGCCTGCATTTCATACTGCCACACTCAGCTGACCTTATCTTACAATACCATTCGGCTATACCTAGCCGGCATACAACATTTCGTGACCCTGGAAGACCCCACAAAATCTTCACTGTTCTCATCACACGCTATACGAGCCATCCTAAGGGGCATCCAGAAACAACAACCAGTGATTAGAACTAAGCGCTTACCCATTACGGGGCCCATCTTCAGGGATATGTCGACTATTCTGGCTACTTCGCCATTCGGTCTCCTGCCCAGCACGGTCCTACAAGCAGCCATATAGTTGGCTTACTACGGGTTCACCTATAACCACCCCACAGACCAAGTATTACGCAGACGGCACTTGCTTCGCCACCAAGACCATTTCATCCTTCACCTCGAGGTTTCTTAAACCCAGGAAACAGGCTCTGGAGTGGACATTTCACCTCTACAGAACCAATAACAGCTGGTGTCCAGTCACCGTACTTAACCGTCTCCTCTCACTCCTGCCTGAACAATCGGACACCAGTCCTCTTCTACCATTCCCAGTTAAACCCTTAAACGCATGTCACTTTGTAAAACACATAAGGATACTTCTCCGCAATCTTCACCTTAAACCCAGTCAGTACTCCGGACACTCCTTCCGCATCGGAGCAGCCTCCGCAGCAACCCGCCAGGGGGTTCCAGACCACATCATCAAAAGACTAGGCAGATGGAAATCAGCCTGCGTCGCCCGGTATATACCCAATCCTCAAGTAGAGATGGCACAGGCATTCTCCAAATTGGCTCAATGAATACCTGAAAACCAATTATATATTATATCCCTACCTGAATGTTTTTGCCCCCTTATTTTGGCATACCGGCCATTAGACCAAGGCACACTTTCAGGTCCATTTCATATGGTAAGTCCACACTTCCAGGTCTATTTCCGATGGTAAGTCTTATCTTTATTATTAAGTGTTATCTATGTCCATATCGGACATAGGGCTCCGACCATAAGTAGGAAGGCCAGTATGGTGGCCTGAATTTATGGGAGGAGCCCGGTGGGTATTTAAGCAGCCCGCTCACCTGTGGTGCTTGTCGGTTTCCTGTGCGCGATACCCACCCTCCCATCCCCATTTCAAGGCATTCATTTCATTTCATTCATTTCATCTCATTTCTCTCTACAGAATAATCATTTCTTAAAACCAGGGTATGCCCCCTTATTTTGGCATACCGGCCATTAGACCAATGCACACTTTCAGGTCCATTTCATATGGTAAGTCCACACTTCCAGGTCTATTTCCGATGGTAAGTCTTATCTTTATTATTAAGTGTTATCTATGTCCATATCGGACATAGGGCTCCGACCATAAATATATATATATATATATATACATATATATATATATACATATATATATATATATATATATATACATATATATATATATACATATATATATATATACATATATATATATATATATATATATATATATATATATATATATATATATATATACATATATATATATATATATACATATATATATATATATATATATACATATATATATATATATATATATACATACATATATACATATATACATATATATATATATATATATATATATATATATATATATATATATATATATATATATATATATATATATATATATATATACACACACAGTGCCTTGAAAAAGTATTCATACCCCTTGAAATTTTCCACATTTTGTCACGTTACAACTGAAAACATAAATTTTATTTTTATTGGGATTTTATGAGATAGACCAATACAAAGTGGCACATAATTGTGAAGTGGAAGGAAAATGATGAATGGTTTTAATTTTTTTTTACATATAAATATGTGTAAAGTGTGCCGTGCATTTGTATTCATCCCCCCTGAGTCAATACTTTGTAGAACCGCCTTGCAAGTCTTTTTGGGGATCTAGAGATATTTTTGCAAAATAGCTCAGGTTCTGTCAGATTGGATGGAGAGCATCTGTGAACAGCAATTTTCAAGTCTTGCCACAGATTCTCAATTGGATTTAGGTCTGGACTTTGACTGGGCCATTCTAACTCATGAATGTGCTTTGATCTAAACCATTCCATTGAAGCTCTGGCTGTATGTTTAGGGTCGTTGTCCTGCTGGAAGGTGAACCTCCGCCCAGTCTCTTTTGCAGACTCTAACAGGTTTTCTTCTAAGATTGTCCTGTATTTGGCTCCACCCATCAACTCTGACGAGCTTCCATGTCCTTGCTGAAGAAAAGCATCCCCACAAGATGATGTTACCACCACCATGTTTCACGATGGGGATGGTGTGTTCAGGGTGATGTGCAGTGTTATGCCGCGTACACACGACCTGACTTTCCGGCAGAAAAAGTCCGGAATCATTCCATCAGACATTCCGATCGTGTATGGGCTTCATCGGACTTTCTCTTTCAAAATTCTGACGGACCTAGAAATAGAACATGTTTTAGATCTTTCCGATGGAATCAATCCCTATCAGGAAAACCATTCATCTGTATGCTATTCCAAGGGACCAAAAACAACAAAAGGGCAACTATTGGCTACTGGCTATTGAACTTCCTTTTTCTAGTCCCGTCTTACAACATCGTGTTCTAAACGATCGGACTTTGGTGTGATCGTGTGTAGGCAAGTCCGTTTTAGCAGAACTCCGTCGGAACTCCGTCGAAAAAAACGTTCATTCCGATGGAAAAAACGGTCGTGTGTACGCGGCATTAGTTTTCCACCACACATAGCGTTTTGCTTTTAGGCCAAAAAGATAAATTTTGGTCTCATCTGACCAGAGCACCTTCTTCCACATGTTTGCTGTGTCTCCCACATGGCTTCTTGCAAACTTCAAATGAGACTTCTTATGGCTTTCTTTCAACAATGGCTTTCTTCTTGCTACTCTTCCATAAAGGTCAGATTTGTGGAGAGCACGACTAATAGTTGTCCTGTGGACAGATTCTCCCACCTGAGCTGTGGATCTCTGCAGCTCCTCCAGAGTTACCATGGGCCTCTTGGCTGCTTCTCTGATTAATGATCTCCTTGCCCGGCCTGTCAGTTTAGGTGGACGGCCATGTCTTAGTAGGTTTGCAGTTGTGCCATACTCTTTCCATTTTCGGATGATGGATTGAAAAGGGCTCTGTGAGATGTTCAAAGCTTGGGATATTTTTTTATAACCTAACCCTGCTTCAAACTTCTCCACAACTTTATCCCTGACCAGTCTGGTGTGTTCCTTTGCCATCATGATGGTGTTTTGTCACTAAGATTCTCTAACAAACCTCTGAGGGCTTCACAGAACAACTGTATTTATACTGAGATTAAATTACACACAGATGGACTTTATTTACTAATTAGGTGACTTCTGAAGGCAATTGGCTTCTACTAGATTTTCGTTAGGGATATCAGAGTAAAGGGGGCTGAATACAAATGCATGCCACACTTTTCATGTATTTATTTGTAAAAAATGTTAAAAACCATTTATAGTTTTCCTTCCACTTCACAATTATGCACCACTTTGTGTTGGTCTATCATATAAAATCCCAATAAAATACATTGCATTTTCGGTTGTAATATGACAAAATGTAGAAAATGTCAAGGGGTATGGGTATGAATACTTTTTTAAGGCACTATATATATATATATATATATATATATATATATATATATATATATATATATATACATATATATATATATATAAATATATATATACACACAGTATCTCACAAAAGTGAGTACACCCCTTACATTTTTGTAAATATTTTATTATAACTTTTCATGTCACAACACTGAAAAAATGACACTTTGCTACAATGTAAAGTAGTGAGTGTAAAGCTTGTATAACAGTGTAAATTTGGTGTCCCTTCAAAATAACTCAACACACAGCCATTAATCTCTAAACCGCTGGCAACAAAAGTGAGTACACCCCTACGTGAAAATGTCCAAATTGGGCCCAAAGTGTCAATATTTTGTGTGGCCACCATCATTTTCCAGCACTGCCTAACCCTCTTGGGCATGGAGTTCACCAGAGCTTCACAGGTTGCCACTGGAGTCCTCTTCCACTCCTCCATGACGACACCACGCATAACACATTGATGTTACAGACCTTGCTCTCCTCCACCTTCCATTTGAGGATGCCTCACAGATGCTTAATAGGGTTTAGGTCTGGAGACAGGCTTGGCCAGTCCATCACCTTTACCATCAGCTTCTTTAGCAAGGCAGTGGCCGTCTTGGAGGTGTGTTTGGGGTCGTTATCATGTTGGAATACTGCTCTGTGGCCCGGTCTCCGAATTGAGGGGATCATGCTCTGCTTCAGTATGTCACAGTACATGTTGGCATTCATGGTTTCCTCAATGAACTGTAGCTCCCCAGTGCCGGCAGCACTCATGCAGCCCCAGACCATGACACTCCCATCACCATGCTTGACTGTAAACAAGACACATTTGTCTTTGTACACCTCACCTGGTTGCCGCCACACACACTTGACACCATCTGAACCAAATAAGTTTATCTTGGTCTCATCAGACCACAGAACATGGTTCCAGTAATCCATGTCCTTAGTCTGCTTGTCTTAAGCAAACTGCTGGCTTTCTTGTGCATAATATTTAGAAGAAGCTTCCTTCTGGGACGACGGCCATGCAGACCAATTTGATGCAGTGTGCGACGTATGGTCTGAGCACTGACAGTCTGACCCCCCACCCCTTCAACCTCTGCAGAAATGCTGGCAGAACTCATGCATCAATTTCCCAAAGACAACCTCTGGATATGACGCTGAGCACGTGCACTCAACTTGTTTGGTCAATATGGCAAGGCCTGTTCTGAGTAGAACCTGTCCTGTTAAACCACTGTATGGTCTTGGCCACCATGCTGCAGCACAGTCTCAGGGTCTTGGCAATCTTCTTATAGCCTAGGCCATCTTTATGTAGAGCAACAATTCTTTTTTTTCAGATCCTCGGAGAGTTCTTTGCCATGAGGTGCCATGTTGAACTTCCAGTGACCAGTATGAGAGAGTGAGAGAAATAACACCAAATTTAACACACCTGCTCCCCATTCACACCTGAGACCTTGTAACACTAACTAGGGGGAAAATGACTAGTGGTGCCCAATTTGGACATTTTCACTTAGAGGTGTACTCACTTTTGTTGCCAGCGGTTTACAGGGCCTTGCAAAAGTATTCACCCCCCTTGGCTTTTTACCTATTTTGTTACATGACAGCCTTTAGTTCAATGTTTTTTAATCAGAATTATATGTGATGGATCAGAACACAATAGTCTAAGTTGGTGAAGTAACATTTGAAAAATATATACATAAAACTATTTTTCAGAAATAAAAAACAGATGATTGGCATGTGTGTATGTATTCACCCCCTTTTGTTATGAAGCCCATAAAAAGCTCTGGTGCAACCAATTACCTTCAGAAGTCACATAATTAGTGAAATGATGTCCACCTGTGTGCAATCTAAGTGTCACATGATCTGTCATTACATATACACACCTTTTTGAAAAGCCAGAGGCTGCAACACCTAAGCAAGAGTCACCACTAACCAAACACCGCCATGAAGACCAAGGAACTCTCCAAACAAGTAAGGGACAATGTTGTTGAGAAGTACAAGTCGGGGTTGGTTATACAATAATATCCAAATCTTTGATGATCCCTAGGAGCACCATCAAATCTATCATAACCAAATGGAAAGAACATGGCACAACAGCAAACCTGCCAAGAGACGGCCGCACACCAAAACTCACAGACCGGGCAAGGAGGGCATTAATCAGAGAGGCATCACAGAGACCTAAGGTAACCCTGGAGGAGCTGCAGAGTTCCACAGCAGAGACTGGAGTATCTGTACATAGGATGACAATAAGCCGTACGCTCCATAGAGTTGGGCTTAATGGCAGAGTGGCCAGAAGAAAGCCATTACTTTCAGCAAAAAACAAAATGGCACGTTTTGAGTTTGAGAAAAGTCATGTGGGAGACTCCCAAAATGTATGGAGGAAGGTTCTCTGGTCTGATGAGACTAAAATTGAACTTTTTGGCCATCAAAGAAAACAATATGTCTGGCGCAAACCCAACACATCACATCACCCAAAGAACACCATCCCCACAGTGAAACATGGTGGTGGCAGCATCATGCTATGGGGATGTTTTTCAGCAGTCAGGACTGGGAAACTGGTCAGAGTTGAGGGAAAGATGGATGGTGCTAAATACAGGGATATGAGCAAAACCTGTACCACTATGTGTGTGATTTGAGGCTAGGACGGAGGTTCACCTTCCAGCAGGACAATGACCCCAAACCCTTCTTGTATTCTCTGTATTAAAGTGTTACTAACCCCAGGACCATGCATTCACTATATCTGGTCTCCCACAGTAAACAGAACATGGACATGCAATTTTTTTTTTTAAATATAAACTGCTAAATACCTTTTCTCATCAGCAGTATGTAGCAGTCTTGTGACTTCTATCAGTTCTTAGTAACACTTGTAGGAGGAGTTATCATTCTCCCCTGATCCTCTGTCTGGACAGTGCTGATTGGCCCTGTTCTGATCACATGCACTCTCCCAAGAAAAAAAAAATCTCTAGCCATACACACCAAAGCATGTGCAGCCGTCCCCTGGCTTTGTAAATATTAGGTTATTTTTTGCAGATAGTGGAAAAAGGGGAGGTTCAGAGAAGACAGGATCAAACAGCCTTCATACACAATACAGAGGATTAACTCCCTAGGTCCCACAGTGAGTATAACCAGCATGCTTTACTGCATATACAGACTGATTTTACTGTGTGGGTTTAGTAACACTGAGTGCAGAGCCCCCCCCCCCCTTATATTTACCTGAGCCTGATTTTGATCCAGCACTGCTTGCAAGAACTCTCTCGCTCCTCCATTGGCTCCCACTGCTGTCAATCACAGCCAGTAAGGAGGGGGTGGACACATAAAGTGTGGCTCAGGAGCAAGCCCACAGATGTGCCCCTGTAGCAAGCAGGTTGCTATGGGGGCACTTGGCAGGTGAGGGCGGGGTGAAGCCAGGAGCGCCAGCAGAAGTGGAGGATCAGGGCTACAAAACCACAAAACCATTGCATAGAGCAGGTAAGTATAAAATGCCCATCAGTGCAGCCGCATCAGCATACATCAATGAAGGAGAAAAATTTCCTGTTTGCAAAAAATGTTAACAAATTATGAAAAAAAAATTTTTTTCTGGCTTTTTCGTTTCTTTAGCAAAAAATAAAAAACTCAGTGATGATTAAATACAACCAAAAGAAAGCTCTATTTGTATGAAAAAAAATGATAAAAATTTCATTTGGGTGACTGCGCAATTGTCATTTAAAGTGTGACAGAGCTGAAAGCTGAAAATTGGGCAGGAAGGGGGTAAAAGTGCCCTGTGTTGAAGCGGTTAAGCTCTGAATAAATTGTTTGAGTTATATATATATTCCTATAGTATTAATGGAATGAAGGATAAGATATAGGATAGGTCATAGTATAGAGTAGAGCAGGATAGGCTGTATAATAGTAAGGGATGGTCGTCCAACTATATCAAACATAGAAATTACATTTAGAGGAGAAATCAAAGATTTATTACGTATACAAAGGAAGGCAGAAATAGTTTAAAAATAGCTTCTTTTGCTTTGGCAATGAGCACTTTTCTAATTACAAGGTATCCACCCAGTTATTCGGGGAAAGCATTTGCAGCCCAGGCTTTTAGTCACGGAGTTCTGATTAAGCGGAGTGTCATTCTTCTTGGTGATAAATGGACATTATCTAAGGAGAATTTACAGATGAAGTAGCTAAATTAATTTCCATCATGCCTTTTATTTCATCGAGCTTCGTGACTTTTCCTCAAGAGTTCCTTCAACGTTGGCAGCTAAAAGCATCCAAAATTCACTTTGCTTGTAAATTCTACCAGTCAGTCTGTAGCCAGGCACTATTGTAATGAGGTTTCAAATAATCTCTGATTTCCAGAGTACATAAATCAAAAGTATAGGAGTAAAAGCTATGCTGCACTGTGTAAGCAAGTGACAAATCTTTTAATGCTTAATGCCTAACTCCATTAAGGCCTGCCTCTATGAGGTGCTAACACTAACTAGCACTAAACAAGAGGGGAGGACAGAGGGAGAAAATAACATAGTAAACAAGTTGTAGTGGCCAAAATCCTCTACTAGTTTGAGGTTTACATAATCCTATTCGGCAGGTTTTTTTATGGTGCTCCTGGGTGGATCTTGGTATACCATGGCATTATTTAGAACCAGGGGATACTGCATGTTTGAGTCCTTTTTAAGGGTACCCTATGATAAGACGACTTGAACTATGGAAACCTTTGCCCAAAAAAGGCAAGCAGAAATCAAATCAGTATAGCCAGTGGTCTCCCAGAAGCTGACCTGTTCCTCATTTATGTCTTGCCATGCCTTATTTTGCACTTCTGAGTGAAGTCAGCCATCTTGGTAGATGGAGGACTTTCCTTCCAAAGGTCAGAGCTGCCACTGATGACTGGTAATCTGATGACTGAAGGGGGAATATTCAAAAAGAAGCAGCAAGAAGCAGCAGCAAGAGAGGTGCTGAAATCCCAGACCCAAATAATGAATGAAACAGAAGCAGGGAGTGTCTTGCACTGCAGGTCCTCAGGTACAGCTTCCTCTCCAGTAAAGAGAACAGTGAGAAGGAAAGCAGTCACATCACCAAATCTCACTCCAGATCTGGTGAGACTAGCAGTCAGAGTCAGTAATGCCTTAGATAAGTGCACACAGCAGATACAGTGAAGACGGAAAGTATTCAGACCCCCTTAAATTTCTCACTCTTTGTTATATTGCAGCCATTTGCTAAAATCATTTAAGTTCATTTTTTTTCCTCATTAATGTACACACAGCACCCCATATTGACAGAAAAACACAGAATTGTTGACATTTTTGCAGATTTATTAAAAAAGAAAAACTGAAATATCACATGGTCCTAAGTATTCAGACCCTTTGCTCAGTATTTAGTAGAAGCACCCTTTTGATCTAATACAGCCATGAGTCTTTTTGGGAAAGATGCAGAGATGCTCAATTGGGTTTAAGTCAGGGCTCTGGCTGGGCCATTCAAGAACAGTCACAGAGTTGTTGTGAAGCATTGGTCAGTTCACTATAGGAGAGGACATTGACTATTATCAGGAACCAACAGTAAGAGGCAGCTCATATTCCCATAATCAGCATGTAACATACTGCAAGTAAGTGAATAAAAGTTATTTTCTAAAAGTTACTGGGCTGTCTACTGGTTGGAAATTCATGCAGGGGGTGGAAGAACGAAAGCAATTAACAGAGAGGCCTGAACACACACAGCAGCTCCCAAGGGAGTAGTGCACTACAGCTGTAAGAAGAATCGACTGCAATAAGACAGATAACTAGTGCCTGTATGCCTGTATGCATCACATGCTTTCACATTATGAAAAACTTACCTGTAAAACAGTAAGGAGCGGGGGGGGGTGCAAAGGATGCCATAATCGCCTAGACAAAAGTTGCGGAAGTGGCAGTGTGTAGCGATAACGTAATGGGTACTTTTACCCTGTGACGGCTGACAATGCTTCCATCTTTACTTGCTCTTCCTTCCGGGTTCGCAGGCTCCAGCTGTTTAAATGGCAAACTCCTATGCACAGGAGGCATGGTCACAGGATAGCACTCTTATGTCACATTCAGTGTGCCCTTAATTCAGAGTCCAGTGTGCATGCACCCAGGGCTCGTGCTACCACTAGGCAAACTAAGCGGCCGCCTAGGGAGCACTGCTGCCTAGGACGCCCGGCCACTGGTGTTCCTAATTTCTTCTCTCTGCAGCAAGCAACTAAGTTTCAGAATCAGCAGGCAGCCTTGGCTACGTTCGCACATAGTGTTAGAGGCGCAGCAGCAGCAGAGGACTGTGTCTGTGTTCCGACTCCCAAATAAATGAAAGCAAGCAAACATTTATTGATGAGCACTGGTAGAGTGCATTGATGGGCACTGATAGGCTGCATTGATGGGCGCTGGTAAAGCTGCATTTGATGGGCGCTGGTGAGGATGCATTTGATGGGTGCTGGTAGGCAGCATTTGATGGGCGCTGGTAGGCTGCATTTGATGGGCGCTGGTGAGGCTGCATTGATGGGTGCTGTTAAGGCTGCATTGATAAGCGCTGGTGAGGCTGCATTGATGGGCGCTGGTAGGCTGCATTTGATGGGCACTGGTGAGGGTGCATTGATGGGCGCTGGTGAGGCTGCATTTGATAGGTGCTGGTGGGCTGCATTTGATTGGCGCTTCGTTAAAAAGGAGGGGTATACATGGGCAAGGCAAAGGGGGTGGAGCCAGGGGGGCAGCAAAATGGGGTTTCGTCTAGGGTGTCAAAAATCCTTGCACCAGCCCTGCATGCACCAGTGACATCACTGGCTGCAAAACATGTGACTATCTCCTAAACAGTGATGTGACAAAGCAGAGTTTACTACCATTTCAAACGGAACATTTAGATATGTTAACTGAGCTTAGGCAGTGCCATAAATAAAATTTACTTTTTGTCTTGAATTCCTCCTGAAAAATAGCAGTCTCATGGTTATATACAGTGGGGATGGAAAGTATTCAGACCCCCTTAAATTTTTCACTGTTTGTTATATTGCAGCCATTTGCTAAAATCATTTAACTTTATTTTTTTTCCTCATTAATGTACACACAGCACCCCATATTGACAGAAAAACACAGAATTGTTGACATTTTTGCATATTTATTAAAAAAGAAAAACTGAAATCTCACATGGTCCTAAGTATTCAGACCCTTTGCTGTGACACTCATATATTTAACTCAGGTGCTGTCCATTTCTTCTGATCATTCTTGAGATGGTTCTACACCTTCATTTGAGTCCAGCTGTGTTTGATTATACTGATTGGACTTAATTAGGAAAGCCACACACCTGTCTATATAAGACCTTACAGCTCACAGTGCATGTCAGAGCAAATGAGAATCATGAGGTCAAAGGAACTGCCTGAAGAGCTCAGAGACAGAATTGTGGCAAGGCACAGATCTGGCCAAGGTTACAAAAAAAATTTCTGTTGCACTTAAGGTTCCTAAGAGCACAGTGGCCTCCATAATCCTTAAATGGAAGATGTTTGGGATGACCAGAACCCTTCCTAGAGCTGGCCTTCCGGCCAATCTGAGCTATCGGGGAAGAAGAGCCTTTGTGAGAGAGGTAAAGAAGAACCCAAAGTTCGCTGTGGCTGAGCTCCAGAGATGCAGTCGGGAGATGGGAGAAAGTTGTAGAAAGTCAACCATCACTGCAGCCCTCCATCAGTCGGGGCTTTATGGCAGAGTGGCCCGACGGAAGCCTCTCCTCAGTGCAAGACACATGAAAGCCCGCATGGAGTTTGCTAAAAAAAACACCTGAAGGACTCCAAGATGGCGAGAAAGATTCTCTGGTCTGATGAGACCAGGATAGAACTTTTTGGCCTTAATTCTAAGTGGTATGTGTGGAGAAAACCAGGCACTGCTCATCACCCGTTCAATACAGTCCCAACAGTGAAGCATGGTGGTGGCAGCATCATGCTGTGGGGGTGTTTTTCAGCTGCAGGGACAGAATGACTGGTTGCAATCGAGGGAAAAATGAATGAGGCCAAGTACAGGGATATCCTGGACGAAAACCTTCTCCAGAGTGCTCAGGACCTCAGACTGGGCCGAAGGTTTCCCTTCCAACAAGACAATGACCAATGCCCCTCTGAAAGACACTGTGGGTTGTAGATATTTAGAAGCTCCAGGCCATCACCGCCCTAATCTCTGACTTCTGTAATCCTCCCGGCGTTAGTTCAGGAAAGTACCAGACCAATAAGCACTGCTGGGTTGCACACCCTTGCTCTCTCCCATCGATGGTCCATGATTGCCACAGAAGGTCGATCCCAGTTTACTACGTCCTCTTTGCAGCCACTTCCCGCTCCACATGATCGGATACATCCCAGGCTGGGATGTCCGGCCCTCTCTCCAGATCACATAGTTGCTGTACTTGTGGACTATCCAAGCATCCATAAGTAGCCAGTTAGGCACTTAAGCTGTTGCCCTGTTTTGGAAGTCAATTGGGACAACGCACCCTAACCCGTCTGCGCACTTGCAGTCCAAGGCCTTTTTCAGCATTACTGTATGACCATACTACAAGTAATACCGGGGGTCCGGCAGTCTTTTTTGAGTGTCCTCTTCTCCTCTAACGGAGACGGAGTAACTTTTCGTGTGCTGACCCTGCTTCAGCACCAGAACACGGTCTTTATAAATTGCTCTCCCAAGCCTCCACTCGCGAAAGATGTCCTGGAACCTAACCCACATATCATGGTCAGGTGTCCTTTGGGGTTTGGGAACATGCAAATAGTCCCAGACGAGATTACTCTCCCATTCTTTATAAGAGGCTTCAACAATTTCCATAATCTTCTCTGGCACATAGGGATAGTCTAACCCCCATTCTTGGGCAACCCTCCTCTGGACGTCCTGCTGAAACCGCGACAGCGTGGCAATTCCTTGGGCCTTCCCCGCCCAGGCAGTACATAAGAGTCCGGGGCTTGGATAGCCCTTTGCTGATAAGTGGGTGCCCACCTGTGAGAGGTATCTGAAGAACATTTGATAGAGGGTACTGGAGGTTCTGGGAAGATGGCTGTGCTCTCCGGATCCCCGGTTGAAGCACTGACTGAAGTAGAACTCCCCACTAGAACCGGAGTGGGGGAGTTCTACTTCAGGGGAGGACCAAACAAATAAGTGTTCAAGTGAACCGTACCTGTCCAGCACCTCTGGTGAACCCCAGTCTATAGCCCTTGCCTCCCCTGTCCGGCTCACCCGAGGGATCCCCCTCTTGCACTTGTGGCTCCTTCCGGACAGTTTCAACAAGGGACTTCCTTAACGAGGCCGGCATTACAGGGTGTTCTTCTGGAGACTGTCCAGTAACCTCAACAGCCTCCAGGTCCCCGACCAGGCCACAGACCTCCCCTTCAGGTCCTACCGGAACCTCTGACGCTTCCGTTTTCTTGAAACCAGGCTGAAACTCCTCTGCTACGACCTCAGGTGTTACACGGCCCTTCCAGCCTTCAGGGTCATCGAGGCTTGAGGCATACAGAGTCCGGTAGTAGAGCTGACGGAGTAATACTGCACCTCTTGTTGTTCAAATCCCAGACGTGTAAGCTGCATACCACAGTGACCGCACCGGGCCCAGGCACTGACTCCCATCGTAGGCCTCTGACAGCCGGGACAGAGCATACAAAGTCTCTCCACTCCTCCTCCGACTCCTAACGCCAGCCCTCCGGTAAGCTCCATGCGAATGCCGGTGTACACGAGGACCTGGTCCTGCACATCAGTGAGCTGCTGCATGGCGGGTGCACTCTGAACGTTCCGCGCCATCTTCCTCCGCCGTGTGTGTGGCGCGTGGCACGCTTAACGCTGGTAACTCTTCCTCCTGAGCGTGACTCCGCCCCTTCTCTCGTTGGTCCAGCGCGCGAGGAACTGTAACTCTTCATTTCTCTAGTGCACGCCATTGACCCCTGGTGGCAGGCACAGTAGAACTGCAGGTTAAAGCAGCAGTCACCGCTTCACGGCAAAAAAAATGTTCCTTGTGATGTCCCACTGTAAGGAACCAACATTTCCCTAGTAACCGGCCGCACCTCCCTTGGTGTCCATGTTTTATCCATGGGCTACAACTGTGTAGCAGGACAGTCTTGTGCAAACAGTGGTGGTGTTAGCACTATACCCACGCCAGACACCTCTGTAAAATAATGGCAAGGTGCCGCTTGTGAAGTGAGGCCCGGAATAAGACTGACTAAAAGGAGGGGTAGTGTAGGGCCGGGCATGACAGTGTGTCTAATGGACACGGAAGGGGTTAAAAATTAGGCTGAGAGGTAATATGGGAAAAGGGGAGGTAAGAGAGTTTACTTGGAAAGAAAAGGGGAGTGGTGATATTTAAGGGGGGAGGGGGAGCAAGTGAGGTCAGTGTGAGGAAGAATTGATCAGAGAGGCAGTTTTTCCCACCCTCCCTCCCTTTAGTTTGATGGTTGAAATGTTATGAGTTGTGTGTAGTTGTTGTTGCGTATTTTTTCTTTTTCAGGAATGGATCGGGTCGTCATGACAGCTGAAATGTCCAAGGTTGAGGTGTGGCGGTATTTTATTCTGGTGGTCTTTGACGGGGGCGGTAAAAGGATGGATTTAAAGGGGTGGGGGGCTCATCATTAGCATGTTCCCCTCCGGTGTATTACTGAACGGTGGAGGGAATACTGGTTTTTGGTGGCGCTGCGGGAAACGGTTGTCTCCGAGCGGCTACAGCTGGAGGCCTATTAGTTTGAAAAATCCCGCAGTGCGGTGGTTATACATGGTTATATATATGGTTTTATATATATATATATATATTTTGAAAGGGGGCTCACCGTCAGAGACCATCAGACTGTGGTTAACATTCTACGTTATTAATATGTTATTGTTTTTTGTTATTGGTTATTTATTGGTTATTTATTGGAGTGATTTATTTTGGAGTTGGTGTTTTATAATAAAGGCTGTTGTGGCCATATTACTCCAAAATAAAAGTGTGGTCTCATCATTTTAGGTGGGAATTTTAAGTGGAAGGGTGGAGTATAAAAGGGGGAATTATGGAAATGGATGGAGGTAACATTTAGACTACACTAGTCATGGTCACGTATGACTACACAAGTTACAGTCACTGAAATGCAGGGTCTGTCTCTTTTTTTTTTTTTTTTTTTGGTTGCTAGGAGTAACGGGTTAACAGAAAGACAAATCTCGGTGGGACCTCCATGTAGCGCACTACTCCCTTGGGAGCTGCTGTGTGTGTTCAGGCCTTTCTGTTAATTGCTTCCGTTCTTCCACCCCCTGCATGAATTCACAACCAGTAGACAGCCCAGTAACTTTTAGAAAGAAACTTTTATTCACTTACTTACAGTATTTTACATGCTGATTATGGGAATATGAGCTGCCTCTTACTTCTTGGTTCCTGATGATAGTCAATGTCCTCTCCTATAGTGAACTGACCAATGCCCCTCTGAAAGACACTGTGGGTTGTAGATATTTAGAAGCTCCAGGCCATCACCGCCCTAATCTCTGACTTCTGTAATCCTCCCGGCGTCAGGAAAGTACCAGACCAATAAGCACTGCTGGGTTGCACTCCCTTGCTCTCTCCCATCAATGGTCCACGATTGCCACAGAGGTGCGGTGCAGTGAGACACGTTGCATTTTATTGCAGTACACTGGACATGATCGCATGTCACTGTACAGCAGCGCAGTGCACTGCTCTGCCATACAGTGATATGAATGAAGTGCCACTTTTATGCAGTTCAAATAAAGTTTCTAAAATTCTAAAAAACAAACAACAAAAAAGGGAGCCATGTGATGCACGGAAACACGCCCTACACCACCCTGTACTGTTGGCTTACTGCAGCTGGAATGGAAAGGTGCCGGACAGGAAACCACTGCGCTGTAATGTGCAGCAGCTATCCGTTGCTGTGTGAACTGGCCCTCATATGCTCTTTAGCTTGTACTTACTACTTACTGGTCCTTTAAAAATAACTTTGCAATCTACAAATAAGTGGAAAAAAGAAAACAGATAAGTTTTTGCCCCCTTGACAGGGATCAGATTTCTGTGACACCAGGGACAGTTGCCCTCTGGCTTTTGTCAAACTACTTCTCTAATGATAACCAAGCCGATGGATTGACAGGGGCTGGTCAACCGGAAGTCTCAGACCCCTGGGCCCGGTGTGAGTAATCTTCGAACTCCGGTTAAATTAGCACGCTTTCGTGGCTCAACATTCTATAAGTTACCACAGCAACCAGCATCCTTTCCTATGGCGAATACCGGAGAACACAGGACACTACATGTTTGCATGAACATGTTACTGTGTGCATTTGAGATGGGAATACACACACCGCATTAAGTCAATGGCTGCATTATCTAAAAGAGCTCGTGTTCAGAATACCAAGAGCTCCTAATTGAGTGATGTGCCGGTTATGCCTGGTGAATTATGAAAGGCTCATAAGTTTTCTTTGGAATAATGAGAGATTAGAACAGTTAATTCACTTTAACATATTTGTTTAACAGAATCATCCTACGATCCGGAGAATGTAAATAAAACAGCTAATAAGACGGCTTGTGTGCATCGAGGTATCCGAAGGCTGGAAGCAACTAATAGAGCAAGAAGCTTGCCAACGGAAAACATGCAGAGCAGTACTGCAACTTTAGCCATAGCACACCATTTCTATGGGGCCCGAGAATGGAAGGCTTGCATGCAACAGTGTAGCAATGGTGGAAGGCTGTAAGCAGCAAATAGAGCAAAAAGATCACACTACGTCTGTGGGGCCCGAGGGTGGGAAGTAGGCTGCCTTTCTGGCTGATAGCCAATATCAGGTGCCGATATTCTGTACATTTAAAGTTTTTTTATTTTTACACTGTCTCTTTAATTAATTTATTTTTTTATCACTTTTATTGCTGTCACAATTGTCTTTGTGACAGTAATAGACGGGGGCAGGTACTCTTTATGGAGGGATCTGGGGTCTATAAGACCCCAAACTCCTCCTCCTCTTGAACTCTTGAATGTATTCAAAACAACAACTTGAAGCAATATCGATAATATCAGTACGTTTCTGGCCGATAGCGATACTTTGAAAAATGTGAATATCGGCCCCCGATAATCGGCCGCTTTGATATTCGGTCAACCAATAGTGGGAAGACTTACTTGCACCAATGTAGCAGTGGTGGAAGGCTGAAAGCAACTAATAGAACAAAATGCTTGCCCTTGGAAACAATGTAGAGCAGTGATGTAACTATAGCCATAGCAGACCACACCACCTCTATGGGGCCCATGGATGGAAGGCTTGCATGCAGTGGGGGAAGGCTGGAAGCAAGTAATAGAGCAAAAAGCTTGCACTCTGGAAACATGTAGAGCAGTGGTATGACTATAGCCATAGCAGACCACATCACTTCTATGGGGTCCGATGGTGGGTGGGCTTGAGTGCAACAGTGTAGCAATGGTGGAAGGCTGGAAGCAACAAATAGAGCAAAAAGACCACAATACTTCTATGGGGCCCCAAGGGTGGGAAGGCTTGCTTGCACCAATGTAGCAATCGTGAAAGGATACAAGCAACTAATAGAACAAAAAACTTGCACTCAAAAATACGTGTAGAGCAGTGGCATTGCTATAGCCATAGCAGACCACGCAGCTGCCGTGGGGTCCAAAGATGGGAAGGCTTGTGTGCACCAGTATGGCAGCGGTGGAATGCTTGAAGTAACCAATAGAACAAAAAGCTTGCCCTCAAAACATGCAGACCAGTGACGTAACTATAACCATAGCAGACCACACCACTTCTTTGGGCCCCCAGGGTGGGAAGGATAGCACCGGTGTAGCAGTGGTTGAAGCCTGGAAGAAACAACTAATAGAACAAAAAGCTTGCACTCAGAAAACATGTAGAGCCCTGATGTAACTATAGCCATAGCAGACCAAACCACCTCTATGGGGCCCGAGAATGGAAGGCTTGCGTGCAACAGTGTAGCAATGGTGGAAGGCTTGAAGCAACTCATAGAACAAACAGCTTGCCCTCAAAAAAACATGTAGAGTAGTGATGTTACTATAGCCATAGCAGACCACACCACTTCTATGGGGCCCCAGGGTGGGAAGGCTTTCATGCACCAGTGTAGCACTGGATGGAAGAAACTATTAGAACAAAAAGCTTGCCCTGTAAAAACATGTAGAGCAGTGATTTACCTATAGCTATAGCAGACCACATCACTTCTATGGGGCCTGAGGGTGGGAAGGCTTGCGTGCAATAGTGAAGCAGTGGTGGAAAGCTGAAAGCAACTAATAGAACAAACAGCTTGCACTCAGAAAACATGTAGAGCAGTGGTATGACTATAGCCATAGCAGACCACACTACTTCTATGGGGCCCCAGGGTGAGAAGGCTTTCATGCACCGTTGCAGCAGTGGTGGAGGGATGGAAGAAACTATTAGAACAAAAAGCATGCCCTGTGAAAACATGTAGAGCAGTGATGTAACTATAGCTATAGCAGACCATACCAGTTCTATGGGGCCCGAGGGTAAGAAGGCTTGCTTGCAATGGTGTAGCAGTGGGGGAAGGCAAAAAGCAACTAATAGAACAAAAAGCTTGCCCTTGGTAAATATGTAGAGCAGTGATGCAACTATAGCCATAGCAGACCACACTACTTCTATGGGGCCCAAGGATGGAAGGCTTGCATGCACCGGTGTAGCAGTGGTGGAAGGCCTGCAAGCAACTAATAGAACAAAAAGCTTGCTCTCAGAAAACTTGTAGAGCAGTGATGTAACTTTAGCATTAGCAGACCACACCACTTCTATGGGGCCCGAGGGTGGGAAGGCTTGCGTGCATCGGTGTAGCAGCGGTGGAAGGCATGGAGCAGCTAATAGAACCAAAAAACTTGCACTCGGAAAATATATAGAGCAATGGCATAACTATAGCTATAGCAGACCACGCAGCTGCTATGGAGCCCGAGGGTGGGAAGAGGGCCTCACTAAGGAGGTTGTCTGAAGTCTCTGTTCTAGAAGAGCTAACATCAGATGAGCAGAATCATGCTGTTGCTAGTCAATCGCGTATGTGATCCCCCAATATGTGAATAGATTTATTGCCTTTAGAGTTTCTGGGCATTCAGACCAGCACTTCGATATTAAAGTAGAACTGGTGGTAAAAAAAATTATTTTAATTTTGGAGGGGAGAGCTGGAGAAAGAGCACTGTAGCCAGCTGGAGCAGGGGTAAAGTAAGTAATGCAGCCTCTTCAGCTCCCCTTGGATGCAACAGGCATTTAACCAGGGGACCCCACTGTAAGGGTAGATTGTGTATAATATTTGATTTGAGATTAAAAGTTGAACTGAAGGCAAAACTTTTTTTTTCTTTTTGGATAGAAGAGAGTTCTTGTCATTTTTTTTTTTTTTGCCATTGGGGACATTTACCTTCAGTTACATAGTTTATAAAATTGAAAAAAGACTCAGGCCCATCCAGTTCTATGTTTGTATGATTTTCATTCTCTAACCATTCCATATAGCCCTGTATGTTCTGCTTCAAGAGGAAGACATCTAAACGTTTTTTGAAGTTGTCGACACTCTCAGCTAGTACCACTTCATGGGAGAGGGAGTTCCACATTTTTCCTGCTCTTACGGTAAAGAACCCTTTCTTCAGTCTTATGCCCCGTACACACAGTCGGACATTGATCGGACATTCCAACAACAAAATCCATGGATTTTTTCCGACGGATGTTGGCTCAAACTTGTCTTGCATACACACGGTCACACAAAGTTGTCGGAAAATCTGATTGTTCTAAACACGGTGACGTAAAACACGTCGGGACTATAAACGGGGCAGTAGCCAATAGCTTTCGTCTCTTAATTTATTCTGAGCATGTGTGGCACTTTGTGCGTCGGATTTGTGTACACACGATTGGAATTTCCGACAACGGATTTTGTTGTCGGAAAATTTTATAGCAAGCTCTCAAACTTTGTGTGTCGGAAATCCAGATGGAGCCTACACACGGTCGGAATTTCCGACAACAAAGTCCTATCACACATTTTCCATCGGAAAATCTGACCGTGTGTACAGGGAATAAGAATAAACCTCCTGGGGGGGGAAGGAGGCGGAGCCTAGGGGAACAGACATGCATTGTTAGAGCTCCACACCGCTGAGGAGAGAAGAGAAGGACAAAGCGGAGCCTGCAGGCTCAAAAGGTATCCATTTGAACCTTTTTGCCCCGGGGAACAAACTGTGAAAGTTTGGGCAGGAAATATGGTACTGGGAGGAAGCCGTGGCAGAAATAAAAATCACCTCACAAAAGAGCTCACAGGCACTCACTGCAGCTGAAGCAGCTCCAGTCACCTCACAAGATACAGCATCAGGGCGCTCTCACAGACAGAAAATGTCACAGCAAGACTCTCCATTTGAGTCAGATACAGAACAAATTCTCTCACAAACTTCTCCACAAGCCTCCTCAGTATCCCCAGTAATATTATTACAATTTGAAAAGATGCTTCATAAGGCTTTAAAACAAACCTCAGACCAAATAACAAAAAGCCTAACCAAAGAAATAAGAGAGCTGGGAAACCGCACCGCAGCCTTAGAAATAAAAATGGATGAAATTGAAATTACAACCCAAGAAAATATAACAGAATTGGAACAATTAAAAAAAGAGAATTTAATACTTCAAACTAAGCTCGAAGATTACGAAAATAGAGCCAGACGTTCAAACTTGCGCATAAGGGGAATACCTGAAACTGTGACAGACCTGCAATCTACTATTACTGCTCTATTACAAGAACTAAAGCCAGATATCCCTATTGAACGTTTAGAACTGGACAGAGTACACAGAGCCCTCACAGCCAAAAAGAAAGATGGACCCCCACGTGATATAATCACAAAATTTCATTATTACAGAACGAAAGAACAAATACTAATTGCTGCAAGAGAAAAAAAGGAACTTAATTTTCAAGGACACAATTATCAAATTTTTGCTGACCTATCCCAACTTACTATTACTAAAAGACGATCCATGAAACTCCAACTAATGGAACTGCAATGCCACAACATTATGTATCAATGGGGCTTCCCCTTTTCAGTCAGATTTAACTACCAAGGTACAATTTACAGAAGCAGATCAGCAGATGAACTACAACAAACCCTTTTAAAATAAAATCTGACAGAACCCACAAGCAGCAACACTCCCACACGCAGAAGAATGGCGTCATTTTCACCTTCAGGGAGCACCCAGAAAATTTCATAACAAAATGGGAATCATCATTCTCACAAAAGAGGCCGTTATGCCACATCATCCATGGACCAAGAAGATTCAATGGACTGACATCCTAATTCCTGATATCTCTTCATTTATTATACTAAGAGATGGTTCTCTATAAAAAACCTGTATTTATAACTGAATGTAACTGCATTCTGATAGTCACACACTGTGTGGGATCATGTTACATTCCAGTTATATTTCTTATTACTTCTGATTCATATAGCCTTAGAATATATAAGTGAAATAAGGAAATTCTTGTTCAGTTATATATTATCAGGTAATAACAATAGATTTATTACTTTTTAGGACAAATATGTTCAATAATCCAGAAGTAATGGAAGCTTTTTCTTTCTTTTCTTAAAACAAATATATTATTACCTAACTAGTTCCTAGAATTATGTTTTTGTTTATTCTAATCTGAAGCAATACAACCTCAATTTTATGAGTTAACATATCTAAACAGTTACATATGAATAAAATATGTAATTGTTTACTCTAAAAGGGTTAAAATCCCCAAATAATTCAAACTATCTTCATCAATACCAAAGTTATTAACAGTACCTTTCTAACTGAATTATTTAGCCTAGGGCAAGACTAACCATATACAACCACCCTGGAATAAATAATTTCAACAAAAACTATATTCTGCACTCCAATTAAGGAAACATCATTTTGATGTCTTTTGACATAGCACTTCTCTCCTGTAAGCGGAAGATCCGTGTACCCCCATTAGCCCTCCTCATTCTCCCAACCATATTATGTGGGAGTGTGACGAAGGCACTTATTCCCCTGAGAGAAATATTTATTCTCTTTCACGGGTAAATTGTGATTACTTGCAAAAAATAATTTATACAATGTATCATCTAATCTCATATGTTTTTTGTTTACTCTTTACTCCAGAATTCACTGGTTTCTTTTCTATCTATTCATCTCTTCAGTCCACACAGGTTGATCTGCGCAGTCAGCTCTGCATAACAAAAAGTAAGTCAAAACTATTTGATCTATTGCCATGGCACCACTGAATATACTTTCCCTGAATGTTCAGGGAATAAATGTCCCTCAAAAAAGGACCAAAGCCTTCCGTACTTTCCATAACAAGAAGGCTCACATAGTATGCCTCCAAGAAACACACTTCACCAAAGATTCTACTCCAAAATATATTTCTCCTTTTTATCAACAAATTTACACGGCTTCTGCCTGTACCAAGCAAAGGGGAACTCTAATTGCATTTCACCGATCCACACCATTCACCTTATCATCAGAAATTAAAGACCCAGAAGGTAGATACCTGATACTCATGGGTTATATAATGGATACAGCAATCACGGTGATTTCCTACTACGCTCCTAACAAACAACCTACACCATTCCTCTCACATATATTACAAGTGATTAATACACACAAAATAGGAACAGTGATAATGTGTGGGGATTCAAACCAGGTCCTCCTCCCATTTCTAGATAAATCACCTTTTACACCATCCAAAATAACCTCTAGATTACCTTTTTCTCAACTTCTTTCCAAATACAATCTGGTAGATTCATGGAGAGAAAGTAACCCAATGAAAAAGAAATTCACTTATTTCTCGCACCCTCATCAAACCTTCACCAGAATAGATCATATTTTTCTAACAATAGGAATGATACCAGAAATTATTGCATCAGATATAATTCCGATTCCGTGGTCTGACCATAATGCAGTATACACTACTATAGCCTCAGCCATACCAAAAGCGCATGACCCAACGTGGTACTTACTGGACATAATGCTCAAACACCCACTACATCAGAAGGCCATTGAACAAGCTTTAAAGGAATACATATCAATTAATAATACAACAGACATCTCCCCAATAACACTGTGGGAAGCTCATAAGCCTGTCTTGCGTGGTACAATACAAAGACAAATGGCACTATTTAAACGAGAACGCAAAAATCTAGCAAAAAAACTAGAACTCAATTTTAATGCAGCCTACATATCATTTCAAGATAATCCATCTCAGAGTACAAAATCTCATCTGGAAAAATCTAGATTGGAATACGATCTATTTCTCACTGAGTCAGTTGATAAATCCCTCAAACGCTCCAAACACAATTTCTACATGAATACAAACAAACCAGGTACATATTTGGCTCGGGCATTAAATTCTAACTAACAAATCTTTCAAACCAATACGTTTGAAATTATCAAAAAATGTTTACACTTGTAATCCAGTTAAAATAGTCCATAAATTTCACTCACATCTCGCAACTTTATACAAGACAAACAATGAATTTAATCCTACAGAGGCTGAATCCTTCTTCTCAAAAATAACCTTACCTGAGTTATCTCAGAATCAAAAAAGCAGTTTGGATGAGCCTATAACTATAGATGAAGTTGCTAACGCCATAAAAGACCTAAAACTTAACTAAAGGCCAGGCCCAGACGGCTACTCGGCTTTATACTATAAAACATTCTCAGAAATACTCTCTCCCATTCTCACTGAAACTTTTAACAAACTTCTAGATGGACATTCTTTTCGGCAAGAAACACTAATGGCAATTGTTTGTATGATCCCAAAACCCCTTTCTGATGATACTTCCTGTGTGAATTATCGGCCTATCTCTCTGTTAAACCTCGATATTAAATTATTAGCAAAAATAATAGCAAAACGCCTCAATAGCATTATAGGAAAATTAATACATAGAGATCAAGTAGGCTTCATGCCAAATAGACAGGCAGGCGATAATATACGCAGGGCAGTGTTATTGGCACATATTGCTAAAAAACGGAAAATCCCTTTATGTTTTCTATCTCTCGATATTAAGAGGGCATTTGAACAGTATCCTGGCAATATATGCAATATTCATTACAAAAAATGGGGTTTTGGACCCCACTTTTTAACATGGATCAAAGCATTATATAATAAACCCAAAGCCTATATAAAATATGCTGGATACAAATCTGAAGCCTTTAATATCGAAAGAGGTACCCGACAGGGTTGCCCATTATCTCCCTTATTATTTGCCCTTATACTCGAACCCATGGCCCAATACATCAGAACAAACCAAACTATAACTGGCATTGAAGTAGGAGGTATTACACACAAATTATGTATATTTGCAGACGATATATTACTTTTTCTATCATCACCACAGGTCTCTGGTCCTAACTTAATACCAGCTCTTGATGGATTTGCAGCCCTATCCGGCCTTATGATTAATCCTAAGAAATGCCTAGTGCTTAATATTTCACTCACAAACATGGAATTGATCCCGGCTAGGGCTGCACTCCCATTCACATGGGCAGAAAAATCAATCCCATATCTTGGAATTCATTTAACAGCATCTCATTCTGACTTATTCTCAACCAATTATCCTCCTGTATTAAGACAGATCACAAATCTAATAAAACAATGGTCGCAACTTCCTTTATCCTGGATAGGGAAGATTAATGCAATCAAAATGACTATTCTACCCAAATTGCTTTATCTATTCAGAGTCCTCCCTATTCCAATTCCTTCCTATTTTTTGAGAATAGTACAAAAAAGAGCAACTTCGTTTATATGGGGCTCTTCTAAACCACGTATACCTATACACACACTACATTTTCCCAAAAATAAAGGAGGCCTGGGATACCCTAATTTTACTAACTACTACAGAGCAGCACATTTGGCCAGTCTGTCCAAATACCATGCAAAACAGGAAATCCCATTATGGGTATTTATAGAGGCTTCAGAAAATGACCCTCTATTAATATCAAATTTATTATGGCTTGATCCTAAAGACCGCTTTAAAATTCATAATCCCATAACTAAACACTTCTTATCTCTCTGGGATAAACTAAAAACCAAATATCAGTTACAATCTCCACACAATCCTCTCCTTTCTTTTATCAGAAATCCGGCCTTTTATCCGGCATGGATCTACCCAAATTCTTTTAAAGCTTGGACAACATCAGGCATTCAGACACTAAATGACTTCATAGCATCTAAATCATTCCTTTCATTCCCATCGCTTAGAGAAAAATATGATCTACCAAACTCTGAGATATTTAGATATCTCCAAATCAAAAATTTCTATACACCATTCCTAAAGGGGGATACACCATTATCCCAATTATCCATTTTTGAATCAATCTGTACAAAAGATCCATTTGCTAAAGGTACAATTTCATCACTTTATAATCAATTATATGGAGTAGCAAATCTTAATAGACCCTCTTACGTTCAGAGGTGGGAGGAGGACCTGGGACGAACTTTAGAAGACACGGACTGGTCTAACATATGGCTCACATCTAAGTCATCTTCACCCAACATCTTAGCACTGGAGACAAATTATAAAGTCCTAACTCGCTGGTACCTTGTACCCGCTAGAGTAGCAAAATATTCACCTAATACCTCAGCTCTTTGTTTTCGAGGATGCCCAGAAATAGGCACATATTTACACATATGGTGGATGTGCCCAGTAATCCAAACCTTCTGGAAGGAAGTCTTCGTGATTGCATCTAAAATATTTAAAAAATAATACAACCAGATCCATATTTAACTTTACTTAATCTAAAACCGGAATGGTTAACACTCTCTCAATTCAAACTTATGATCCAACTAATAACAGCTGCAAAACAAACAGTGGCCAAGGCATGGAAATCTCCTACATTGGTACTAGCAGAAACAATTCACAGAATGAATAATACAATGTCCCATGCTAAGATGGTAGCCATCGATCAAAATCAAATTCCAAAATTTGAAAAACTTTGGCATCCTTGGATAAAACAACAGTTCCTGTCAAACTTCAATGACTCTGTCCTGTTGCCATGGTAACAGATTAAATGACTTACAGTGACACCCATTCTAAGGCTTCAAAGAGAACTAAAAAGAATAATAAACTGACGAGCGGGACAACCTTGTGGACCATACCTCTACCTTTCAACCCTTTTTCTTCTTTCTCTTTCCTTTTCTCCACCTTACGATTAAAGCTCATTATCAGAATTTATTTGACCTATATACACTCTACTTGTAAAAACTTGTAAAAAATATGTATAGTAGGTATAAATCATTTAAATACCTACAAAAGTAACTAAGGAAATGATATATATCTTTAATTTAGGTTTACGTGAACCCAATGTTTAATATTTGAAATTTCATGATATTTACCTATATAAACCCTACTGTAAAACAATGAGCTTACTTTATAGATCCTTGTAAACTTACGTTATGTATCTTTATAACATTGTATACTCAATAAACTTCTTTTAACAAGGAAAAAAAAAAAAAAAGAATAAACCTCCTTTCTTCTAACCTCAAATGTTTGTCATGTATCCTCTTTAGGGAACTTAGAGTAAACAGTTTTTCTCCTAAACCGGCAAAAAGAATTGAGGGGAAATCAAGGGTAGCCACTAGGGTCACCAGAACTGTTTTTTCTTTCAGAATGTTTCCCCTATATTGCTGCCACTCAAATTCCGTTATACTTTTAAATTTGATCCAATTTCCTGTTAAATTAGTCAAAATTGGTCAGCACTACCCGATTCAACAAACTTTTATCTAAAAATAAAAAAAGCTGGGCAAAAAATGATTGTCCACTCAGATGCGGTCACTGGTTGAATATTTAGACAGCTGCACACTCGGGGGAGATTCCTTCATTCATACCGTTTAGTGTGGAAGTGATTTTCTTACTCAGTCTACAGGGCTGAATAAGAGAATTTTAGACATGTATGGCTAGCCTAATGCCGCGTACACATGAGCAGACTTTTCGACAGGACTGGTCCGACGGTCTATCCAACGGACTTTCGGCGGACTTCCAACGGACTTTCTGAACAAACGGACTTGCCTACACACGATCACACCGAAGTCTGACGGATTCGTATGTGATGACGTACGACCGGACTAAAATAAGGAAGTTTATAGCCAGTAGCCAATAGCTGCCCTAGCCTCGGTTTTCGTCCGTCGGACTAGCATACAGACGAGCGGACTTTTCGATAGGAACTGGGTCCGGCGGAGTTGCGACGTAAAGATTTGAAACATGTTCCAAATCTAAAGTCCGTCAGATTTTCGACCGAAAAAGTCCGCTGCAGGTCCGATGAAGCCCACACACGGTCGAATTGTCCGCCGGACCAGTCCGGTCGAAAAGTCTGCTTGTGTGTACGTGGCATTAGACATATTTTATGTTAGGACCATTCACACTCCATGTAATTCAGGGACGTGCGGTGAGGTCAGTGCTTGGTTAGGCACTGGCTAGTATCAGAGCCAGATACACACAGGTTAAATACGCCGCGATTGTTAAAGTGAGTCACTTTAAACATGTAACAGCGTTGCCTTTAGAGATTTTGAAGTACTGAAGTTTGGCGCCATTCCACAAGTGCGCGCAATTTTAAAGCGTGACATGTTAGGTATCTATTTACTCTGCGTAACATCATCTTTCACAATATACAAAAAAAATTGGGCTAACTTTAGTGTTTTGTTTTGTTTTTTTTATTCATGATACAGTTTCTTTCCAGAAAATAACATTTGAAAAATGACTGCGCAAGTACCATGTAACATAAAAAGTTTTATTCCCTAGGGTGTCTGCTAAAAAATATATATATAATGTTTGGGGGTTCTAAGTAACTTTCTAGTAAAAAAAAATATGATTTTTACATATAGGAGAGAAGTGTCAGAATTGGCCTGGGTGGCAAGGGGTTAATTACCATAAGTAAGTAATATGCAAATAATTATTATATATTGTTTTTAAGGTAATTTACTATATTTTCAAAAACTGTACTCAAGCAGGGGGGCTTAACAGACAAATTACTGAAGTTTGAAGTTATAACTTCCGACCAGTAATTTCACAGTAAATAGATAAATAATAAATGATTATGATAACATATAGCATATAAATATATAATTTAGCTTGATCAAAACAGTACCTTTTCATCAGCAGATTCTCAGCCTCCCTCTTAACTATGTGAGAAAAACATGGGATTGTGGGTAAATCATATACCCATAAACCCGTGTTTTTTCCTTCTAGTTAAGAGGGCTGAGCTGAAAGCAAGCATTTGTCTTTTAGACACACGCCCCCTTCTCTGACACTGCAGTGAGAGGCGTGCCTCCACTGCAGCATTTTTATTGGGCAGCTTGGGCTAATGGTACTTTACCATTGGTCCAAGACTCCAAGCTGTCCATTGAGCTCAGTGCCTCTGACAAGAAGTGAGGAGAGGCACTGTGAGCTCATCCTCTCAGTCTGCTGCATGTAGCTTCTGACAGGCTGTGCAAGGAGCCCCGTATCTCCGGAACCATAGGTCGTAGGATCCCCGAATTGGGGATTTGACCAGTGGTTGGGTAGGACTTCAGCTACCTACCCCCCAAATTTGGGGTCTCCGTGACCCCAGGTCGATGAGCTACGACCCTCGAAGTTCGATCATTTTTAAAATTCTTTTGTTTATGGCTCTGCCTCACCTGCCTCCCCTGACTGGATGTCCCTGATGTAGATAGTGTTCTTAGCAGGAATCAGACTTAGGACTGGTGTCCAATACAGCTGGAGAGTCAGCTAATGGCCACCACTTTTTATAGTGGAACTTCACCACTACAATGGTTCCCTCCCCGTCCCACTTTCTCAGATGCAACACCAGTTTCTGCCAGGTATTTGGGGCATGTGATGGCTTTTCTGCGCATGTGCACATTTCTAATGTATGGGCACCCTTGTTGTTAGTTGTATTTGTTTGCATGTGCAGAAAGCTGGGGATTGCAACACAAAAAAAACACCTAAAAACACTAATCAGAATAATTTTTTTTTACATATTTGTAAGACAGAGGGGGAAGGACCAAAAAAATTGTTGCTACAGGGACGTAGTAATAAATCCAAAAGCAAACATGTATTATATTGCAGTTTACCAATTCTTGATGTGATGGCTGCAATCGTTAATCATTTAAATTTTTTAGGCTTTCTTTCTTCAATTTTCATCTGGTGATCTGGCCAGTAAGTCTGCTTTTCAAAAGTACAAGCTCTCCAGCAAACACTGAGAGGGGTGATTAAAATGATCAACGTTTTTTTTTTTTTTTTTTTTATGCATGTAATGCCGTGTACACAAGGGCGGACTTTTCGACCTGACTGGTCCGACGGACCGAATCCGGCGGGAGATTCGACCGTGTGTGGGCTTCATCTGACCTGCAGCGGACTTTTTCGGTCGAAAATCTGACGGACTTTAGATTTGGAACATGCTTCAAATCTTTCCGACGGACTCGAGTCCGGACGTTTGTATGCTAGTCCTACGGACGAAGACTGACACTAGGGCAGCTATTGGTTACTGGCTATCAACTTCCTTATTTTAGCCTGGTCGTACATCATCACGTACAAATCCGTCGGTCTTTGGTGTGATTGTGTGTAGGCAAGTCCGTTCGTTAGAAAGTTCGTCAGAAGTCCGTCAAAAGTCAGTAGAAAGTCCATCGGAAAGTCCGTCGGAACAGTTCAGTCGAAAAGTCCGCCCGTGTGTATAACATCTAAGGATTGGTAAACTGCAATATATTACATTTTTGGTGTGGAGTGTAATACTGCTGTGCTTTAAAAGCTCTAAAATCTAAAATTAAGTTCCAAATCTATCTTATCTATATGAAACATACAACCTTTCAATTACTAAAGCAAATCTCTTCTATTATAGAAAACAATATTTTACATCTGAATTTAACTTTATCATTTTATTATTTGCTGGTTTAACTCTGATCCGGCATTATTTTCATTTATTCTGCATTCTGTTAACAAGCAATTTTGTTTGCTGAGATAAATAATGAGACAAGACAATCAATTTTTTTCCCTTATTCTGCATTTTATTAATTTTTACTGACAACATGAAGATTGTGCTGTAACAGTGACATGAATATTAAACGTTGTTCACTGTGATATAATAATGATATGAATTATATATACAGTATATTGTGCATCATAATAGTGCTATGAATCATATATATGAAATATAGCCTAGCTCCATGTTAACACAGCAGGTTTGATTTACTAAGGAAAAGAGCGTTTTCACTTTGTAAACTGAATTTTTACAGAACTTTGTGAAAGAGGGGAAGCTAAACCCACTTTACAAAGAATACCCAAGCATGCGGAAGGAAAATTTAAAAAAAAATGAATTTTTGCTCATATTGATGTGAAGATTGAAGTCAGAACAGATCCACCTCAGTCACTAAGCTAAGTGAAAGTTCATTTTGCAAAGTAACATGCTCTACTTATTTAGTAAATCAACCCCAGCAGTGGCAGCTGGTTTTCTTTTGGAGAGGTGGCAAACAAACAAAACCCTCCCCCAGGTGGTGCGCAGGGGCGTAGGGGTGGCTAGGGGGGGCTGAAGCCCCGAATGTGACCCCAAAAAGCCCCGAGTCTATGGAATGCTGCATTCCATTGTCAACCCCGGCGCCGGGACTGATCTGATTGTGAGTGCGGGCTGAAAGTGGCCGAAAGTAGCCGACTCCCCGAGTGCCATAGCGGCCGAAAGTAGCAGAGTAAGTCCCCGAGTGCCATAGCGGGCGAGTGCGGGCGAAAGTGGGCCAGTGCCGCAGCTCCCGCCTTCTGGAGCGGGACGTGTGACGTAACGACCATCTTAGCCTTCAGGCTCCAGAAGGCGGGAGCGCTACATCCCCGCTCGGGCGGGCGGCTTTCCTCTCCTCTCCTCCTCGGCTCCTCTCTGACGGTGACAAGTGACTGACTGCCTGCTGTGACCGCACACCACGGCTGAGGTAGGTCAGACACACAGTGTGTGTATGTAGGTCAGTGTATATAGGTCAGTGGTCAGTGTATATAGGTCAGTAGTCAGTGTATGTAGGTCAGTATATATAGGTCAGGCAGGTCAGTGTATATAGGTCAGTGTATATAGGTCAGTGGTCAGTGTATACAGGTCAGTGTATGTAGGTCAGTGTATACAGGTCAGTCTATATAGGTCAGTGTATGTAGGTCAGTGTATGTAGGTCAGTGTATATAGGTCAGTGTATATAGGTCAGTGTATATAGGTCAGTGTATGTAGGTCAGTGTATGTAGGTCAGTCTATATAGGTCAGTGTATACAGGTCAGTGTATATAGGTCAGGCAGGTCAGTGTATGTAGGTCAGTGTATATAGGTCAGTGTATATAGGTCAGGCAGGTCAGTGTATGTAGGTCAGTGTATACAGGTCAGTCTATATAGGTCAGTGTATGTAGGTCAGTGTATTTAGGTCAGTGTATATAGGTCAGTGTATATAGGTCAGTGTATATAGGTCAGTGGTCAGTATATAGGTCAGTGTATGTAGGTCAGTGTATGTAGGTCAGTGTATATAGGTCAGTGTATACAGGTCAGTGTATACAGGTCAGTGTATGTAGGTCAGTGTATATAGGTCAGGCAGCTCAGTGTATGTAGGTCAGTGTATATAGGTCAGTGTATATAGGTCAGGCAGGTCAGTGTATGTAGATCAGTGTATATAGGTCAGTGTATATAGGTCAGTGTATATAGGTCAGGCAGGTCAGTGTATGTAGGTCAGTGTATGTAGGTCAGTGTATATAGGTCAGGCAGGTCAGTGTATGTAGGTCAGTGTATATAGGTCAGTGGTCAGTGTATATAGGTCAGCGGTCAGTGTATGTAGGTCAGTGTATGTAGGTCAGTGTATATAGGTCAGTGGTCAGTGTATATAGGTCAGCGGTCAGTGTATGTAGGTCAGTGTATGTAGGTCAGTGTATATAGGTCAGTGGTCAGTGTATATAGGTCAGTGTATGTAGGTCAGTGTATATAGGTCAGTGTATATAGGTCAGTGTATATAGGTCAGTGGTCAGTGTATATAGGTCAGTGTCAGGCAGGTGTGTTCACAGCATTGATAGGCACTCACTGGTAAGTCACACAACCCCACCACCCAGCCCAAAAAAAAGCCACGACCCCCCCCCCCCGTTTTTGGACTTCGGGCTGAAGCCCCTGGTCTTTTTGCCACCTAGCAACACCCCTGGTGGCGCGGCACTGGCAGCACCACCCCCCCCCACAGGCGGTCCGACATTTAAGCCCTTCCCTCCCCTTTCTGTCTGCCGGTCAATCCACCGGCACTTACCCCATCTAGGCGGTGTGCATCAGGCATTGGCGGGCATCTGAGGAGCGGTGGCGGGGATCGGGCATCCAGGCATCAGCGGGGATCGTGGCTCTTCTCCTCCTCACTTTTGCTGTGCTTCTCCTCCCCTCCCCCTAGGCATCCAAAAGGATCGCCTGTCCTTTCAGCCAATTGGATGACCTGTATCAGACCTGCTTCCTGATTGGCCGGGAGGAGAATCATTGTTGCAACAGCAAATATTCATTCGCTGTTGCAACACACCTGGGTGGTCTCCGGTCGCACTCTCTGCGTCCCAAGCCCATCCTATTTTGAAGCCTATTAGAGCCTCTGGCTCTAATCAGGTGCTTCAAAAAAAAAAAAAAAAAAAACCCTGCCGCTGTAATTCATACACCTTGCCTTGAAAGGGGCATGAATAGGGGGTGGCAGCAGCCATGGATAGATTCATGCTACGCATGTAGCAGGATACATTTTGCCCTAAATTTATGAAGAAATTTGATTTTTAAAATTTTTTTTTGGATATGTTTTATAGCAGAAAGTAAAAAAAAGTTTGTTTTTTTTTCAAAATTGTCGGCCTTTTTTTGTTTATAGCACAAAAAAAACACCAAAAGAAAGCTCTATTTGTGGGGAAAAAAATAAAAATAAAATAAATTGATGAAGAAACTTGATTTTTTTTTTTTTAATTTTTTATTGGATGTTTTATAGCAGAAAGTAAAAAATATTGTTTTTTTTTTTTGTTTGTTTTTTTTAGCAAAATTGTCGGTCTTAGCAAAACGCAGAGGTGATCAAATACCAACAAAAAAAGGGGAAAAAAACACATAAATTGATTTGGATACAGCGTTACATGACCGCTCAATTGTCAGTTCATGTAGAGCAGTGCCATATTGCAAAAAATAAATAAAAATGGCCTGGTTAAGAAGGGGGGTAAATCTTCCAGAGGTCAGGTGGCTATAGTATAACTAACAGCAAAACTTTTTTTTTTTTCAGTTTTGGATAGAGTGAAAAAAAAGCTAGAACAAATCAGGTTTTTAGAAATACACTCTATATATGAAGAAACTTTTTTATCATTTGATTTTGCGAGTTTTTTGCACCAGAGAATAAAATTCAATTTCAGCTTTATTTATGAAATGATATCTCAGCATGGTCTGGTATCACCTGATACTAATTATTTTACAGCCAGCTGAACTTTTACTCAAATTTGAAAATGACAAGCAAACTGTAAGGTGTTATTAGCTGGTCTGTATGAGATTCATAATTAGCATTGATCAGCAGCAGAAATAACATTGTCTGGTATGGAGATAATGACCCTTTTACTGATCAGAGAGAGGGAATCCGTAACGTACATGAAATGAATTCTCAATACGGTATCCAATCAACCATGGTGTATATTCATACGTATGAATAGTTTCAGAGTTAAACATTTAAAGGATAACTATCAGGATAGAATTCTGAAAGCTGACCTTGTTTTTAAAAGAACTGTCACCTTCATTCCTTCTTCACTACCAGCTGAATCTCTGACTTGGGACAAATACGATGGTTAGGAGTTTCAAATTTACTTTTTTTTCAGGTTAGTGGCCTACTAAAATGTGACACCAGAATTAGAATGATTGAGTCAAAGGTTAAAGATCTTATTTTATTTTTTTTTTATTATTATTTTTTTTTTAATCAGCACAAGGGAGTGTACTTACATTACGGAGATGTGTCCCTTGTGCTGGTGTTGGCTGCCCTAGTTGGAATCTTCCATCCTCCATACCTCCCAACATTTTGAGATGGAAATGAGGGACACCTACCAGCAAACGTATGAAGGCATAGGACACGCCCCCCTGTCACACCCCCTTAAAGGAGAATTAACCAAAAAAAAAGTACCCGACCTAGGATCAAAAATTTGATCCTTGGAAAGACCCCGTGATGTACCAAAGCTGTATGTCTCCCCAAGGGCAGATAAGGATCATGATGAGACACACCGCTTTGGTACATCACGGGGTCTTTCCAAGGATCAAATTTTTGATCCTAGATCGGGTACATCCCAATTCGAGGGGGGGGGGGGAGACTAGAACAAAAGTATCCTCCAACTCAAATTATGTTGGATTTACAATTTAAAAGCTACCCAATCCCCTGGGCTTAACGATGCGGTCTGCTTTAAGCCCTTTTTGGAGGGCTTTAACTCAGGGGGCATGGAGAAATAGACTTGTTCCTATCTGCTTTCCCTTTGGGGTATGGATATTATTGTGCCTTCACTGCCATATGTGCCATCTTATTTGATTATCATTTCTTTCTTTTGCTCTCTGTATTTTCTTGTTTTTGTCCCCTCTACTTCCCTTAGGCTTCCATCCTACTAGGAGATAGTGTGATTTATGCATGTGTTTATGCTCTATTGTTTGATGTGTTTTTTGCTTGTTATCTCTTGCCATGTTTATTCCTGTATATGTGCTCTCGCATCTGGCCTTTACACGCATGGCCTTCCTATGGAGATATTATTTTTCAACACTTACATTTTTGTCAAGAAACGTTTAGTCGGGGGGTAAACGGGGGGGTCCATCACCTTTTTACTTCTCTCATGGCATATATATTAGATGTATGTATATATATATATATATATATATATATTAGATATATGTATTTATTGTTCATTCTCTCTAATCCCCCTCCTCCCTCTTTAGTCACGCTAAGGGAGCATCCATTAATGTATGTGTGCCCGGCACGGCTAAGACATCCTTTTTAGGATGCTTGGTGAGAGGCTGCCTTTATCCATCCGGCATCCTCTCCCCATCAGCCCTGGGTCAGTCATTCCTGACTGTCTCCAGGGCATGTACAGTGGGGACGGAAAGTATTCAGACCCCCTTAAATTTTTCACTCTTTGTTACATTGCAGCCCTTTGCTAAAATCATTTAAGTTCATTTTTTTTTCCTCATTAATGTACACACAGCACCCCATATTGACAGAAAAACACAGAATTGTTGACATTTTTGCAGATTTATTAAAAACGAAAAACTGAAATATCACATGGTCCTAAGTATTCAGACCCTTTGCTCAGTATTTAGTAGAAGCACCCTTTTGATCTAATACAGCCATGAGTCTTTTTGGGAAAGAGGCAACAAGTTTTTCACACCTGGATTTGGGGATCCTCTGCCATTCCTCCTTGCAGATCCTCTCCAGTTCTGTCAGGTTGGATGGTAAACGTTGGTGGACGGCCATTTTTAGGTCTCTCCAGAGATGCTCAATTGGGTTTAAGTCAGGGCTCTGGCTGGGCCATTCAAGAACAGTCACGGAGTTGTTGTGAAGCCACTACCTAATTATTTTAGCTGTGTGCTTAGGGTCATTGTCTTGTTGGAAGGTAAACCTTTGGTCCCGTCTGAGGTCCTGAGCACTCTGGAGAAGGTTTTCGTCCAGGATATCCCTGTACTTGGCCGCATTCATCTTTCCCTCGATTGCAACCAGTCGTCCTGTCCCTGCAGCTGAATAACACCCCTACAGCATGATGCTGCCACCACCATGCTTCACTGTTGGGACTGTATTGGACAGGTGATGAGCAGTGCCTGGTTTTCTCCACACATACCGCTTTGAATTAAGGCCAAAAAGTTCTATCTTGGTCTCATTAGACCAGAGAATCTTATTTCTCACCATCTTGGAGTCCTTCAGGTGTTTTTTAGCAAACTCCATGCGGGCTTTCATGTGTCTTGCACTGAGAAGAGGCTTCCATCGGGCCACTCTGCCATAAAGCCCCGACTGGTGGAGGGCTGCAGTGATGGTTGACTTTCTACAACTTTCTCCCATCTCCCGACTGCATCTCTGGAGCTCAGCCACAGTGATCCCTGGATTCTTCTTTACCTCTCTCACCAAGGCACTTCTCCCCCGCTAGCTCAGTTTGGCCGGACGGCCAGCTCTAGGAAGAGTTCTGGTTGTCCCAAATGTCTTCCATTTAAGGATTATGGCGGCCACTCTGCTCTTAGGACCCTTAAGTGCAGCAGAAATTTTTTGTAACCTTGGCCAGATCTGTGCCTTGACACAATTCTGTCTCTGAGCTATTCAGGCAGTTCCTTGACCTCATAATTCTCATTTGCTCTGACATGCACTGTGAGCTGTAAGGTCTTATATAGACAGGTGTGCGACTTTCCTAATCAAGTCCAATCAGTATAATCAAACACAGCTGGACTCAAATGAAGGTGTAGAACCATCTCAAGGATGATCAGAAGAAATGGACAGCACCTGAGTTAAATATATGAGTGTCACAGCAAAGGGTCTGAATACTTAGGACCATGTGATATTTCAGTTTTTCTTTTTTTAATAAATCTGCAAAAATGTCAACAATTCTGTGTTTTTCTGTCAATATGGGGTGCTGTTTGTACATTAATGAGGAAAAAAAATGAACTTAAATGATTTTAGCAAATGGCTCAAAGAGTGAAAAATGTAAGGGGGTCTGAATACTTTCCGTCCCCACTGTATGTATTTATTGTTCATTCTCTCCCCCCCCTTTAGTGATGCTGAGGGAGCATCCATTATTGTACGCGTGCCCGGCACGACTAAGACATCCTTTTTAGGATGCTTGGTCAGAGGCTGCCTTTATTCATCTGGCATCCTGTCCCCATCAGCCCTGGGTCAGTCATTCCTGACTGTCTCCAGGGCATGTACGCTGTGCCGGTGGGACTTGTCCGTGGTGCGCCTCTCCATGTCGCGGCTAGGTGACGTTCCCCCCCCTGTGCGTTCCAGCATGGTTTTCGTGCATGCGCAGGACGTTGCAGACGTCGGCGCGGTGTGGACGCGGGGCGCGGCCAAAGCTCAGGGGGCCCGCTGCGAACCTCTGACTCTGACACCTCCTCCAGCTGATTTCAATTTGAAATCAGCAAGGGCTGAATGAGCGGGGCTTTAAATAACCTCACTCATTCATTGTTAAACATGGCATTGGTGAGGATGATCTGTGTCTGGAATCTTGGCTGGAAATTGTGTTAAAGTAAGTCACATTCTTTTGTCCATTGAAACCTTGCTGGGCACCCCTTTGACTATGATAATAATATACCGGTCTTGGTATATCTTTCCCTCCCTCTCCTTTTTTACATATACCCCTTTGGGATTTCCCTGTTTCATCATGTGGATATTTCAGCAGTTTTGGGGAGACCTTCTGACACTGTCCATGCCATTGATACTGACCATTTTCACCTGCCGGTATATGCGGATATTTTTACCCATAGGTAGGTTTCTTTCTACACAGTCCTTTGATATACACACAGATTTATTTATTATTTTTTCTAAAATTCAGCCCTGTGATCTATTTGTCTCTGCTCCCAGGTTTGTGCCCTTGGACCCCCAGCACGCATACAAGCGCTGCACCCGGGTCAGGACGCGGTGACTTTTTGATTCTATTGGGGATTTTCTTAATTCCCCCCCCCCCCCCCCTGACGTGTCCTCTCTGTTTTCTACATACATCATAAGCTGACCATTGGAGTGCTGCGTGTGGGGGGCTGCACATCTCCTATTTTTAAATCTGTGGATGCTCATTTGTTCTGTCAATGAATATAATGTAAGCGAATCACTCCAATGAATTGATCTGGGATAGAAACTGTTTGTATTTGTACTGATTATTAATCACCTATATTTTACAACCCCCCAGATGTTAATTTCTCCATAAAGAACCCTGATGAAGGAAATTATTTCTCCAAAACACTTCTGGTTCAAGGAGATATGTCCATCTTTCATTGATTGGCTTTTATTCTGTATCCATGTTTACATGCATTTGTGTATTTTTCATATATATTTTCCTAATTTTTGATGTTTTTGTCAAATAAAATTTATTTATATTTACTCCTTTTTGTATTGTGATAGTGCCTCAAAAGTCCCAAATCCAGGGGTATTTCTCTTTCTCATAATTTACGGGATGTGGCACACCCTTTTCTAGTTTTCTCTGTAAGATCCTCCTATAATTTCCAACAATGAAAAACACACGAATGGACAAGGTGGACCTTTTATTTACCCATCTATCCTCCATTCATAGAAAGCTTTTCATTGATGAAAGTTATTGAGTGACTTCAATGAATGGAGGAGAGGGGCAGAAAGGATGGGCATAGTCGGCACTATTGACGAATGCCTATTGGCTGTGTTAACCATCAAAAAAACTGGAAGATGACCACTGCAGGGGTATGAGAGGGCAAGAGGACAGAAGATGAATTGAGGATGGACGGATGAATGAAAAGTCCACCTCCTCCATTCATAGAGTGCCTTTCATTGATGGACGCTACACTATATTGTCAAAAGTATTGGGGTGTCCACCTTTACACGCACATCCGTAGGGTTCAATATTGAATTAGCCCACGATTTGCAGCTATAACAGCTTCAACTCTTCTGGGAAGGCTGTCCACAAGGTTTAGGAGTGTGTCTATGGGAATGTTTGACCATTCTTCAAGAAGCGCATTTGTGAGGTCGGGCATTGATGTTGGATGAGAAGGCCTGGCTCACAGTCTCCACTCTAATTCATCCCAAAGGTGTTCTATCAGGTTGAGGTCAGGACTCTGTGCAGGCCAGTCAAGTTCCTCCACCCCAAACTCGCTAATCCATGTCTTCATGGGCCTTGCTTTATGCACTGATGCACAGTCATGTTGGAACAGGAAGGGGGCCATACCCAAAATGTTCCCACAAAGTGGGGGGCATGAAATTGTCCAAAATATCTTGGTATGCTGACGCCCTAAGAGCTCCCTTCACTGGAACTAAGGGGCCAAGCCCAACCCCTGAAAAACAACTCCACATCATAATCCCCCCTCCACCAAATGATTTGGACCAGTGCACAAAGCAAGGTCCATCAGTGAGTTTGGGGTGGAAGAACTGAGCCCTGACCTCAACCCAAAAAAACACCTTTGGGATGAATTCAGTGGAGACTGCGAGCCAGGCCTTCTCATCCAAGATCAGTGTCTGACCTCACAAATGCGCTTCTGGAAGAATGGTCAAACATTCCCATAGACACACTCCTAAACCTTGTGGACGGCCTTCCCAGAAGAGTTGAAGCTGCTATAGCTGCAAAGGGTGGGCCAACTCAATATTGAACCCTACGGACTAAGACTGGAATGCCATTAAATTTCATGTGCGTGTAAAGCCAGGTGTCCCAATACTTTTGACAACATAGTGTATAGTAGAGCTTTTATGAATGGACGAGGAGGGGACAAAAAGGAAACACGTAGTTGGAGCGCTTGATGAGTGCCTATGACGGTTGTATTAACCTCCGCAGCACTGGAAGATTACCCCCGTTGGGGGTATTGGGTGGCCAGGGGATGGGAGCTTTCAACTGGAATAGCTACCACCTGTACAAGGGACACTTCTCCCTAAATATAAGTACTATCCCTTGTGCTGACTTTTTTTATTTAACTAAACGTTCGCTTTAAGCCTTTAAAGCTGAACGTCAGGTAAACAGCTAATTGTACCATGACATGAACATAGCAAGTGCTGTATAATAAGCGTTGCTCTCTGTACATGCTTGTCATTGCTCTCAGGGGTTCCTGGACCCTAGCAGGTTATCTTGAGCATCTTTCAGTCACATTGTTCAGGAAACTGTCTAGGTGTATGGGCACCATACTGTATCTAAATAAATGTAAAATTTAAGCTGCCAAATCCCTTTGGGCTACTTCACTAGGCACGAGCATGTGTGCAGCCAAAACATCTTGCTTTTTGTGATCCTCTTTCCCGAATCCATTCATGTGTTGTAGAAGCCATTGCTGTGTGACTGTCTGGCGTGCCGAGCCTTATTTACAATTTACCTTGTAAAGACTCCCTCGCGTTCTATAAAATTAATGGGAAACCTTTTAACTGTGGCTGTCCAATTTGTTCTTAAATTACAAAGAGAAAGAGCAAGTCAGTCAGTCTTCACTGTATAATGTCAATGTGACAAAGAGAACTAACGCAATATTTGTTCACCAGACGGCTACTGGAACCAATCAGATGTCAAGTTTTAGCAGTTGAGTTTATTAAAGTGACCTTATTGCTAAGTCAAAGGATCTTCAGAAAAGCTTTACCTGTAAAAGAAGAATGTAAATAGTTACCTCTTCTGACACCGGTGCCGCTGAACCCCATTCCAGGGAAGAGCAATTGTCTTCCAAATTCTGCTGGAAAACCAACACTTACGGGGGGTGCCCCCACCACATTGCTAAACAGGCTCCTATGTCATACGATGTCCTGCTTGGATATAGAAGTCAGCATTAGGAACCAACGCTGTATCCTGGCCTAGGCTGACAAGGCCCAGGTCTAGGGCAGCACTTTGCAGAGAGCTGCAGATGATATAGGAGATCCACTTTCTCAGAAGTGTATTTTTCCCAACAGACTTCGGGAAATAAGTCCTCTTCATTGGGCCGATGAGGTCGATAATACAAAAGTTTCCCAAAAAATTGGAGGGCACAGTGATTCAACCTTTTATAATTACCCCCGTAGTGCTACCACCGCAGTATATCTTTCTTTAGGCCTTAATGAGCACACAAGAATTCAACTCACAACTCTATTAAAAATAGCAGAATGCATTGGCAAAAGGGATGGGCCGAACGACCCCCTGTTCGGTCCGCACACAAACTTTCGAACATCGCAAAATTTCGGAACCGAATAATGGACCCCATTGAAGTTTATGGGACCCAAATGTGAAAAATCAAAGTTTCCATTTTGAAGGCTTATATGCAAGTAATTGGGCATACAATGGTTATGGGGGTCCGGGTACTGCCCTGAGGGACATGTATCAATGAAAAAAAGTTTGTAAGAAACGTCATTTTTAAATGAGCAGTGATTCATTGATGCTTAAAGTGAAAGTATAGAAATGAAAAATTCCTTTCAATATAGTGCCTGGGGGGTCCCCTTAGTCCACATGTAAAGTGGCACATCTGTACTGTGTATAGAATCTGCTGCAGCAATAAATGCATTTATAAAGCCCAAAAAATAGTATTTGCCCTGCAAGCTTTCTTTATTTTGTAAGCGTACGGCTTGGGAGCCAGTTTGTATGATGAGGCCACAATGTAGTGCACTGGGAACAAGATTAGAGATTTTTTTGATAAATTCTGGTGTCTCCACCACAGACTTTGGATTTCTACTCCTGTCAAACAGGTACAGAAAAATTGTTCTTTGGGTGTCGGTGGCGCCTTCACACCATAACCCTATAGAGGTACTCTTGATGAAAGCAAGAATTGGCCTCGCTGTCAAAAATTGCAATGATATGCACCTGTGTAAAAATAGTTTGACAGTACATGTCCAGTGGCTCCACAACTTTTGGCTTCCTGCCTGGTGGATTCTGCCCCTTCTGTGAATTTTCAGAATGTGCTGTACCACAATAGCAGATTCCCAGTCGCTATTTCTTTTCACGTAAGGTCATTCCAGCTCTCTACTATCATGTGGAAGGCAATGTTGTGGCATCGTTGGGCAAGGCAGTCAGCTGCAAAGTCCACGTTACTGCTGACACGTGGTCCAGCAAGCATGGGCAGGGGCGACATATTTTGTTTACAGCACACCAGGTAACTCTGCTTGCAACTCGGAAGGATGCAGAACAGGGTTTAGTGCTGCAGCTTGTTGTGCCTCCACGTCTCCATACTGCTGGTGATGAGGTGAGATTTGTCAGCTCTACCCCCTCCTCCTCCTCCTCTTCCATGCCCTCCTCTGCTGAATTGTCCAAGAACCTCAAGTACCCCCTAAGCGTGCAAAGGGCTATTCAATGAGTCAGGCTAAAATGTGCCATGCAGTGCTTCAGCTGGTGTGTCTAGTGGACAGTAACCACACCGGAGCAGAGATTCTTGCAGCTCTGCGGGGACAGGCCCAGATGTGGTTCACGCCACACCAGCTGGAGCCAGGAATGGTGGTGTCTGATAATGGCACAAACCTCCTGTCCGCCCTTAGACAGGAAAAGTTGACACATGTGCCATACCTGGCACATGTCCTCAATTTGGTGGTGCAGCATTTCCTAAATAGGTACCTAGGGCTTGAAGCTCTACCAAAGCAGGCCAGAAGAGTCTGTAGCCATTTCAGGCGATCGTACACTGCCAGTGCTCAGTTGGCTGAAATTCAGCACAAATTCCACCTGTCCGTAAACCGCCTGATTTGTGACATGTCCACCAGGTGGAACTTGACTTTGGCAATGCTACAGCGGCTCCACATGCAGCAAAGGGCCGTTAACGAGTACCTGTGTGAGTATGGCACAACGACAGGCTCAGACCGGCTTGGCTTTTTTTCCCCACGCCAATGGCTGCTCATAAAGGATGTCACCATTTGAGGAGGCCACAAGGATGGTGAGCCGTGACAATGCATGCATCAGTGACACAATCCCTGTTGTGTTCCTGCTGGAGCAGACTCTGTGTGGCATTAAACACAGGGCACTCGAGGCAGAGCAGCGGGATGAAGAAGAGGACTTCCTTTCCTCTCAAGGTCCACTTTATGCAGACACAATTGTTCCTATGCCAAAGAACACACAAGAGGAGAGAGAGGAGGAGGATTCTGGCTGTTTCAGAGGCATTGAAGCAGAGCAAACCATACGTCAAACAGTAAGAGATGGTTTTCCATCCCCAGAAACCTTGGAAGTAGTACGTGGCTGGGAGGAGGCAGTTCCAGATACTGTAATTCTCAGTGACCCCGAGGAGTCTGCTTCTCATGCCAAAGCAAATTTGCTCCCTCCCTCGTGTTTCAAAGCCTGCGAAAGAACACAAGAATACGTGGTGTAAACGGAAAGGACCACTATTGGTTGGCAACCTTCCTTGACCACCGTTATAAGGGGAAAGTCTCAGAACTGATCCTGTACCCAACAGAAGATCTCTTGAGGACACCTTAAAGAGGAGTTTATCAAATGCTTTTCCCGACTCTGGTAGGTTACAGTGTCGTGGGCAAATGTAGTTTTGAGGCTTCTGTTGGTCAAGAGAGGAGCGGTGGAGAAGACGGCTGCCTAAGTGATGCATTTCTCAATTTTTTTACTCCTCGCCACTGAGATGTCAGCTTCCACATCCCTTTGACAGCGTCTGCATCACCTGGTGGACGATTATCTAGGGGTGAAAACAGAGATGGAGAGCTTTCCAGTCAACGATCCACTGGCTTACTGGGTCATGAAAATAGACCACTGGCCAGAACTTGCCCAGTATGCTATTGAGCTGTTGGGCTGCCCTGCATCCTGCTGTCTAGTGTTGTGGGTGTTGATTTCATCTGGAAGAATGTTTTTGGTGTAGGTTTGATGGGCACAAATAACACCCAAAGAACAATTTTTCCGCACCTGTTTTACAGGGACTGTATTTTTATTTCAGCTGCAGCAGATGGGGCAGGGAAATTTGCTGGCTATAGTCTACAGCTGGTGATGTGCTGCTGGCAGATGTGCTGCAAGGTCCTGGGACACCCTGCACTCTGCCATCATCCATGTCATTGTAGGCTGCTGAGAGGTCAAGAGGTATAGCAGGGACAGACTGAGGTGGGACAGATATGTGCCCCTTTTGTGTGGCTTTTAGGTCCTCTTGCCAACGGACTGAGTGGCTGCTCTCTACTCTTCCATGATAGCTGACTCGTTGGGGTTGTGCCTCACCCTCACTTTCCTTCCCTGCTCTATCCGGCACCCAAGTTGAGTCAGTCACCTCATTATCATCATCTCCTCCATCCTCATTACCACTTGAGACAATTTGTCAATACTCTGTGGCTGGGGGAGTATGAATGTCAATTTGTTTACCAGTGTTCTTCCCTCTCTGTAGGCTCATGTTCCTGCCTTCCTCAACCTCAGAACCAACATCTGAATCGAGTAATGGCTGTGCATCGTCAAGGAGCAAGTGGCTGACGCTGTGTTCAAATAACTCCGCTGACTACTCCATGCCTGATGCTGGGGCTATGGCAGGAATAGCTGTGGACAAGGAGGCAGGTTTAGCCACTCTGGCAGCTGCAGGGGTCTGCGCACTAGTCCCTGCTTGGGTAACGGAGGATGAGGAGGATGAGGACAGTTTAGTAAGCCAGTCCACCACCTCCTCTGCTTGCTGTGGCTGGATAGCATGGGCAACATCACTAAACAGATGAAATGATGCCCTGCCTGAGGACTGACCACGTGGGAACGTCTGCCTCTCCTTGCTGTCCTCCCAGACATGATGGGGGGGAGTGGGGGGTGCTTATTAACAAAATGTAAAAAAGATGTGTAAATGTGTACGTGGATGCACTTTAATCAATGGAAAGTGGTGTTTGGTGCACTTTAATTTGAGTATTCACTACACAGACACACTCCACGAATACGCTATAATATACTGCAATATACTGTGTCAAATGTGCAGTAACGCACAGAACTATATGGCGTTAAACTTGCAGTAACGCAATGAAATATATGGCATTAAAGTTGCAGTATCACACAGAACTATATGGCGTTAAACTTGCAGTAACGCAATGAAATATATGGCATTAAAGTTGCAGTAACGCACATCACTATATGGCGTTAAACTTGCAGTAACACACTAAATCATATGGCGTTAAACTTGCAGTAACACAATGAAATAGACAGCGTTAAACTTGCAGTAACGCAATGAAATATATGGCGTTAAGTTTGCAGTAACGCAATGAAATATATGGCGTTATACTTGCAGTAATGTAATGAAATATACGGCGTTAAACTTGCAGTAACGCAATTAAATATATGGCATTAAACTTGCAATAACACAATGAAATATACGGCGTTAAACTTGCAGTAACGCACAGAACTATATGGTGTTAAACTTGCAATAACGTAATGAAATATACGCAGTTAAACTCGCAGTAACTCAATGAAATATACAGCGTTAAACTTGCAGTAGCACACAGAACTATATGGCTTTAAACCTACAGTAACGCACTGAACTGTACAGCGTTAAACTTGCAGTAACGCAACTTAAATATACTGCGTCAAGCATGCAGTAGCGCCTAGAAATGTACTGCGTTAAACGGCATGTAACGCACTGAAACATATGGCGTTAAGCTTGCAGTAACGCACTGAACTGTATGGCATTAAATTTGCAGTAACGCAACTAAAATATACTGCGTTAAGCATACACTAATGCACAGAAATGTACTGCATTAAATGGCACATAATGCACTAAAATATATGGCTTTAACTTGCAGTAACACAATAAAATATACTGTGTTAAATGGTCACTACACATACACTGACTGAACTATCCTACATTCACACTAATGTAAAGATGAATGGTCGCACTACACTCACACTGAACTATCCCTAGATGCACACTAAACTGATATTCTACACTGACAATAGAATCAGAATAGCATACTATAGCACACTAATGCCCCGTACACACGGTCGGATTTTCCGATGGACAATGTCCGATCGGAGCGTGTTGTCGGAAATTCCGACCGTGTGTGGGCGCCATCGGACATTTTCCATCGGATTTTCCGACAAACAAAGTTGGACAGCAGGAGATAAAATTTTCCGACAACAAAATCCGTTGTCGAAAATTCCGATCGTGTGTACACAAATCCGACGGACAAAGTGCCACGCATGCTCAGAATAAATAAAGAGATGAAAGCTATTGGCCACTGCCCCGTTTATAGTCCCGACGTACGTGTTTTACGTCACCGCGTTTAGAACGATCGGATTTTCCGACAACTTTGTGTGACCGTGTGTATGCAAGACAAGTTTGAGCCAACATCCGTCGGAAAAAATCCTAGGATTTTGTTATCGGAATGTCCGAACAAAGTCCGACCGTGTGTACGGGGCATAACTGTCTAATAGCACTAATCAGAGCCCTGTTCTATCTTCCTCCACGTCGCTATCACACTACAAATGGCCGATGGAGTATTTTGGAATATGTACAGTCTATATTTACTGTATATCACCCCAGCAATGCTTAACTCAATTATATATAATTTATAGAGCTTATAGGACACCAGTTAAACTATATCAATGGGGGAGGCGGAAACGTCAGAATGCCCAAGATGTCTAAGAGCTTCTGCAGATTTAATGCATATGCTTTGGAAATGCCCCAAACTGTTTAGGTATTGGCAAAATGTGGTAGAAACCATTAACCATGCATATCAAACACAGATAAAACAAGATCCTAAAATATGTTTACTAGGTTATTTAGACAAAGAAATATATAACAGTAGTTAGGATGCCCATTAATAGAATGTTATTTATAGCACGAAAAATGTTCGCTTTGAAATGGATTTCACCTAGAGCCCCTACACTTGAGGAATGGCAGTAACAGGTTAATGATGCATTATTAAAGGAATGGCATGAATATAGGTATTGGGGATTATTAAATACATTTAATAAACTGTGGGAACAGTGGTTAATGTTATCAGGACTGACCCCACTCACTATAGGATTAGATGGAAGCATAAGGGTGAATAGATTCTTTGCTAGCTATAGAGTAGTTAAGGAATGATAAATAAAGATGGGTTCTAAAAGGAAATAGGTATAAAAAAACTATACAAACTGCAAAAAAACAGGTGTCTGCAATTATAAAATAGAGTAATAATAATAAGGGGGGAGGGGGAGAAAGGAAAAAAGAAAAGAGTATATGGGGATTAAGTCATATCAATAAACACAGACAAACTAAATATAAATATTGGCATGTGTAATAGGATTAATATGTGGGGCTCGTGAAGGAGGGGTGTTACATAGTTACATAGTAGGTGAGGTTGAAAAAAGACACAAGTCCATCAAGTTCAACCTATGTGTGTGATTATATGTCAGTATTACATTGTATATCCCTGTATGTTGCGGTAGTTCAGGTGTTTATCTAATAGTTTTTTTAAACTATCGATGAGACCACCGCCTGTGGAAGGGAATTCCACATCCTTGCCACTCTTACAGTAAAGAACACTCTACGCAGTTTAAGGTTAAACCTCTTTTCTTCTAATTTTAGTGAGTGGCCACGTGCCTTATTAAACTTCCTTCCACAAAAAAGTTTTCTCCCTATTGTGGGGGCACCAGTATGGTATTTATAAATTGAAATCATATCCCCTCTCAAGCGTAGCTTAGTATTGTCTGCAAATACAGGGATTGAACTGTTTATCCCATCCTCAAGGTCCTTTATAAATAAATTAAATAGGATTGGTCCCAGCACAGAACTCTGGGGGACCCCACTACCCACCCCCAACCATTCCGAGTACTCCCCATTTATCACCACCCTCTGAACTCGCCCTTTTAACCAATTTTCAATCCATGTACTCACCCTATGGTCCATGCCAACGGACCTTATTTTGTACAGTAAACATTTATGGGGAACTGTCTCAAGTGCTTTTCCAGATACACCACGTCTACGGGCCTTACTTTATCTAGATGGCAACTCACCTCCTCATAGAAGGTTAATAGATTGGTTTGGCAAGAACGATTCTTCATGAATCCATGCTGATTACTGCTAATGATACCGTTCTCATTACTAAAATCTTGTATATAGTCCCTTATCATCCCCTCCAAGAGTTTACATACTATTGTTCCACCTCTTTCTTTTTATTTTTATTTTTTATATTTGTAAATTGTTTTTTTTTTTGTATTTCTGTATTTTGTGCGTGTGTGTTTCACAATTTGTAATTATAATGAAAAAATGTTAATAAACAGAGGAATTTAAAAACAAATGGCCGCTATGAAAAGAATACTTTTATAGTGTGGGGCAGGATTAAGAGCAATAATCATGACAGCGTCCAATCATCACTCTGACAGTCCTCTGTGCCCTGATTGGACGAACCTTTAATTGCTTCAGCCAATCAGGGCTTTCAATGCACTGTGCAGTGGCGCAGTGCATTGTTGTCATTCAGTGGGCCGATCAAACGATCAAATTACCCTATAATTCGGTTGTTCGGAGAACGTCTGAACAGCCAAAGTTCAACCCGAACTCATGCTTGGGCCAAACCGTTCGCCCATCCCTAATTGGCAAGTTAAAGTCAACCAACATGAAGCATAGTAATGGAAACAGATTCACAGAGTTCCTTGTAGTGATTTTACATTCTAGCATTTACTCTCTCCTTATAAGAAGAGCTGCAGAAATGGGCAACAAACCTGGATATGGACTAGGTCACTTATGAATTCTCACAGTGAGGGACTAAGCCTAGGTCTGTAGGATTTGAATCAATGCCAAATACAGTTCTGTCCTCAGGATAGAGTAATCTAAATACAGTCCTTAGCATTAATCTTCTGCTGGCTACGTTGGGGCCTTTGAAGGAGTTGGCATGGCATGAGGTATGTCTATGGTGTGAGAGATTGCAATCCTATACCCAGTAGGTCAGACTGAAAGGTATAGGAAATATTTAAGATACAATTTAGCAGTTGAATGAAAAAAAAAAAAAGGTAGAATGGCAAAATTGGGCCTAGTTTAGCAACAACAGAACAATAAGGCAGTTGTGTATAACAGTTTGAAAACACAAATCACTTGCAAATGAACAATATAAACATTGTCAGTATTCTAACTTAACTAAGGGTCTGCAACCCTCTCACCACTCTCTCTTTAGATTATCTTCAGCAGACGCTGGAAGGATCCCCCTTTGTTGCAATTTATCTGTCTGGTGGAAAAATTGATGGGTACCTTAGCAGCGGGATACCTCCCTTACTCCTGCAGCAGGCCTGAGCAGCCTGAGCAGCGGCGAATTGGATCACTGGTTGGCAATTCAAACTAGCATCGGAGCAGCCAGCAGTGCAGACTTCGTCTAGCTCAGTCCAGCAGTTTGTGTCAGGATACAGCAGTACTTAGCATGGAGTCAACCCGCCAGCTCCTTCTTCCGCATGAACAGCACCTCTCCATTTGGCAGCTCTCTCCAATTCCCCCTTTTGCTTCCCAGGATTTTTCTTATAACCTCCTCCTGCTCTCAGGTGCACTTGGGTACAGTAGTTCTTTTCCCCAGCAGTGGTAATGACTCTGCTCCCTGTCCAAACTACACTTCCCAACGTTCTGCAGTCTAAGTTTGCTCCCAACAACAAGTACTTCAGCTGCTGCCATCTTGTGGAGGAAAAAGAGTCCTGCATAGTCCGGTAATATTAATTATCGTTATACCCCCTATTTCTTGGAAAAGGCTTTGAAGCAGAAATGAGCTGGGGGGGTCATTGGGGGGATGTGCTGCAGGAGCACTTGCCATAATATTCAAGTATGCAGAGAATATTTGTACATTATGGAAAACTTACCTCTGAGTTTTGCCACCTCTAGCAATAAAATCTTGGTGCTCTCCCTCGCCCCTCCACAGCTGTAAATGTCATTATTGCCATCATATTCCTTCTTCGGCCATTGGAAAGCCTTTAATAATGTCACTGGTGATGTCAGTGGCAGTTAGTCAGTCGTCCCCCCCAGAATCAGTTAGTGTCAGATTGTCCTCCGCACTATCGCGGTCCCATTATAAGTCCTTGATCGCCACCATTAGTGGTATTTAAAAAAAGAGTAAAAATTAAATTCCAGTGTATATACTGTATATATATAATATATATGATAGTTTGTAGCTATAACTTTCACGTAAACCAATTAATATACACTTATGTAGCAGAATACATTATGGCCAAAATTTATGAAGAAACAATGTTTTACAGAAGAAAGTAAAAAATATTGTTTTTTTTTTTCAAAATTTTCAGTCTTTTTTTCGTTTTATCGCCAAAAATAAAAAACCCAGTAGTGATCATCAAATACCACCAAAAGAAAGCTCTATTTGTGTGAAAAAAATTATATAAATTTAGTTTGGGTACAGTGTTGCTTGCTTGCTTAGTCGCCAGTTAATGTAGCGCAGTGCTGAATAGCAAAAATGGCCTGGTCATGAAGGGGGTAAAACCTTCCTGAGCTGAAGTGAACAAGGGAACAACACTGATATATAAAGCAGAAAAGCAAAGATCACTATGCTCGTTGCTGTAAATCAGAACAAAAATAAGGTTTCTTATTGGCAGTGTAAATAACTGTAAAAATAGTAGTTTTGCTTACCCAATAGTATCAAGCCCAACTTAACCACTGTAACAGAAACTCAGTTCTGCCGGTGTTGGGGCCCTTTGCTTGTTCTCACTGAAAAGCACTCACTCCTCATGTGGAAGATCTGTAATCCACAGAGTAGACATGTGCACACTGAAATATTTCATTTCGGAATTTCGTTTTTGTCCGAAAAATAAATGTATTTAGTTACTCCCGAAATTTGTTTTTATTTATTTTGTTTTTCGTTAAAAATTGCATTTGTCCGAAAATCCAAATTAAGGTCGAATCTGTCATTGAAGGCTTATGGTGTCTGTCGAATGTTCAAAGAAGATTCGACGGAGCAGCTAAACTGTATGACGCCGTATAGTTTACCTGCTCCATCGAATCTTCTTAGAACTTTCAACAGACACAATAAGCCAAACTACGTGTGTACTTAGTTCTAGCTATTTTACTGCTCCTCCTCTTTGGTTACAATCAGCCAATAACATTCATCATCATTATTATTTTTATTTTACTTCCCCCACCCAATTCCAGCAGCGATCTTTTCTCCCCTACGTCAAATCTTTTCTCCCCTACGTCAAATCTTTTCTCTCTATGTCGAATCTTTTCTCTCTATGTAGAATAATGTTGGACTAATACAGTTAAGGTTAGGCACATTCGACCACAGGTTTGATGGACACAGATTGTTATTGTCATCATCATGTCGAATCTCCTATCTATATCAAACTGTTGTAGCAACGAACGAAAATACCTGAAATTCGGACGAAAATGCATTTGGACGAAAACTAATGCACATGTCTAGGAATTAAAAGGTGGCAACAACAGCAAACTGCACATTATGGAGACAAATAGGTCTCTCACCACTCTAGTACTTTTGTTCAAGCCTTCCAGATGTTGCTCGCTCCGCTGATGGCCACTCCTGCCTTTAGGATGGATGGAAATAGGATCTGGGTTGCAACTCCTGAGCGTAAGCAGGCAAATGGCAAATGGCATCCTGCGACCATGGGTCAGTAGCCTCACAACACTGGGAAGGGATAGTAGAACAGCACACAGTAGTTATATCAAACAGCAACTCTCTGTAGTAGCAACACAACAACGACAGTACACGGCCTTGAGGTTCTTTAGCACTCTCACCACGGTCCTTAAGGGGCTGCAAAGTCTTACCAAAACTTGAGTTGTTGAGGGAGGAGGTCCAGGGGAGCCAGTTCACAGAACTGTGCAGTGTGGGAGCAATGCTCTGCCAGGTGGCATAAAGGGTCTACCAACCCAGTGGGCACTAAACAATTCCTAAGAGAAGAGAGCTAGGAAGGTTCTACCCCTCTTTAAGTGGGGGGGGGGGGGGGGGCAGCATAGCTCTCAACTATCTCTGATTTTGAAGGAATGTCCCTGATTTGGAACAAAGTCCCTCTGTCCCTCGTTCCTTCTCATTTGTCCCTCATTTTGGTCTGATCTATATAATTGTATATAAAATGCACTTTTTATCTTTCAAAAAGTGTTTCCCAGTGCTAAACCTTTCATCCAATTTTTAAATTGCTGCATTTGTAAATTTCAAAAGTCAATATAAGAAATAGTGGTGGTAAAAAAAAAGCACTTATACAAAATTATACAAAAAAAAAAAATTTTGTATAATTCTCCTTTAAGAGGGCATGGCAGGGGTGTGTGTTTCATGCCTACATACATTTGCTAATAGGTATCCCTCATTCCCATCTCAAAAAGTTGGGAGGTATGGGACAGCCATAGGAGCATTCTCAAGGTAGAGGTCCTCTTTATCCTTTAGCAGACCAGTATGTTACAATAAACCCCCAGAGGAAGGACTCTCCCAACACACAACCCCTTTGGGCCAAAGCCCAGGAGACACAAAGGTCAGTATATAATCCCCATGGATAGAAGCCCAGGGGAACCAGCTCACAGTACTATAATTCAGCTCCTCTGTGATTGGCAGAGCTGTTAAATATTCATGACTTAGAAGTTAACCCTTCTGACACAGATTACTGGTGCATGCTCAAGAGCAGCCAACAGAAGCAGAAACACTTCAAAATTGAAGGAGCACTTAGGCTAGCTGCAGCCGAACTGCTCTTCGCAGATCACATAAAAATAAAAAAATAAAAAACTATCAACTGCTTACCATAGCAATTGTTTTATTTTTTTGCATTTTCAATTCCACTGCAAGACTTTTCTACAGGAAACAGGATAACCAACATCGATATTGTTGGCTTTGGCCTGGATATTAAAAGCAACATACTTGTTTTTAAAGCGAAGGACTGAAGTATATGTCAGGCACACAATCACAGGAAAAACTAGGTCAGCTTGCCAAAAAATCCTTAAATGTGACTTGATGCAAAGAACCTCTGTTGAGACATGCTTCACACAATTTCATTGTACAATTTCTGAACGTGGAAACCGTTCACAGCAGTTTGCTTTTCAGAGTAAACCTCGGGGACTAGTAAAGATCTGGGATAAGTGAGAAGCACATTTAGGAAATAGAAAGTGCCTCTGAACGACACCACAAATTAGGTGTAAGATGTTCTTAACTGACTTTGTGTGTACACGTTTCTGCAAATGTAACCACGCATTGTACAGTAGCTTATTAACTCCACGGAGACTCAGATGCGGTGAATAAAATGCTGGCGTACTATCCTGGGGATTTAAAGTATTTGCTAAAACGAGCACAGCAAATATTACATGATCCAAGTGCAACTACAGCAGTAAACCAACCAATTATACACACATACGTTTTGGAGGCTTGATATTTTCGAGAAGTACCTTTAGAATATGGAAAATTGTTATCAAATACTTACCATAATTTTCCTTTCCTGGCGTACCCTCACATCAGCACACCATGGGTTAATCCTCCGTAGGTAACCCCAAGGACCACCTCCAATAGATAGAATAAAAGTCCCACCCTCTTAATCCCTGGTGTTTTTTAACTAAATAGCGACAGGCCACCAGGGCGGGAAAGTTGTGCTGACGTGAGGGTACGCCAGGAAAGGAAAATTACGGCAAGTATTTGATAACAATTTTCCATATTCCTGGCTAACATCATGTCTGCATACCATGGGATTTAACGAGCAATAAAGAAGACAGGCGGGAAAAACAAAAGGACACTTAGCCAAGATATGCTGCATAATAAGGAAAAACAAATTTTATTTCTCTTGTAAGGCTGCCGAGACCACAGCTGTCCCGAACTTTGCGGATGCTGTGGCCTGAATATCCAGGCTATAGTGGCGCGCAAAGGTTGTGCAGGAACTCCAACTGACAGTCTTACAGATGTCTTCTAGTGGAACCTTAGCCTATGCTGCCCGGGAGGCTGCCATGCCTTGCATTGAATGAGCATGTGTCACTTCCGGATGAGCCAAACCTTGGTTCTTGCAGGCTAGGGTGATGACCCTTGGTACCCAAGAAGAGATAATTCTTGAAGTTGCCGCCTCACCCCTTTTGGCGCCCACTGGGAGGACAAAAAGGTTATCCACCTTCCTAATAGGAGCAGATCTCTTCAGATACATGGCCAGCAGGCTCACCAGATCCAGTGAGCTGAAATCCTCTGTTAGTGCAGATGAAGGTATTTGGTCAAAACTTGGGAGGATTGCCTCCCAATTCTCATGGACGCTAGATGCGACCTTACATCTCAGACTTGGAGCAGGTTGGAGAATGGCTTTTTGTGTAAGGATCACACAGTAATGTTCTTTGCAGGACAGAGCCGCCAATTCTGAAACACTCCTTGCCGAGACTATGGCAGCCAAAAACACAATTTTTAAGGCCAGGGACCATAAGGAGCAAGAGTCCAGAGGTATAAATGGAGGTTGTGTGAGTGACCTGAGGACCAAGCCGAGATCCCAGGAAGATATAAGGCATTTCTTTGGTGGTTTAATGCGAATTGCAGCCTGCAGAAAACGCTTGATTAGGGGATCTTTAGCCCACCTATGACCAGTGAGAGATGATAGGGGAGAGACCTGCACCCTAATTGAGTTATATGCTAACCCCTTATCAAGGGCTGACTGCAGGAAATCCAGTATGTTTGGCTGAGGAGATTCAGGAGAAAAATGCTTGCGTTCAGAGAACTCTACAAATTTCGTCCAAACACGTTCATACGTACGGTTGGTTGAGGTCTTTCTGGCCTTCATTAGAGTCTATACCACCTGTGAGGAAAGTCCCTAAGCCCTTAATCGGGCCGATTCAGCATTCATGCCGCTAGTTTAGTTTTGCCGGGTTGGAGTGTCGCCACTGGTTCTGGGTCAAAAGGTCCCTCTTGGCTGGAAACATCTTGGCTGGGCTGACAACATCTGTATGATCAAAGAAAACCAAGGCCTCCTCGGCCATTGGGGAGCCACCACCACTGTGTGGACCTTCTTTGCTCTGATCTTCAACAGGACATTCAATAATAATGGGATTGGTGGAAAAATGTACACCATTGGAAAGGCCCAGCAGATCAAAAATGCATCTTGTGTTAGTGCTCCTGTGTAACTGTATCCGTCACAAACAGGGGAAGCTGAGCATTTTGTGGGGTCGCTATCAAATTGACTGTGGGCGTGCCCCACTTCCTGAAAACTGTCCGGAGGTACCTCGGTTGGAGTGACCACTCTCTGTGTTCGGGGAAATGTCTGCCCAGCTGATCTGCCAGTTGATTCTGACTTCCTGGGAGATATGCTGCTGTCAGGTCCTGAAGATGCTCCTCTGCCCAGGCAAAGATGTCTGCCGACAGGTGAAGGAGCGTTAGACTCCTTGTCCCCCCTTGGTGGGCAAGGTAAGCTACTGCGGTCTTGTCTAGTAGCATCTTGACCCATGCTCCCCGAAGATCTTCCTGAAAGGCCTGTAGAGCAAGAAAGGCTGCCTTGAGTTCCAAATAGTTTGATTGTTTGTATAGTGGGTTCCAATGGTCTTGGATTTGTTTTCCCTGACAATGGGCCCCCCAACCCCGGAGGCTGGCGTCCAAGGTGGCAATAATCCAGTCCACTGGGTTGAGGGGTACCCCCCGGGATAGGTTCTCTGGCATGGTCCACCAGCCTAGATCTTGACGTACTCCCTCTGGGATGTATATCTTCTGGTTCTTGGTGGTTCTTGGATGACCCGTCCCATTGGCTCAAGAAGGTTACCTGGAATGCCCTCATGTGCCACCTGGCCTATGGGACTACCGGAATTGTGGCGGTAAACATCCTGATCAGGACCATGTAGTCTTGAGAGAGAGAAAGGTAGAGGCTGAGAGAAAGGTAGACCTCATTGTGCTTAGGGTACACTGGCGTAGCTGATAAATCTTCCTGTCTGGTAGATACACTCGTGCCTGAGAAGTGGAGAAAATTACCCCCAAATACTCCATTGTTTGGGAGGGATAGAGTTGGCTCTTTTGACTGTTTATTATCCAACCAAAACGGTTTAGAGTCAGAAGGACCCGGTCTCGATGCTCTCTGAGTTGTTGAGCGGAGTCTCCCAGAATGATGATATCGTCTAACCAATGGTAAATTTTTATTCCTTCCAGGCGAATTAGAGAAATGATGGAGAGGAGAATCTTCAAGAATACTCTTGGCGCGGTACAGATGTCGAAAGGGAGGCATGTGAATTGATAATGATGGTCAAATACTGCGAACCTCAATAATCTCTGATGTTGCTTCCTTATAGGGACATGCAGGTACGCGTCCGAAAGGTCCACCGAATTGAGCCAGTCGTTCTCCTGGACCACCTTCATTATGTTCTGAAGGGACTCCTTCTTGAATCGCCCGTTGAGGATGTAATTGTTCAGTCTTCTTAAATCCAACACAGGCCTCAAGGTCCCTGAAGATTTTGGCACCAGGAAGATTGGGGAATAGAAACCTTCCCCTCTCTCTTCTGCCGATACATGCTTGATGGCCCCTTTGGAGAAGAGTTTGTCTATATAGGTTCGCAAGGACTTTCTCTTCTCGGGACACTCTGGCCATTGAGTTCTCACAAAGGAATTTGGAGGGTGGTGTAAGAACATCTGTTTTTTAAAGTGTCCAGGGTCCAGCGATCAGTAACCTTCCCACCGGACAAGCCTGGGTGGGTGCACCCTCAAAAGGACTTTTCTTTTGTCTTGGCTGTCTGTGCTGCCTTAGACTTGATGCCCTGGAGAAAGGAACTTTGAGTCCCTCTCCACTGAGGTCTCTCCCGTCCTGGCCTGTACCATTTGGCCTTCTGGAAGCATTTGTAGGTTGACTGACTGGGTTGTCCAAGTGGTTTCTTTCGGGCCAGGCTGAGGGAGAAGAGCCGACTTACCTCCCATGACTCTCTTAATTGCATCATCCAAGGTCTTTCCAAACAGTAGTTTTCCGTTGTAAGGTATGTTGCGCAAGGTCTGTTTGGAAGTTCCATCTGCCATCCAAAGGCGGAGCCACAGGGCCCTCCTTGCAACTGCACTGGCCATAGATCTGGCTAACAGCTTTACTAAATCTACCGATGACTCCGCCAGGAAATCCGCTGAAATGTTTGGCTCCTCCAATGCTGTAACAATCTTTGAGGGGTCTACCCCTGTGTTTAAAGCAGTCTCAAAGTTGGCAAGCCATGTCTTCAAGGCCCTTGACAAGGCCATCAGGGCAATGGCTGGGTGAAGGGCCGACCCAGCCACGGAATAATGCCTTTTAATATCTGTGTCCACCCAGCGATTCATTGGATCCCTGAAAGTAACCGAGTACTTCAAAGGTAAGGACACATGCCATGCCAAATGCTGCAAGGCTGCATCCACATTTGGTGGGGTCTCCCAAAGGCTAGCACGTGAAGAAGGCATGAGATACAGTTTTTTATCCAGTTTCTCCCATTCGTCCTCGATTAATTCCTTAATCGAAATACCAGGAAGGTAGGTCCCTCCTTTTTCAGGTTAGGAAAGAACCTACGGATCTTTTGTGGCGGGAGTGACTCTGACTCCCAATCCAGGCCTTCCTTAATTGCTTGCACAAAGGGGCCTACCAGATCATAATCAAAGGTCCCAGGCCCAGCATCCTCTGGATCCGAGGATAACTCTGATACGCTCTCTTCAGGTGAGGCGCAAGATGTCTTGGGCTGTGTAAGCCTATGGGAAGAGTGTCTCGTTGGAATCGCTATGTCCTGGAGACTGTCCTGTACCACCTCGCGGATATAGTCTTTAAACCTCCTTGCATCATCCTCTTTATCTGCTGCTACTTCTCCAAGGCAACCCTTGCAGATAAGCTTTCCAGGCAAGGCTGGGAGTTTGCACTCCCAGCACAGACCCTGTGGAGGATGTTGCGCTTGGGTCTGGGCAGGGGTAGATGTCTGGACACCCATTTCATGCGGGTCAGGAGAGAGCCTCCGTACAGATGGATGGGATCCATGGCGCCCCAGTGACACAGAACATTGGCAGGACTTATGCTTTGATAAGCATCTGCGCTTTGGGCTTTGACTCCTGCAAAACAGCCAAGACAAACAACCGTGAGCAAACATTAATATACACCCCCCACTTCTGTCTGACACCCTAACACATATCACTCAGGTATTAGCTTTTCTATGACATTTCAGCCACTTTTTGAATTTTTTCAACCATGTAGTATTAAAGTGTTACTAAACCCAGGACCCTGCATTCACTATATCTGGTCTCTCACAGTATACAGAACATGGAATGAAATTGTTTTAATAAATATAAACTACTAAATACCTTTTCTCCACAACAGTATATAGCAGTCTTGTGACTTATATCAGTGTCTGGTTAAAGCTTGTAGGAGTTTTCACTCTCCCATAATTGTCCTGTGATAAGACCCCTGACCCTCTGTCTGGACAGTGCTGATTGGCCCTGTGCTGATCACATGCACTCTCCCAAGAAAAAAAAAAACTCTCTAGCAATACACACCAAACTGAGCATGTGCAGCCTGCCCCCTGGCTCTGTAAATATCAGGAGATATATTGGAGACAGTGGAAGAAGGAGATGATCAGAAAAGACAGGATCAAACAGTCTTTATAAATTTATTAATGTGGAGGATTAACCCCTTAGGTTCCACAGTGAATATAACAAGCATGCTTTACTGAATATACAGACTGATTTTACTGTTGTGGGTTTAGTAAAACACTTTAAGTGAATGGCATAGGAAAGTAACACCTTCAGACAGGTGAGACAGGAGCAAAGGTAACCCTGAAAAAACAAACTTTGAAATGATTGAAAGGTGCTTAAACAGAAATTACAATTAAAAGATGTGTCCGTCTTTAACCACTTGCTTACTGGGCACTTAAACCCCCCTTCTGCCCAGACCAATTTTCACCTTTCAGCGCTGACACATTTTGAATAACAATTGCGCGGTCATACAACACTTTACCCAAATGAAATTTTTATCATTTTTTTGCACACAAATAGCACTTTCTTTTGGTGGTATTTAATCACAGCTGGGATTTTTATTTTTTGCTAAACAAACAAAAAAAGATGGAAAATATTGAAAAAAAAAAATCATGTTTCATAGTTTGTTATAAAATTTTGCAAACAGGTAATTCTTCTCCTTCATTGATATGTGCTGATGAGGCGGCACTGGTGGGCACTGATAGGCTGCACTGATGGGCACAGTTTAGGCGGCACTGATAGAAACAGACAAGGCACCACTAATGGGGACAGATAAGGTGGTACTGATGGGCATAGATAAGGCGGCACTGATGGGTGGCACTGATAAGATGGCACTGATGGGTGGCACTGATCAGGGGCACTGATAGGTACCATTGATAGATGGCACTGATGGACACTAATAGGTGGCACTGATGGGTGGCACTGATGGGCACTGGTAGGTGACACTGATGGGCACTGATAGGTGGCGCTGATGTGCAGCACTCTTGATGAGGCACTGATTGTGGGCACTGATGGGTGGCATTGTGGGCACTGATGGGTGGCACTGGTAGGTAGCACTGTTGTGTACTGTTAGTGCCACTGGCAGGTGGCACAGGTGGGCACTGAGAAGCTGGCGGCAGCTCTCCATGATCGGGACCAGTGTCCCTCTCACAGCCGCTGGTGATCGCCTTTTTTTTTTCTCCTCACGCTGTCAGCGCGAGGAGAAAAAATAGCCGATTACTGGCTCTGTTTACATCACATGATCAGCTGTCATTGGCTGACAGCTGATTACGTGGTAAGGGGTCGGGATCGACTCCTTACTCCGATCTTTGATCCAGCGAGTCTCATAGACTCGCTGATCACAAAGATTGCGGCGCGCACTCTGCAGGGCGTGCGCAGGCTGCTCAGGCACGGGAGGACATCAATAGATGTCCTCCCAGCAAAGCAGGTCCACACTGTTGCCGTCATTCGGCTATAGCGCGGATCTGAACAGGCTAAAATTGTTTTGGGATACACAGTAGCTAAAATCCGAAGACTAAAACCTGAACTCCAGAATAAGCAAATTTGGTCTAAATACATTTATTATGTGTATTCTTGAATCTTGGTGTGCTTTGTGTATTTCTTCCAGATCTGTGCAGTAATCCAGTGTGAGACTTTCCCTCTGTGAAGAAAAGTCCTGTAATAAAGACCGCTCACTGCTGCTCTCTCTCCTTGTGCAGGGTGACTGGTCTGGTCTCCGCCCCCTCCCGTCAATTTCTACAGGCAGCCTGTAGTGTGTGGAGTCTACTAGGTCCCTCCCACCAGTCACTGCTGCTCTCTCTCCTTGTGCAGGGTGACTGGTCTTGACTCCGCCCCCTGCTGTAATTTTCTGCAGATAGCCTGTGGTGGGTGGAGTCTGCTAGGTCCCCCCCCACAGCTCCGCTTTCTGCACAGGCTATGTACAGCACAGTATGATGTCACTGCTACTTTGTATGATGTCACAGGTCATATACAGAGTTGCAAAGGCATTTGATAAACATTTGAGGAATAGATTTAATTGAAATTTTGACTTTAACATTAAACCTAAGCAGGAAAAAGCAACAAATATGATGCAAGCAGTCAGCAAGCTTATATAAACATCAAAATACCTGGAATAGTCCAGAAGAATCAGAGTTTCTAGGAAGGCTGTATTTGCATGCAGACCACCATAGGTAACATCCACATGTGACGCTGAGCCTCCATGATTGAAAGAACTGAAATGAATTAAAAGGACATGTCATCTTGACATTTGGGTCCTGTTCTGTGTATCAGAAGTTGCTGCAGTGACTGCTGTTGAAGTGATACCTGCAAGCAGTGTTTGCAGGCATCATTGAAATTCATTGTAACAACATTATTGTTGCACCTTATTTACTCTAGTTCTTGTATATGTAGATCAAAATGTCTTTTGATCTGTTCATGATGTCAGTCACAAAAAAAAAAAAAAAAGTATTTTTTAAAGGCAAAAAATCCAAGTTAACCCCTTGTCCCCTTTTTAACCCTTTATCAGCCATAATTAACTCCTTTAGGTATTATTTTTAGCTGTTTATTTTCTGTTAGAATTGTAATCTTACCAATCATATGTAGACTTTTATTGTTGCTGTTTTTGATTGTTTTTATATCGCACAATTTTACTTCATTTGTAAATTCATTGGCCATGCTTTGTACCAGAAACCCCATTTCATGTCATTATGCACAGGACAAATGATCCCATCTAAGTCAGACCACCGCAAGCCATTATTGAAGCTAAAATTAACCTACTAATCACAGGAGAAGCAAGTGCCAGGGAAACCGCCTCGCACCTGCATGCCAGCACAAACGTACCTAATTTTTTAATTACCAGGTCTAGTGCTTAATTCGACTTTCACTCTCGAATATGTTTTCAGGAATGACTGCAGTTAACACACAATATAAGGCTCCTTCTTGAACTTTTTCATCTCTTGGATGGACTTCCCTATTTTGTCCTATAAAGTTTGTGAGAAAATGCTAAGCATCACCTGGGATTTCATATTTTTTAAATGGATGCAACTCTCCAGCCAAAGCTTTTTTTTTAAAATAGCTCATAAAATGCAACCATATGTTAGGGGAGCTTCAATTACCGCTCAAGGTTCCCATCTCTGATTCCGTTGGTCTGCTCAAAAGAAAGAGGGTGCTATCGTGAAGAAGAGCCTGTCCAAGCTCAGTGCATACCAAAAAGAGAAAAGAAAAACCCCTCCTGAATATACACTATATTGTCAAAGTATTGTGACGCCTGCCTTTACACGCACATGAACTTCAATGGCATCCCAGTTTTCGTCCATGGGGTTCAATATTGAGTTGGCTCACCCTTTGCAGCTATAACAGTTTCAACTCTTCTGGGAAGGCTGTCCACAAGGTTTAGGAGTGTGTCTATGGGAATGTTTGACCATTCTTCCAGAAGTGCATTTGTGAGGTCAGGCACTGATGTTGGATGAGAAGACCCGGCTCGCAGTCTCCACTCTAATTCACCCCAAAGATATTCTATCAGGTTGAGGTCAGGACTTTGTCAGGACTCCCCCTTATTGGGGGATTTTCTATTCTGGGCTCAAACATGTTAAATAATAATGAATAGTGTTCCAAAGCAGTGTCAACTGTCCCCGACTCCCACCACCTTTCTAAGATACTTTTTTTGGAAAAGTAAGCACATAATACCCCATTCCTCTACATTTGTTTTTGAGTTTATTCAGTCTCAAATGTCACTTTCTGCAAGTTCTGCTTACCTCTTACAAATTAACCCCAGCCTTCCTTTCAGTCTTGCACAGTGGTACAAGCTCCTCTCCTGGACTGAAATGAATTTCTCTGATTTCACTGCACACTGTGAGCTTCTCATTGTGTGCATTTGAAGCGTCAGCAAGTCAGATAGAACCCATCTCCTTTCCTATGTGGAGGGCATCCAACATCATCAGCCACAAGGTCCTGCAATATCTCATGTGATTTGTAGTTCAACAATAGCTTGAGTGCCGAGATTGCCTACTCTTTTTAGCCCCTTCCTTTCCACCTGGACTATCCTTGTTCTGCCCCTTTTTCTGTTGGATTTCAGTCATGGAGGATCAGCTACACATGTGGGTATTACCTAGGGCTGTCTGCTGTCTTGAGGAAGCTCCCCCCACCAGCTATGATCTGCCTTCAGTGCATATAAAAGGACAGAAACACATTGATGACATTATTGGATCTAAAATAAGGTATGTAATAAAATTGGAAACGTTTTATCCAAAAATGTAATTAGCCCCAACACCCCTCATTCTTAATAGATTACTTCAGTAAGTCCTTGGAACCTCTGCTCTTTATATTGGCGGTATCATTCCTTTTGGTAGTATACAATGACAACAAATTACAATACTCAAGCTATCTGGCACAATTGAGTTTTTTTTGGGTTTCAATGGTTAACAAGCCAGGCTCAGATACTATGTATGATATTTTGCACTGAGAATGTGAAGCATTAACATTTTTCATTGTAATTTTAGGATGGTGGACCTTTCGTATCATTTCCGTCACTCATTGTATTACTAAATAGTGTTCCTTTGAAGGTTACTCGTGTATGACTTTTTTTTGTTGTTGTTAACCCACGTTGACCGAACTGAGCTGCTAATAGGTTGTATGTTTTGTCGTGTGTACACTGGTCTTTTAAAAAATCAATAAAAATGATCTGATTAAAAAAAGATTTTTTTGGTTCTGTTATATTCAATGGAACAGCAATCTATTTTCCAGGTCTGGTCAGGTTTTGTTAAGATTGGTGGTAGATTGCTCCTAACTGCCTCTGAAAGAAGTCTCCAGGTATAGAATAGTTGGGTCAGCCTCTGAGTTGTGAATATTTATCTGACCTCAGCCAATCCCTTTGAAGAGACACCCAGAAGGTGACCGGGAGGAAGATAAATGTTTTTGGGGAGCTTGTTCAAAAGGGTTATTATCCTCGGTCTGCTGCACCTGGGAGGCAGCCAGTTTATTGAAGAGCTGTTGAACAATCCTCAAAAGCTGAATAAAATACCTTGGCTATGACTCAACCTCTTCTAACAATTTGACTATATACAAAACTCTTTATATCTATTCATGAGACCCGGGAGACAGCTCAGTACAATGCTTAAAAAAAGTTTTAAATAGTGAATAAACAAGTGAACAATATTTACCTCTGATGCACCCGGCCTGACCGGCGAAACTGGTCAGGTTTCCATCTATTGTCTCCCTTTGGAGATACAGCATGTTGGGACACTCCCCCATGATACTTTGAGGTACCAGACCACACTTTCCTTTCATGGATGAATACAAGCATGTGAAGCCTCATGGGATGAATTGGACTTTCCAGGGCCAATATGGATGGCTAAGTATCCTTTCTTCTCATTGAGTGAATTAAGCTATGGTATACCCAGGCATCTGAGTTGCGCAGATCTTCCATGGGAGTTTTTCCAGCAGGTTCGATGAGTGTAGAATATTACTAATGCTCACATGAGAAGCCCCATTGCAGTTATAGCTTGGGATTTGACTGTTTCTTGGAAGATAATCTAGTAATCTACTAGTGGTCTGACCCTAATTTAAGATAAATCAGGACTTCAATACATGCCAATTCTTGTGGACTTTATTCCTGGTTGGGGGACCTCATCTCACATCATCCACTTAAACAAGATTACAGACTTTTCTCCGCAGCTGCTGTATTTTTCTTATAATTGTCCAATTATGTTTTTAATATGGCCTTGTGGTGATTATGTGTTGAGTTTTTTAAGTTTTTGATGTTTACATAAACATACAACTTTTTTTTACATATTGTATTGAGCTGTCTCCCAGGTCTCATTAATAGATATCAAGGATTTTGGATCCAGCCACATTGTTACAAGAGGTTGAGCCATAGCCAAGTTTTTTTATTCACCTTTTGGGGATTGTTCTAGGTATATGTACCAGTGGCTTCCTTGTGGTGTAGTTGGGAGAGAGGTTGTTTTTTTTTTTTTTTCTCTTCTTTTAATATAAAATATGAGTAGGTAGTAGATCTTGGACCTTGAAGCCACATTTTATTATTAGATTAATTCATAGAAGAGCTGTTGCCAGGCCTCAGAGTGTGCTTGGCAGAAAACAAGGAAGAGCTTGGACTGGAGGATATTTGCTGAAGGACTTCACCTGTGGAAGATGAACTGGGGAAGTACTCTTTTCTCTCACTGGGGAGTGTCGCATGGAGGCTGGGTGGACGACAGCTGTCCTTGGACATTATGAGTGGGACCTTGATCAAGGACTCCAGGCATGTGCTTTCAGGATCAGAGGGGTGAAGGAACTTGACTGGCCTGCACAGAGTCCGGACCTCAACCTGATAGAACACCTTTGGGATGAATTTGAATGGAGACTGTGAGCCAGACCTTTTTGTCCAACATCAGTGCTTGACCTCACAAATTTGCTTCTAGAAAAATGGTCAAACATTCCCATAGACACACTCCTAAACCTTGTGGACAGTCTTCCCAGAAGAATTGAAGCTGTTATAGCTGCAAGGGGTGGGCCAACTCATTATTGAACCTTACGAACTAAGACTGGGATGCCATTAAAGTTCATGTGCGTGTAAAGGCAGGCATCCCAATACTTTTGGCAATATAGTGTACAAATCCTTTGGCAGATACTGTAAAACATGTATTCCATGTTTGCCCGTAGTTCCGTTTAAATTTACAGTCGCTTCTTGAACATTGTGATTTTTCTTCACATGAGACAGATGTGCTTTCACTATTTCAATGAAGCTATGTCACACTCTGAAAATTAAAAGCACTCTACTTATTGTCAGCCTTCTCGCAGAAAATTATTTTGCTTTATCTTTTACATAAAGACGGTAGCAGTGTTTCTTTGGTTTTTCAAGAGGTAATGAAGAGTAAAGCCTCCTATTACTCACACACATGCCTAAATGTCATTTTTTTTTTTTTTTTTGATAGCACCACATAGTCCACGAAGAAGAAAGATCGTCTAATAAAGAAAAGGGCATTTGGGCCAATTTCATACATCAGGTGTTCCATTCTTCCCTACCATGCCTGAATAATTTTACACAGTGCTTGGATCTAGACAGGAATTCTTGATATCTGTTTAACTGTACACTTAATTGAGCTGTTCCACACAGGTTTATGTGCTAATTCAACCAGCAAACACCTCCAACCTATATAGAGCTGAAGGAATTATGTCAAGTCCCATATTATTTCTCTTGTTGAAATGTCGGTGGTGGAGTCATCCGCTCCGCTCATGTGTCACTCCTTTTTCAGACGAGAAAGTTGGCTAATTGATAATTATGTCCATGCGGTTTGTGGATAAAAGCTACTTTACGAATCCGTTGTCACAAAGGGAGTTTCTGACAGCGATGAGGAATTTGATGCAGAGGACTTGAAAAGAGACCGAAGCATGAAAAAAAAATTACTTTTTTTTTTTTTTTTTTTTATGTGTTGTGCTTTTCTTGTGGTTAGAGAACTTATGCTTAATCACAGAATTCATCTTTTTAGGTTTAAGTGCTGCGGGGTGTCATAAATTAAAGGCAGATGGAGAATATGTTGGGGCTGTCCGGGGTTTGGCCCTTGGGCTTCATGAAAAGCTCATATTTCTGCTGGCTATGCTAGAGGATAGATTTGAGTTAATGTTGTTTTAACTAAAAATCAGCATTAGCTATGAGGGTCCTCAGAGGTAGCTGTTATCTTTTAAGTGTTACTCCACTTTTTCTGTAGAAAAACAAAATGCTCTTCTGGTATGCATTAGTCCTTTAGCTATTACCCTCTAGGAAGCTAGGAACAAAATCAGCCAAACTCCAATTAGCTCTTCTTACGGTACTTTTAATAATCAGTGTGTGACTGCATACAGTGATGTCTTCAACTCAAAACCAGCCTTCCTTGACACGTTTCACCACTCCTGGCTTGCTCACAAGGCTATGGGAACCCTTTTCTTGCAGTATTTCTAATAATACGTGCATTGACTGCATACAGTGATGTCTCCAACCCAAAACTAGCCTTCCTTCACACGTTTCACCACTCCTGGCTTGCTCACAAGGCTACGGAAACCCCTCTTCTTGCAGTATTTCTAACAATCAGTGCGTTGACTACAAACAGTGATGTCTCCAACCCAAAACCAGCCTTCTTTAATGTGTTTCACCACTCCCGACTTGCTCACAAGGCTAAGGGAACCCTTGTTCTTGCAGTATTTCTAAAAATCAGTGCATTGCTTGCATACGGTGATGTCTCCAACCCAAAACCAGCCTTCGTTGATGCGTTTTTCACCACACCTGGCTTGCTCACAAGGCTACGGGAACCCATCTTCTTGCAGTATTTCCAATAATCAGTGCGTTGACTGCACATAGTTATGTCTCCAACCCAGAAGCAGCCTTCCTTGATGCATTTCACCACTCTTGGCTAGCTCACAAGGCTAGGGGAACCCCTCTTCTTGCAGTATTTCTGATGATCAGTGCATTGACCACATACGATGATGTCTCCAACCCAAAACCGCCTTCTTTGATGCTTTTCACTGCTCCTGGCTTGCTCACACAGCTACGGGAACACCCTCTTCTTGCAGTATTTCTAATAATCAGTGTATTGACTGCATATGGTGATGTCCCCAGCCCAAAACCAGCCTTCCTTGATGTGTTTCACTACTACTGGCTTGCTCACAAGGCTAGGGGAACCCCCCTTCTTGCAGTATTTCTAATAATCAGTGCATTGACTGCATACAGTGATGTCTCCAACACAAAACCTCTCACCTTGACTACTGCAACTCCCTCCTCACTGGCTTACTTTTAAATAGGCTATCACCTATTCAGTCCATCATGAATGCTGCTGCAAGACTCATCCACCTCACAAGCTCCTCAGCATCTGCTATCCTTCTCTGCCAATCCCTCCATTGGCTGCCACTCACCCAACAAATTAAATACAAAATACTAACAATAACTTACAAAGCCATCCACAACTCAGCCCCCAGCTACATCACTATCCACCAACCTAATCGTCCTCTTCGATCCTCCCAAGACCTCTCTGCTTCATTTGTCATCTCCTCATATGCTCGCCTCTAGGATTTCTCCCGAGCCTCTACCATCCTTTTGAATTCTCTACCCCAATCTGTCTGACTATTTCCAACACTATCCACTTTTAGGCGATCCCTGAAAACTTTTCTCTTCAGGGAAGCCTCCACCTAAAAACCGTAGTTTTATTTTCTCCATCAGCCTATCCTCCACAGTTATTACCATTTGTATCATTTGACCCTCCCTTTTAGATTGTAAGCTCTAACTATCTGATTCCTCCTGTATTGAATTGTATTGTAACCGTACTGTTTGCCCTAATTTTGCAAAGTGCTGAGCAAACTTTGGCGCTATATAAATCCTGTATTATTATAATAATAATATAATAAAAAACAGCCTTTCTTGATGCATTTCACTTTTCCTGGAAGGCTGGTTTTGGGTTGGAGACTTCACTGCATGCAGTCAACACACTGATTATTAGAAATACTGCAAGCAGAGGGGTTCCCCTAGCCTTGTGAGCAAACCAGGAGTGGTGAAACGCATCAAGGACAGCTAGTTGCAGACATCACTGTATGCATTCAATGTACTTATTATTAGAAATACTGCAAGAAGAGCTAATTGGAGTGCTGCTGATTTTTTCTGGTTTTGAATGAAGAGTGGAGACAATTTGTGATGGCCAGCGCCCAGGTTTTCCATGTGCAGGAGAGGCCACTCTTGAGTGGAGCTATGGATCTGTGTGTATTTCTTCTATAGGAAACTGCTGGATTGCAGAAAGAGTACCAAATTGGTAAGCAAGAGGCAAACTCAGTTAACAGAAGAATCAAGATGAGTAGAAGTCTGAGGATGAACCAGGTCAAGCAAAGAAGAATCAATAGGCAGGGTCTGGTCAGGGGTCACATGAGCTGACAACCACTAAGCAATTATCTTAAATTCTACAATGCTTTAAATAGGCCACTGGGCATGCATGTTAATCATGACCGTTTTTAACACAGGCCAAAACAGGCAGTTGCCCAGGGCCCTATCATTGTTGAGGGGCCCCAAAATCAACTGCTCCTTGAGCCCATGCTGCCCGCAAATATTCGCCCTGTGTAGGGGGTGCAGCCGATTCCCCATTGCTCTCCTGGTCGGTTGAGTGTGACAGGGGAGAGGCAAGCTGTGGGCTGTATGTGCCAGAGCCCGCTCATCCCACTTCTCCCTATGTCAGTCACCAGCAGCTGTTACAGGAAGTGAGGAAGAGCGGCTCAGTGTTCCCCCCACTCGCCCCGTCCCTTCTCCAGTCACAGTTAATGTTCCCTCCACTTGCCCTGCCCCTTCTATGGTCACAGTCAGTGTTCCCCCCTCTCGCCTCGCCCCTTCTCCGGGCACAGTCAGGGTTCCCCCCGCTCGCCCCGCCCCTTCTCTGGTCACAGACAGTGTTCCCCCGCTCGCCCCTTCTCCGGTCACGGTCAGTGTTCCCCGCCCCTGAAATTTCTCTGGTCAGCAGGGCTAAGATGAAAGACACAGAGTGGGCTGTGATTGTTCTCCTTCACCCTTCTGTCAGCAGCAGAGGGAGGTGGATTGATAAAGCATCGGCTGGACTGGAGCAGCTTACAGAAGGGGACACTGTGAATGAGTTACAGGAATCAGTGTGCAGTAACTTCTAGCAACCAATGGGTGAGTAGTGATGGTGTGCAGTAACTTCTAGCAACCAATGGGTGAGTAGTGATGGTGTGCAGTAACTTCTAGCAACCCAATTAATGAACGGTAATGGTGTGGAGTAACTTCTAGCAACCCAATCAGTGAGCTGTAATGGTGTGCAGTAACCTCTAGCAACCCAATCAGTGAGCGATAATGGTGTGCAGTAACTTCTAGCAACCCAATCAGTGTGCGCTAATGGTGTGCAGTAAACTATAGCAACACAATCAGTGAGCTGTAATGGTGTGCAGTAACCTCTAGCAACCCAATCAGTGAGCAGTAATGTGTGCAGTAACCTCTAGCAACCCAATCAGTGAGCAGTAATGGTGTGCAGTAACCTGTAGCAACCAATCAGTGAACAGTAGTGATCTGCTGTAATATCTGGCAACCAATCAGTGATTGGTAAGGATAGGCTGTAGTCTCTGGCAACCAATTTCAATCGCTGCATGAGTAAACTGATTTTGAGCCAACCTGCTATTTTTTTGTATGTCTCAGAAAATGTTTGCCCAGCGCTCAGTCAATAATAAAGACGGCCCTGATGTTAATGCGCATAGAGCACACAGGCCTTCAAAACATTCTGGCCGCATGCGCAGAACTTCAGACATCATCACGTAGCTGGCTTTCTTGGGAAAACCTGTCCAAGATCTCAGAGGAGTGTTCCTGGGATCCAAATGGGTCAGGGGAATGTTCTAAGGAAGCATCTGTGACCCCAATATGGGAATCAGGACTCATCACCAACATTATCTTAGTCTGGGTGTGTAAAAATGTAGAGACATAACTCACATTGTGTAGTATCACATACAAATAGTACATGGGAATGATACATATTTTTATAGTACAAACTCCACAATGTTCAAATGTTTTATGATGACTTTATATTTGCCCTAATAAAATTTTATACATTTATATATTTGTGAGCACTTTTTTCAACTTGGGATTAAAGTGGTTACCGTTAAAGTCCATCAACCCCTTTTCCTACTTAGTCTGGGTGTGTGTCGAGGCTTGCACACAAGGGTTCTACTTTGAATTTGAAAACTTTTCGAATTCTAAAACTATTCAAAATTGATTTGAATCAATTCGAGTTTGAATTCCTAAAATTAGAATAGATTAGAATACAAATAAACAAAACAAATTAAACGGTTTAACCAAATTTAACTAAACAGATTTATGCAAATAACAAATCAAAACTAAACGAAACAAAATTAATTTTTTCGTTCTGCACATTAGTACGTACAGGGTGTGTATTCATGCATGTACAACCTCCCCACTAATTTTTGCTTGTAGGAATTTTGCATGGAAAGGGGGTTATATATTTCACCAAGTCAGTGTCAGAGACAGGTGGGCAGTTATGCAAAATTCAGATGGCCATTGCTAATAAAAAACGATAATACAGTAAAAAAAACCTTGGATTGCGAGCATAATTCATTCCGGAAAGATGCTTGTAATCCAAAACACTCGTATATCAAAGTGAATTTCCCCATAGAAAATAATTGAAACTCAGATGATTCGTTCTGCAACCATTTATTCATGAGTCCTTCAGTTTATAGTCCATATAAAATGATTATAGCAATGTGATAGGTTGTGTAACCATAAAATGTCCATCCACAAATGGAAGCCTCCACAAGGGGATTAGAAGCAAAATCCAGCAGGAGCTCCAGAGTATAAAAGAGAAGAGAGGCGCCTCTAAAACTTTTCGGGGAGGAGGGTTTAAGAAGACACGTGGCCACTCATTAACCACTTCCCGACCGCCACACGACGATATACATCGGCAGAAGGGCACGTACAGGCAGAATCACATACCTGTACGTTGCCCTTTAAGAGGCGGCTAGGGCGCGCGCCCACCGGGAGCTTCGTGAGCATGATCGCGGGTCCCACAGACTTGATGTCCATGGGGATACCCGCGATCGTTTCACGGAGAGGAAGAACCAGGAAATGCTAATGTAAACAAGCATTTCCACGTTCTGCCTAGTGACAGGACATTGATCACCGCTCCCTACAATCAGGAGCAGTGATCAGTGTTGTGTCACACACAGCCCCTCCCCCCCACCGTTAGAATCACTCCCTAGGACACACTTAACCCCTACAGCGCCCCCTAGTGGTTAAACCCTTCACTGCCAGTCACATTTACACAGTAATCAGTGCATTTTTAATAGCACTGATCGCTGTATAAAAGTGAATGGTCCCAAAATCGCGCCAAAATTGTCCGATGTGTCCACCATAATGTCGCAGTCATGACAAAAACTGCTGATCGCCGCCATTACTAATAAAAAAAAATATTAATAAAAATGCCATAAAACTATCCCCTATTTTGTAGATGCTATAACTTTTGCACAAACCAATCAATAAACGCTTATTGCGATTTTTTTTATCAAAAATATGTAGAAGAATATATATCGGCCTAAACTGAGGAAAAAAAATGTTTTTTTTATATATTTTGGGGGGATATTTATTATAGCAAATGTAAAAAATAATGCGTTTTTTTCAAAATTGTTGCGCTTTTTTTGTTTATAGCGCAAAGAATAAAAACCGTAGAGGTGATCAAATACCACCAAAAGAAAGCTCTATTTGTGGGGAAAAAAGGACGTCAATTTTGTTTGGGAGCCACGTCCCACGTCCGCGCAATTGCCAGTTAAAGAATCGCAAAAAGTGCTCTGGTCATTGGCCAGCTAAATGGTCCTTAAGTGGTTAAAATTAGAAGAAAAGAGGTTTAACCTTAAACTACGTAGAGGGTTCTTTACTGTAAGAGCGGTAAGGATGTGGAATTCCCTTCCACAGGCGGTGGTCTCAGCGGGGGGGCATCAATAGTTTCAAGAAACTATTAGATAAGCACCTGAACGACCGCAACATACAGGGACATACAATGTAATACTGACATATAATCACACACACAGGCTGGACTTGCGTCTTTTTTCAACCTCACCTACTATGTAACTAAGTGTAGCAATATGTTGCTAAATGTTGTACCTTCATTAAATGTAACAATATTGCTACACTTAGAGGCGCCTCTCTTCTTTTTTATACTCAGTTGTGACATGACGCTACTCTTATATCAAGACATCGCTTGTATATCAAGTCGAAATTTATTAAAAAATTTAGCTTGTCTTGCAAAAACGCTCTCAAACCAAGTTACTCTCAAACCAAGGTTCTACTGTATTAGCTTTTGATTCCAAGGGTGTACTTACATTTTCACCATTACATTTTTTAAAATATTTTTTTTAAATAAATGATTGAATTTTCCTTGTGTTTTTTAGACCTTTTCCCCGCGGGGCGTACTATAGCATATACCCGTGCAAGAGCCATGTTTACCTGCATGGGGATGCACAGTTGTTCCTTGCATTCCTATGCAGGCAGTCCCCTTGGTGTCAATTGAGACACAACAGTTGCACAGACACAGATGCTGCTCCCAGTTTGATATCCAAGCTCTATTTTCGACACCCTAAATACCAGCATATTTCCTCCTTATCTGGAATGTTCTGTCAAAAATTATATCACCTAAAGATGTTATTTTGGGGGTTCAAATATTGTCTTGCCATTTTTTTTTTTCTTTACACAGAGTTTGATTTTTTTCAACATTTACAGTTTTTTTTTTTTTTAGTGAAAAATAAAACCTCAGTGGTTGTTAAATACCACCAGAAGATAAAAAAGTAATTTGGGTACAATGTTGCATGACCGAGTAATTCTCAGTCGAATTATTACAGCACTCAATACTGAAAACTGGCCTGGTAATGAAGGGGTATTATAGGCTGGTACTCAAGTGGTTAAGGAATGTATTGTTCTAGTGATGTAAAGTTCCTATAATTTGATCTACACAGTCCTAATAGTATAAGAACATTTACTTAGTCACTTAGCATCCTGCGTTGCAATCTTTTTTTTTTTTGTATTTAATTAAAGATGTAGTAATTCTGCATCCTAGCACCAGGTGCTGTTTAATAGTTATTAAAAATCTCATTAGCTGCAGAGATGTAAGAAAATTTCACGATGCAAAAGGCAGCCCAAGCCAAAATTATTACCAATAAGAATTTCATTGACGATAACAAGATCTCTTAAATACCATCTGGAAATTCTCCCATCAAATACTTGTTTTTTTTTTTTGTATGTGAATCGTGATCGAAAATATAATATAACTCCACAGGTTAAAAAAAAAAAAAAAATATAGAATACCACTTAGCCATAGTTTGTTTATTGTTCCAAAGTATAAATATATGAAAAATAACACACAAAAAAAGTCAAAAAAAGTGAAAGCTGTAATTGATTTTTATTTTTTATTTTTTATTTTTTTCCATCTTTTATTTCAGGACATAAAGGAAGGTAGCGGGAGGTATTTTCAAGGCAAGTTTTCATTAAAATGATCACTATTAAACAGATGCAGACAGAAAAAAAAAGCCATTAGTTCATGAAGGTGCTAAGTTAAGAGACTACATATGATCAATATACTTACAGAAGCAGCAGGAGGCTTGTTTGTGTATGTGCATAAAACAATAGTAAATGGATAAAGTATTGCAAATTACAAAGTTTTATTCAAAGGATAATTATTATTATTTTTTGTGTTTTTTTCATGATAAGAACAGACTGTGCTGTTGTGTTCTGATCATTTTTTTTAAAAACCCACACAGACAAGAATCTTTAGCTGTGTAAGCATATGAATTTTTAACCAATTAAATATTATTTCATTTTTTATTTTTTTTTTTAATCCAAGAGAGCTATTGAAGTGGACCTTATCTTACTTCACAGAAATGGGCATTCATATTGTAGCTTAGTCAGGAAAACGTGGCTTTTTATTGACAGGGCTTTTAAATGTATAGCAGGAAAGGGTGCCATAAAGGGATTGTATATATTGGTGGGGTGCAGTGCGGTATGGGAGCAATAACACACACACTCCAGTACAATGCAAAGAACTTGTATTAATGTAATGCAAAACAGTTCACAGTAAACCTGGAGGGAGGCAACCCAGCCAGGAGCACTCACGGATTCCAACAGCGTGCAGGGCCGTCTTAATAGCATCATGGGCCCCTTGGCAAAGTAATGCTCTGGGGCCCCTACAATGGGGACAGCGAAGGGAAACAGACATCAAGTAGGTAGGAGGCAGACAAGCGAAGCATTCTCCTTTTGGGTGGAACTCCGCATTAACTACATGAACAATCATTGTGTACAGCAAAGAAACAGTGGGAAAATACTACATATATAAAGTAACAAAGCTGTCCTGTGCATATAATATATCTGCAAGATTGATGCCTCCCCAGCACCATGGCCCCTCTACACCCCAGATATCCCCCCAGCACTCTGACCCCTCTACATCCCAGATATCCCCCCAGCACTCTGACCCCTCTACACCCCAGATATCCCCCCAGCACTCTGGCCCCTCTACACCCCAGATATCCCCCCAGCACTCTGATCCCTCTACACCCCAGATATCCCCCCAGCATGCTGACCCCTCTACATCCCAGATATCCCCCCAGTACTCTGATCTCTCTACACCCCAGATAAACCCCCAGCACTCTGACCCCTCTACACCCCATATATCCCCCCCAGCACTCTGATCCCTCTACATCCCAGATATCCCCCCAGCACTCTGACCCCTCTACACCCCAGATATCCCCCCAGCACTCTGACCCCTCTACATCCCAGATATCCCCCCAGCACTCTGACCCCTCTACACCCTAGATATCCCCCCTTAGCACTCTGGCCCCTCTACACCCCAGATATCCCCCCAGCACTCTGATCCCTCTACACCCCAGATATCCCCCCAGCATGCTGACCCCTCTACATCCCAGATATCCCCCCAGTACTCTGATCCCTCTACACCCCAGATAAACCCCCAGCACTCTGACCCCTCTACACACCATATATCCCCCCCAGCACTCTGATCCCTCTACACCCCAGATATCGCCCCAGCACTCTGACCCCTCTACACCCCAGATATTCCCCCCAGCACTGTAACCATATACCATAAGATACCCCTTGTATTGTGACCCCACTACATCCATGATACCCCCTACACTGTGGCCTCTCTACATCCCTGATACTTCTAGCACTATAGTCATCCAGGCTACCCCAAGCATTGCTACCCCCTATACACCACAGATCCTCCCTCAGCATTGTTTTCCCCCATACACCCTTGATATCCCCCAGCACCATTATTCCATCCATGTAGTACTTCCTTTTCCAGTGGAGATACAGTACATGTGAACTTTTGGCTATGTGCCCACCTCCAGCACTGGACTCACCTATACCAATCAACCAGGCAGAAGGAGGGGTGGAGGAGGGAGCATCCCTCCGGGCATTCCAAGCCCTTCGGTGCAAACAGTGCTGGACAGCTGGGCTCATCATGACACCATCCACAATGCTACTTCCGCAGGTGGGCTCTCAGTGCTGCAGACTCAGCAGTTCCCACTCCAGCTACTACACCGCAGCCTTCGAGCCCCGAGCATTCAAGCTGCATGGGGCAGGGTCAGAGCATCACTGGCGCTATGGCCCTGCCCCTCCCTGATGGCTGTGAAATAATAGGTATCGTTCTGCACAGCACGGCGCACTGCTGCCAGCCTGCCCCCCCCCTGTGTATCCATCACTCTCAGTGCCATCATGGGGCCCTCAATTTTGGGACAGCGTGGGCTCAAGGACCAGCTGCTTTGGGGAAAGTGGAGGGACCCCCCATGCAGCTTCCTTTGTGTGAAATCCCTGTACCTTTGGGAGGGAGGGTGGGAAGTTGTCCCATCCAGGCTCCTTTCCAACTGAACGCCTCTCAAATCCTACCCTCATTCCAACTCCTGATACCCCAACCTGCTTCACCCTTTCTACCAATCCGGTGAGTACCACCTTCCTCCCATTTACTTTTAAATTCACCATGACTCCTCCTATGCTCAAATCCCTTTTAACCCAGTCATGTTTGCCCTGTGTCTAGGCTTCTTTCCTCTTTCACTTGATCTCCCTGTACTTGATCTCACTAATGTTCGTTTGGCTGAATGGACACAAATTTGCACAGACATTCTCCAAAGCCTTGCAGAAAGTCTTCCTAGAAGAGTGGAGGTTGTTAAAGCCAAAAATTGGGGGCGGGGAACACAAATTTGAATGCCTATGGTTTAAGACGGAGATGTCCAACAAGCTCATCTAGCTGTGATGGTTAGGCATCCAAATGCTTTTGACCATATAGCGTAGTCTAACACAGCAACTGACTATAAGAAGCTAGGTACAATAACTATCTAATGACTGTGACCAGCAAGTATTAGAAAAACTTGAATCAAAGATCAAATTGGTCAAAAATCCCTTACAAAACCATGCATAAGTACAGCAGCATTTTGTACCTAAGAGGAAATGCCATCCTAAAGATGCCTCTTTTTCTAAATAAAGAATTTAATTAAAAAAACAAAACAAAAAAAACAGCAATATGCTAGAAAACAATTATATAGCAATCTTCATTAATAATTAATAAAAATAAAACAATTAGGCCTTGTCGGCCCCCAACTGCCCACCTTAGCCTTACATGCTGGCTGGACAGGTTGGTAAACATACCATGGCTATGATGCTTTCCTTTGTGGGTGAGACAAAAATTATACTCCAGGATGCATTTTGGCAGTACCACCAAAATGTATATAGAAATCCACGCTCTTTTCAAAAAAGCAACAGAGGAAAGATGGTTGCCCTGTATTCTGATACTAAATACCTCAAAGCTATATATATATATATATATATATATATATATATATATATATATATATATATATATATATAAAACGTGTAAAGCTAACTACATACGAGAAATTAAATTGTATCCACACTATGCAACCAATACAGGTAAAATATACTCACTGGCCACTTTATTAGGTACACCTGTTCAATTGCTTAACACAAACTGCTAATCAGCCAATCACATGGCAGCAACTCAATGCATTTAGGCATCTAGATGTGGTGAGGAAGACTTGCTGAAGTTCAAACTGAATGGATTAGAAAGGGGGTTTAGGTGACTGAATGTGGCATGCTTGTTGGTGCCAGACGGGCTGGTCTGAGTATTTCAGAACTATCATAACCATCTCTGAACGCACAACACATTGAAATTTGAAGCAGATGAGCTACAGCAGCAGAAGACCACACCGTGTCCCACCCCTGTCAGCTAAGAACAGGAAGCCGAGGCTACTATTTACACAGGTTCACCAAAATTGGACAATAGAAGATTGGAAAAACGTTGTCTGGTCTGATGAGTCTCGATTTCAGCTGCGACATTCAGATGGTCGGGTCAGAATTTGGTGTAAACAACATGAAAGCATGGATCCATCCTGCCTTCTATCAGTGGTTCAGGCTGGTGGTGGTGTAATGGTGGGGGGGATATTTTCTTGGCACACTTTGGGCCCCTTAGTACCAATTGAGCATTGTTTAAACACCACGGCCTACCTGAGTATTGTTGCTGACCATGTCCATCCATTTATGACTACAGTGTCCCCATCTTCTGATGGCTCCTTCCAGCAGGATAATGCACTATGTCACAAATCTCCACTCATCTCACCACTGGACAATGTGGTTGCTGTACTCCAATGGTCTCCACACTCACCAGATCTCAATCCAATAGAGCACCTTTGGGATGTGGTGAAACGGGAGATTTGCATCATAGATATGCAGCCAACAAAACTGCGTGACGTTATCATGTCACTATGGACCAAAATCTTGTTGAATCCATGCCATGAAGAATTAAGGCAGTTCTGAAGGCAAAAGGGGGTCCAACCCGGTACTAGCAAGGAGTACCTAATAAAGTAGCCAATGAGTGTATATGATTGTGTAAAATACACTCTATTAATCACCGTGCAAGCAATAAACATGAACACTGCGGGGAAGGTTTGCTAAGACTGGTGGACACAGAATCTGGTGCAGCTGTGCAAAGGGACAGGAAATAGCTTCTAGGTTGTAGGCCTCTTTCACAATGACGGACCGATTGGGTCTGCCTTTTAGTTTTTCAGGAGTACCCGGTCGGATCATCCATTGCTCTATATGGAGCGGCGGATGTCAAGGGACGTGTGTCCCTTGACACCCGCTGACATCCGATCCAGTCCTGTCTGCTAAAAACAGATGGATGGGGATTTGTTCCCCATCCATCTGGCGGATCAGCTGACAGTCAGATGGAAATGGACAGGTGTTCCGTTTTCATCCGACAGACCATAGAGGAGCGTGGACTGTGTCTGTGTCTGCTCTGCATCAGGGGAGCGGACACGGACCTGTCATCCACCGGATCAGCGGAAAGATCCCCCGCTGAGCGGGCGGCTCCGCTGGCAGACTCCACCAGTGTGAAAGAGGCCTTATTGAACAAGCCGAAGTTAGAAGCTGATTGGCTACCATGTACAGCTGCACCAGATTCTTCGTGCTCCAGTTTTAGTAAATCCCCGCTGTGAGAGAGTGAATATCCAAGGTGAAATATGTATACAAAATGTGCAAAAACCTCAATAAAAAAAATAGTCTTTCTTTCTTTCTTTCTTTCTTTCTTTCTTTCTTTCTTTCTTTCTTTCTTTCTTTCTTTCTTTCTTTCTTTTCTTTCTTTCTTTCTTTCTTTCTTTCTTTCTTTCTTTCTTTCTTCTCTTCCTTCCTTCCTTTTTTCATCTACTCCTTTCTTTCTTTCTTTCTTTCTTTCTTTCTTTCTTTCTTTCTTTCTTTCTTTCTTTCTTTCTTTCTTTCTTTCTTTCTTTCTTTCTTTCTTTCTTTCTTCTCTTCTCTTTCTTCTCTTCTTCCTTTCTTTCTTTCTTTCTTTCTTTCTTTCTTTCTTTCTTTCTTTCTTTCTTTCTTTCTTTCTTCTTTCTTTCTTCTCTTCCTCCTTCTTTCTTCTCTTCCTTCCTTCTTCTTTCTTTTCTTTCTTTCTTTCTTTCTTTCTTTCTTCTTTCTTTCTTTCTTCTTCTTTCTTCTTTCTTTCTTCTTCTAACTCTCCTTCCTTTTTCATCTATTCCTTCCTTCTTTCTTTCTTCTCTTCCTTCCTTTTTTCATCTATTCCCTTCCTATCTTTCTTTCTTTCTTCTTTCTTTCTTTCTTCTTCTTTCTTTCTTTCTTTCTTTCTTTCTTCTTTCTTTCTCTCTTCCTTCCTTCTTTCTTCTCTTCCTTCCTTTATTTCATCTATTCCTTCCTTCCTTCCTTTCTTTCTTTCTTTCTTTCTTCTTTCTTCTTTCTTTCTTTCTTTCTTTCTTTCTTTCTTCTTCTTTCTTTCTTTCTTTCTTTCTTTCTTCTTTCTTTCTTTCTTTCTTCTTTCTTCTCTTCCTTCCTTCCTTTATTCATCTATTCCTTTCTTTCTTTCTTTCTTTCTTTCTTTCTTTCTCTTTCTTTCTTTCTTTCTTTCTTTCTTTCTTTCTTCTCCTTCCTTCCTTCTTTCTTCTCTTCCTTCCTTTATTTCATCTATTCCTTCCTTCCTTTCTTTCTTTCTTTCTTTCTTTCTTTCTTTCTTTCTTTCTTTCTTTCTTTCTTTCTTTCTTTCTTTCTTTCTTTCTTTCTTTCTTTCTTTCTTTCTTCTCTTCCTTTCTTTCTTTCTTTCTTTCTTTCTTTCTTTCTTTCTTTCTTTCTTTCTTTCTTTCTTCTCTTCCTTCTTTCTTTCTTCTCTTCCTTCCTTTTTTCATCTATTCCTTTCTTTCTTTCTTTCTTTCTTTCTTTCTTTCTTTCTTTCTTTCTTTCTTTCTTTCTTCTCTTCCTTCTTTCTTTCTTCTCTTCCTTCCTTTTTTCATCTATTCCTTTCTTTCTTTCTTTCTTTCTTTCTTTCTTTCTTTCTTTCTTTCTTTCTTTCTTCTTTCTTTCTTCTCTTCCTTCCTTCTTTCTTCTCTTCCTTCCTTCCTTTTTTTCATCTATTCCTTTCTTTCTTTCTTCTTTCTTTCTTTCTTTCTTCTTTCTTTCTTTCTTTCTTTCTTTCTTTCTTTCTTTCTTTCTTTCTTTCTTTCTTTCTTTCTTTCTTTCTTTCTTTCTTCTTCCTCTCTCTCTCCCTCTCCCTCCCACCTTCCTTCCTCTGCTCCTTCCTTCATAACTGAGTCAATCTACAGAAACCTTTAGATTAACGATGGCGATGTGTCTCATACTGTTATGCAATATCAGGAGCTGGAAAACAGTGTATAAAGACTGCCTGACCTCTGAACCCCGACACTCAAGCTTAAATAAAAGAAGAAAAAAAGGTCACTACTAAGGTGAACAGTACATTTTCATGCTCGATGGTAAGACTTAAAAGGAAGCAGCATGTCCATATATTGCTACCCTTAGAAGCGCTCTCTTGTCTCGTCTTTCACAGGTTTTTTACTCTGCAGGGGTCACAGGATTGCAGTGATCTTTGGGAATTCGGTTTATTACAGCTCCTCGCTTCTAAACTCAAACTACTGACTTAGATACTTGATTTTTTAATACTGATTTCTTCAATACTTTAGCTGAAGTGTATCTAACGACATAGAAAGATAGATCCTAAAAGAAAGCAATGCTGTACTACTCAATTCACCAAATAATCTATATAGTGTTACTCTCCCCCCCCCCCCCTTTTATTGGTTGAACTCGATGGACTTGTGTCTTTTTTCAAACAGAGGAACTATATAACTATGTAACTTCACTGTTAAAAAAGAACACCTCCCATACAATAGATATACATGTGGTCCATGTTTTCCCTGATATATGTTTTCTTTGTGTTTCTTTGTGTTATACCACTTGTATACTGGATTGTAGATTGTTTTTTCTAATATTAGTTAGGTTACACTGAAACATTTCTTGTAGATGGTGTTCTTATGCCTTTAGGGTACCTGTGTACCCCAGTTAGGGTGATAATATTCATCTCCTATAAGGAGTATTTTGCATATGTGATATTTATATCACATATAAATCTCTTCTTTCTTTCTTCTTTTCCTTTCTTTCTTTCTTTCTTTCTTTCTTTCTTTCTTTCTTTCTTTCTTTCTTTCTTTCTTTCTTTCTTTCTTTCTTTCTTTCTTTCTTTCTTTCTTTCTTTCTTTCTCTCTCTCTCTTTCTTTCTTTCTTTCTTTCTTTCTTTCTTTCTTTCTTTCTTTCTGTCTTTCTTTCTTTCTTTCTTCCTTGCTTTCTTCTCTTCTCTCCCTTCCTTCCTTTCTTTCATCTATTCCTTCCTTCTTTTCTTTCATCCCTTCCTAGCTTTCTTTCTGTCATCTCTTCCTTGCTTTCTTTCTATTCCTTCCTTTCTTTTCTCTTCTTCCTTTATTCCCTTCATTATTTAACTCTTATGTTCTTTCTTCCCATAACCCTTCCTTCTCATGTTCCTTTCCTCTCTCTCTCTCCCACCTTCCTTCCTTCCTCTGCTCCTTCCTTCATAACTGAGTCAAATTACAGAAACCTTTAGATTAACGATGGCAATGTGTTTCATACTGTTATGCACTATTAGGAGCTGGAAAACAGTGTATAAAGACTGCCTGACCTCTGAACCCCGACACTCAAGCTGAAATAAAAGAAGAAAAAAAGGTCACTACTAAGGTGAACAGTACATTTTCATGCTCGATGGTAAGACTTAAAGGGAAGCAGCATGTCCATATATTGCTACCCTTAGAAGCGCTCTGTGCTGTCTTCTTTCACAGGGTTTTCACTCTGCAGGGTCACAGGATTGCAGTGATCTTTGGGAATTCGGTTTATTACAGCTCCTCGCATCTAAACTCCAACTACTGCCCTAGATACCTGATTTTTTTCTTCAATATCTTCAATACTGTAGCTGAAGTGTATCTAAGGACATAGAAAGATAGATCCTAAAAGAAAGCAATGCTGTACTACTCAATTCACCAAATAATCCCAAATAATCTATATAGTGTTACCCCCCCCCCCCCATTTTTATTGGTTTGAACTCGATTGACTTGTGTCTTTTTTCAACCAGACGAACTACGTAACTATGTAACTTCACTGTTAAAAAACACCCCCCATGCAACAGATATAGATGTGGTCCATGTTTTCCCTGATATATGCTTTCTTTGTGTTGGTTTATTGGGGAGACATTTGTGTATCTGAATTTCGTACCACTTGTATACTGGATTGTAGATTGTTTTTCCTAGTATTAGGTTACACTGAAGCATTTATTGTAGATGGTGTTCTTATGCCTTCAGGGGACCTGAATACCCCAATTAGGGTGAAAACATTCATCTCCAATAAGGAGTATTTTGCATATGTGATATTTATATCACATATAAATATCTTCTTTCTTCCTTTCTTTTCTTCCTTCCTGTATTTCTTCTCTTCCTTCCTTTATTTCTTCTCTTCCTTCCTTCCTGTCTTTTTTCTTTCTTTACTTCCTTTCTTTCTTCTATTCCTTCCTTCTTTTCTTTCATCCCTTCCTAGCAGTCTTTCTGTCATCTCTTCCTTGCTTTCTTTTTTTCCTCCTCTCTTTTTTCTTCCTTCCTTCCTTCCTTCCTTCCTTCCTTCCTTCCTTCCTTCCTTCCTTCCTTCCTTCCTTCCTTCCTTCCTTCCTTCCTTCCTTCCTTCCTTCCTTCCTTCCTTCCCAAAAACTTACCTCAGGAAGCCAAAATCCATTTGGGAGAATGTGATGTGGACAGACAAAACTAAATTACAGCTTTTTGGTAAAGCCCATCATTCTACTGTTTTCAGAAAAATAAATGAGGCCTTTAAAGAAAAGAATACAGTCCCTAAAGTCACACGTAATGGAGGTTCACTCATGTTTTGGGGTTGCTTTGCTGCTTCAAGCACTGGGTGTCTTGACCGTGTACATGGCATTATAAAATCTGAAGACTACCAAAGAATTCTGGGGTGCAATGTAGGGCCCAGTGTCAGAAAATTGGGTCTCCGTCAGAGGTCATTGGTCTTACGGTAGAACAAAGACCCAAAGCACACGTCAAAAAGCACTCAGAAATGGTTTAAGACAAAGCGCTGGAGAGTACTGAACTAGCCAGTAATGAGTCTAGAGCTAAATCCCAAAGAGCACCTGGGGAGAGATCTCAAAACCGCAGTTGGGAAAAGAAACCCTTCCAATCTGAGAGACCTGGAGCAGTTGGCGAAAGAATATCCTTGCAAAAAGATCTGAACAAAAAATATGAATGCAATCTATACACTAGGGGGAGAACCTCTGGCAGAATCTAGGGTGGAAAAGGACCTGTGGGTCCTAGTAGATGATAGGCTCAGCAATGGCATGCAATGCCAAGCTGCTGCTAACAAAGCAAACAGAATATTGGCATGCATTAAAAGGGGGATCAACTCCAGAGATAAAACGATAATTCTCCCGCTCTACAAGACTCTGGTCTGGCCGCACCTGCAGTATGCTGTCCAGTTCTGGGCACCAGTCTTCAGGAAGGATGTACTAGAAATGGAGCGAGTACAAAGAAGGGCAACAAAGCTAATAAAGGGTCTGGAGGATCTTAGTTATGAGGAAAGGTTGCGAGCACTGAACTTATTCTCTCTGGAGAAGAGACACTTGAGAGGGGATATGATTTCAATATACAAATACCGTACTGGTGACCCTACAATAGAAATAAAACTTTTTCGCAGAAGAGAGTTTAACAAGACTCGCGGCCACTCATTAAAATTAGAAGAAAAGAGGTTTAACCTTAAACTACGTAGAGGGTTCTTTACTGTAAGAATGTGGAATTCCATTCCACAGGCGGTGGTCTCAGCGGGGAGCATTGATAGCTTCAAGAAACTATTAGATAAGCACCTGAATGACCGCAACATACAAGGATATACAATGCAATACTGACATATAATCACACACATAGGATGGACTTGATGGACTTGTGTCTTTTTTAAACCTCACCTACTATGTAACTATGTAATAGTGGTCCAAAGAGGTCTTGAAAACTCATTGATGGTTGTAGGAAGTGATTGATTTCAGTTATTTTTTTCCAGGGGGTATGCTACCAAATATGAAATTGAGGGTACCAATAAATTTTGTCCAGTCAATTTTTGGAGGTGTGGAATG